>NC_081411.1:253673308-254273308 GCF_030272615.1 Cryptomeria japonica
AATAGTTAATTTTAATCATATTATGAACATAATTAGAATTTTGCTTTTAAATTTCTATTGCTTGAGCCTTTAAGGTTCTTATTGTTGTTTTGAGTTTCTTTTGTTTTAAACATTATTTTTATTCAATTTTTTTTATGAAGTATTCTATTTGGCTCTTTCCTAACCACCTGCAAACTTTCAACTTATAAAAGACGATATACAATTTTGTAATATCATGAATGTGCAATTAGAATACAATATAAATTGTCACCTTTTTTTTCACATAAACAAATGTTATTCTCTTCTTTCCAACATCAATCTATAAATATCCAATATGAATTTTTCAAAGATCATGTATAATCATTAATTACAACATAAATTTAATTATAATTTTACTTTACATAATCTTTATAATTTTAAATGTTTATAAATTCACAAATCTATTAGAATGTTGTCGTCAAACAAAAATATGTGAAACAACATTAAAAATATCAAAATATACATGACACAAAACCTATATACAATTCAGAAAATTACATATTAAAAAAAAAACTATCAAAGAAACAAGAAAGGCCACTAGGTATCAGCAAGAAGATACAACCACATGAAACAAAACTCAGAACAAGATTAAAAAAGTAGCAAAGAAACAAGAAAGGCCACTAGATAACAAGCTAAGCCACAGGAAAAAAGCAGCTAAGGCTCGATCAAGGGGGTTTGAAGCTTAACCTTACCAGTGAATTCTGCAGAGGAGGCGGAGGCTGGTCCACGCGGGCCAACCTATATTGTTTTAAAGAGGAGCCAGGTTTAACCAGCTGGTGCTTAGTAACAACATCTGAGAAGCTGTTGTTTTTAAGGGCAAAACCCTTCACTTTCTCCACGGGACTCACCTCTGAAATATCAAAAACCTTTCTTTTATTCTTGTCATTGGCAACCACGGAAGAAATCATGTTACTATGTTTCTGGAAATGCCAGGATATGTTACAGTACGCTGCAATCATTGCATTCCATGAGACCACATTTATATGAGGCATTTTGTCAAATAGTTCACGTGCCTTGTCTATAGTTCCACATTTTCCATACATATCTAGCAGAGCATTTAAACTATACAATCTGGCAAAAATCCCTCATCTATAATGCTTTGATGGATGTTCATCTCTGTTCAAAAACTCCCATTTTAACACAGTCGAGGAGGATCGTCACATTACAACTGTCAATTTTATTTGCTCGAAAGTTTCTAAAGCCCAGCCAACAAATCCACTTTATGGGTGTGCTGTAATCATGGTCATTTCATGAGACCACATTTCTTTGAGTATTTTGTCAAACGGTTCACTTGCCTTGTCTGTGCTTCCAAATTTTGCGTACGTCTACCACAGTGTTTTTTTTTTGATCGGTAAATGCAGAGCCAGAGCAATAGTTTTAGCAGAGTCCAAAAAGGGCATCCAGTTCCTTCTTTTAGAAAAAAATGAATACAAGCAAACACTCCATATGAAAGTCTGAGAAAACCCGCTATCACAGTGTTAGTGACTATAACATTTGACAAAATTCCGCTATCCTTTATGCTGTGATGAATGTCAATACCCTGTTCCAATGCTCCCGTTTTGCACAAGTTGGGATGATGCTGCCAAACGTTGCAGAGTGTAACACTACACCTTCCAATCGCATTTGCTTCAAAGTTTCTAAAGCATTTTCAACAAATGCATTTTGTGAATATCCTGCAATGAGGACATTACATCAGAACAAATTTCTTTCACACATTCTGTCAAAGGGTTCATATTCCTCGTCTATTCTTCCACATTTTGGATATCTTGCAATCATGGCATGAGATGACATCTGTTCGAGGCATTATGTCAAACAGTTCAAATGTCTTGTCTATTCTTCCACATTTTGCATATCCTGCAATCATGGCATGCCATGAGATGACATATGTTCGAGGCAATAACTGCCTTGTCTATAGTTCCACATTTTCCATGCATATCTAGAAGAGCATTTAAACTATACAATCTGGCAAAAATCCCTCTTCTGTAATGCTTTGATGGATGTTCATCTCTGTTCAAAACCTCCCATTTTAACACAGTCGAGGAGGATCGTCACTTTACAACTGTCAATTTTATTTGCTCGAAAGTTTCTAAAGTCCAGCCAACAGATCCACTTTATGGGTACGCTGTAATCATGGTCATTTCATGAGACCACGTGTCTTTGAGTATTTTGTCAAACGGTTCACTTGCCTTGTGTGTGCTTCCAAATTTTGTTTACGTCTATCAGTGTTTTTTTTTTTTATCGGTAAAGGCAGAGCCAGATTATATTAGGAATATATAGAATTTATAGAACAATAGTTTTAGCAGAGTCCAAAAAGGGCATCCAGTTCCTTCTTTTAGAAAAAAATGAATACAAGCAAACACTCCACATGAAAGTCTGAGAAAACGTGCTATCACAGTGTTAGCGACTATAACATTTGACAAAATTCCGCTATCCTTTATGCTGTGATGAATGTCAATACCCTGTTCCAATGCTCTCGTTTTGCACAAGTTGGGATGATGCTGCCAAACGTTGCAGAGTCTAACATTACACCTTCCAATCGCATTTGCTTCAAAGTTTCTAAATTATTTTCAACAAATTCATTTTGTGAATATCCTGCAAAGAGGACATTACATCAGAACACATTTCTTTCACACATTCTGTCAAACGGTTCATATTCCTCGTCTATTCTTCCACATTTTGGATATCCTGCAATCATGGCATGAGATGACATCTGTTCGAGGCATTATGTCAAACAGTTCAAATGCCTTGTCTATTCTTCCACATTTTGCATATCCTGCAATCATGGCATGCCATGAGATGACATATGTTCGAGGCATTATGTCAAACAGTTTGCTTCCCCTGTATATGATTGGATGTTCTCAAAACATTTCTCGATCCTTTATCCTTAGATAGATGTCTAAACCCCTGCAGTTGGAACTACAACATCTGACAAAATTCCTCGATCCTTTATCCTTAGATAGATGTCTAAACCCCTGTTCCAAAGCTTCCATTTTGGCACAGGCAGGGACGATGCTCGCAAAGGTTTCAAAGTCGCTAAAGCCTTTTCAACAAATCCATTTTGTACATATCCTACAATCATGGCATTCCATTGGACCGCATTTCTTGAGGCATTAAGTCAAACAGTTCACGTGCCTTGTTTATGCATCTAGTTTTTTGATAAATGCTTCCCAGAGCATTACCAACTACAACATCTGAGAAAATTGCTCTCACATTTATGCTTTACATGGATGCTTATATCCTGATCGAAAGCTCCCATTTTGACACTGTCTGGGAGGACACTAACAAATTTGAACCGATAGGGTTGAAGATGAAATTGAATTGAATTCAGCTATCTTGAGATAGAATTGATTTGAGCTATATTGGGTTGCAATGCCTGAACTGGTGAAAGCACAGGAAGACAGATACGATGGTATTGATGCAGAGATAGAAAACAAACACAGTTTTGCATCTTCACTCTCTCGAAAGGTCCAAATAGGTTCAAAACCCGGCAGCAGAGAAGTTGAAAATAATAAACACCAGGTATAGTAAAATAGATTTTATTTGAATTTTTTTTATGTAAAATTTTAATAAATATAATATTTATTTTAAATAATAAATCTTATAAACACATATTTTTAATATTATATTGTGTGAAAATAAATTAATTAAAAAAATTTAATGCATCTTCTGATATACAATAATTTATCAAGTTCACTATCTCTTCTTTTCATTTTTCCTTTCTTTTTTAAAAAAATCTTTGGCTATAGTGAACCATAGTTAATAGGAGCAAATAATAAATAATTTAATTTTTTTAATTTTTTTTCTTTTAATGTATTTAAACTATTATATGTATAAAAATCTATGTAAAATATTACGTGTATAACAAATTTTACAAAAATAAAGAAAATAATAACTTTATTTTTTTGGTTTTTCTTTTATGGATAAGAATGGTGGTACCATTGTAGAGTTATGTCTATTGGGATAAAATAAAATAAAATTATTTTTAATTTTTAATTTATGTTTGTAGGAAGAATTGAGAATGAGAATGAAAATAAAAATATATATTTAATATATTTATATTTATTATTATATTTTGTTTATCATTAATTATTATATTTAGATGTGTAAATAGAATCAAATTTAAGATAAAACATAAGAATTTTTATTGAAATGGTATATAATTCAATGCATTATATGCTATATGCTTTACCAAATAAACAATTACCAGTTTATAAATTTTAGTTTGCTAAATCTAGAACAATCTGAAATCTTAAAATTCCTAATTTCTTAAAACTTCTAAACAATTTCAATATTTGTAGGCTCCTATTTGTTAGAAGCTTGTATACTACTAACAATCACACCTTAAGATTGATTAAAAGCACAATCAAATTTAGGAGAAAAGCAAGAGAGCATTACTTGGTTTCCTTTAATGTCCACCTCCATCATGGCATACATTCCTTGTGAAATTCAAGAATTTGTTTCCTACTACACTCGAAGTAAATTTATTGAGTGTTTTCTTTTCAACAAGATAAAAATAGTAAATGATATTTTGTGCTTGAAAAGAAATATTGAATTTAATGTATAACAATCATTATATGATTTTTAAGGTGTAAAACAAGATCATACACAACCTATATGGTACTTTGATTACCACAAAATAAAATAGTAACAATACATTGTGCAAGACCAAGCTCAAGTAATTGAAATTAAATCCAAGGTGCTTCCTTCCATGTTTCTTTTGTTGCTCTTATCATGTCCAATTTTTACGCATGGACAAGCTCAACATTGTCAAAAAAAATAATTGTCAAAGCATAAAGATATATTGATCTATGGATAAAAAGGTACCTAATGAAAGGATGTACATATACATACACATATTGTAACTAGGAAATTTAGAATGAGCATCAAAGCAATGTAACTAGGCAACCACAAACCTAAATTGCAATGAAATAGATCCTAATACATTCAATAGAGCTATGAAGATAAGACAATCAAAATAAACACAAACCATCACAAACACGGAGGTCTCCTCCACAATTAGCCAATTAAATAAAGTATTTAATTGTGACATGAAGGACTTAGGAAAAATGAATAAATTCACTTAACCCCCCAAAAAATGTTAGTAGGATTACATGAATAAATCATTAAACCCTAGGAGGAATTAGGTCATGAAAAAATTGAGACCAATAAATAATAAAGATTGCAAGTGAAGGAACAAATGACAAATACTTGATAATGACAAGAAACTAATATTGATTGAGTGATGAAGATCAATGACCAATTGATCAAGATTGACAAAAGGATCAAATTGATAGACGATAGTTGATAAAGGATCAATGACTAATTGATCCAAAATTGACGAAGATTGATGATTGATTGGGATCGATGACAAATCGATCAAAGATTGATAAAAGGTCGACTTGATGAAGGTTGACATGATACTGAGATTAACAAAGACCGATGACAAATCAATCACAAACTGACAAGATTGATTGATAATTGACAATCAGAAGAAGATAAAAATTGGTCAAAATTGATTGAAGACGATAAAAAATTGATTGAAAATGATTAAAAACTAGGACAAAACCCTAATTTGAGAGCAATTAGGATTGATGACAAAATTGATCACGACCAATGATTCCAATTCAAAAATGGCATTAACAAGACCTAATTCGAAAGCGAGAGAATTAGAATCGAATAGGAAAGAAATGCGGAGGAAAGACGCAATGTCAACAAACAATGAAGATCGAATGCGCGACATAGAGGAAATGTCAATAAGATGAGAAAACCCTAAAAGAAGGTCATGCTGACATGTTAAAGTATGGCGCCAGAAGTATTGACCTGTTTTAGATGCCTACGCATATACATATACATATACTGTATATACATATACATATACATATACATATACATATCCATATACACATATACATACATATACATATATATGTACAACATAACATAATATTTTAACCACTAAGAAGATTCAAACTTTTAGTATTAGACTCTATCATTGTAAAACATTAAGCTTTGTGAAAAATTATGAATCAGACGAGAGTTTTGAAAGACTGCAAAACCTTTTTATATACAACTACACAAAACTCAAAACAGAATTTTAAGAAGAAAACAAAAAAAAACACAAACAAACAAGAAAGGCCACCAGATATCAACAAGAAGATACAACCACAAGAAACAAAACTTGGAACCAGATTAAAAAACTTGCAAAGAAACAAGAAAGGCCACTAGATAACAGCTAAGCCACAGTAAAAAAACAGCGAAGGCTCGATCAAAGGGGTTTAAAGCTTAACCTTACCAGTGAATTCTGAAGAGGGGGCGGAGGCTGGTCGACGGGGGCCAACCAATCTTTTTTGAAGAGGAGCCAGGGTTAACCAACTGGTGCTTAGTCACAACATCTGAGAAGCTGTTGTTCTTAAGGGCAAAACCCTTCACTTTCTCCACGGGACTCACCTCTGAAATATCAAAAACCTTTCTTTTATTCTTGTCATTGGCAACCACGGAAAAAATCACGTTACAATATTTCTGGAAATGCCAGGATATGTTACAGTATGCTGCAATCATTGCATTCCATGAGACTTCTTAAGGGCAAAACCCTTCACTTGCTCCATGGGACTCACCTCTGAAATATCAAAAACCTTTCTTTTATTCTTGTCATTGGCAACCACGGAAGATATCATGTTACTATATTTCTGGAAATGCCAGAATATGTTATAGTATGCTGCAATCATTGCATTCCATGCGACCACATTTGTATCAGGCATTTTGTCAAATAGTTCACGTGCCTAGTCTATACTTCCACATTTTTCCATGCATGTCTACCAGGTCATTTCACCTATAAAATCTGGCAAAATCCCTCTTCTATTATGCTTTGATGGATGTTCATCTCTGTTCCAAAGCTCCCATTTTGGCACAGTCGAGGAGGATCCTCGCTTTACAACTGTCAATTTATTTGCTCGAAAGTTTCCAAAGCCCAGCCAACAAATCCACTTTATGGGTGTGCTGTAATCATGGTCATTCCGAGAGACCACATTTTTTTGAGTATTTTGTCAAACAGTTCACTTGCCTTGTCTGTTCTTCCAAATTTTGTGTACGTCTACCACAGTGTTAGCGACTACAACATTTGACAAATTTCTGCTATCCTTTATGCTGTGATGAATGTCAATACCCTGTTCCAATGCTCCCATTTTGCACGGGTTGGGATGATGCTGCCAAAGGTTGCAGAGTCTGACATTACACCTTCCAATTGCATTTGCTTCAAAGTTTCTAAACCATTTTCAACAAATCCATTTTGTGAATATCCTGAAATGAGGACATTACATCAGGACACATTTCTTTCAGGCATTCTGTCAAACAGTTCATATGTCTTGTCTATTCTTCCAGATTTTGGAAATCCTACAATCATGGCATGCCATGAGATGACATCTATTCGAGGCATTATGTCATATGCCTTGTCTATTCTTCCACATTTTTATATCCTGCAATCATGGCATGCCATGAGATGACATCTCTTCGAGGCATTATGTCAAACAGTTCGCTTGCCTTGCATGATAGGATATGCTCCATACATTTCTACTAGGGCTGTTGGAACTGCATCTGACAAAATTCCTCGATCCTTTATATTTAGATGGATGTCCAAACCCTGTTCCAAAGCTTCCATTTTGGCACAGGAAGGGACGATGCTCGCAAAGGTTTCAAAGTCGCTAAAGCCTTTTCAACAATTCAATTTTGTACACATCCTAAAATCATGGCATCCCATGAGACCGCACTTCTTGAGGCATTCAGTCAAGCGATTCACGTGCCTTGTTTATGAATTCATATTTTGGATAAATGCTTCGCAGAGCATTACCAACTACAACATCTGACAAAATTGCTCTCACATTTATGCGTTTTATGGATGCTTATATGCTGTTCCAAGGCTCCCATTTTGGCAGTCTGGGAGGGCGCTGACAAATTTGAACCGATAGAGTTGAAGACCTGTTTGATGCATATGTATTATGGTGTAACAATGCAATTGTCTTGTGTGGACGCCCATGTTTTCTGTACGCTTAAATAACCATATTCCATGAGGAAACCAAATTCAGTCTAACTCACAGTGGCAATTACCAGGTAAGATGAAATTGAATTGAATTCAGCTATCTTGAGATGAAATTGAGTTGACCTGTATTGGGATGAAACGCCTGATCTGGTGAAAGCCCAGGAAGACAGATACGATGGTATTGATGCAATGAGAGAAATCATACACAGTTTTGCATCTCCACTTTCTCAGAAGGTGCAAATAGGTTCAAAACAGGGCAGCAGACCAGTTGAAAATAATAAAGAGCAGGTTATAGTAAAATAGGTTCATTTTGAAATTTTTTATGTTCAATTTCAATAAATATTTCTACATAAAAAATATAATATTTATTTTAGATAATAAATCTTACAAACGTATATTCTTTAATATTATATTGTCTGAAAATAAATTAATTAAAAAAATTTAATGCTTCTTCTGATATACTATAATTTACCAAGACCACAATCTATTCTTTTCATTTTCCCCTCTTCTTTGAAAAATCTTTCACCATATTGAACCATAGTTAATAGAGAAAATAATAAATAGTTTAATTTGCTTATTATTTTTCTTTTTTTAACATATAAAAAATCAAAGTAAAATATGTCAATAGATATCAAATTTTAAAAAATAAAATTAAAACATGTAATTTTTATTTAGCACAATCATTTCCACTTTTCTTATAAAATCAAGATAAAGATCATATGTACAACAAATCACATAAAAATAAACAACATTATATAGTGAAAAGAAAGTTGTTAGCTTTGATTGGATAAAGAAGAAAACAACCGTCTTAACCTTTTTGTTTTTCTTTCATGGATAAGAATGGTGGTGTCATTGTAGAGTTATGCCTATTGGGGTAGAATAAAAGAGTTTATTTCAGTTTTTTAATTTCTGTTTGTAGGAAGAAATGAGAAAGAAAATAAAACTATATATTTTATGTATTTATATTTATTAATATATATTTTGTTTATTATTAATTATTATATTTAGATGTGTGAATTGTTGGAGTAATTAGGACAATTATCTAATTAGTAATTCATTAGGTTCTTTAATTACTTTTTTCACTTAAGCTAAACTTAGGTGCATTTGAGCTTTTATTTAATTAGGCTAATATTAGCTTCATTTTAGTTCAAGTTGTATACAAGGGCTTCACTGACTAGGCAATATTATATCACGTGCATTCATATTGGGGGATTTAACATCCCCAAAATGAGAGTACAATATATTGCCTATCGGTGAAAATAGGGGGATTTTTCATTTAGGGTATGAAAAAATACAATATTTGGCGAAAATAGGGGGCATTTTAATTCAAGCTATATATTGGGAGGGGTGATAGAAAAGGAGTTTAGGGCAATACTTTTTGAAAATAGGGTGATTCTTTAGTATGCCATGAACGCACGTGCTATAACCTAGGTTGACTAAGTGAAGCCCCCGTGAAATTGTAGTTGAGCTTAATTTAGCTCCCCATATTTTTTCTTTAGTTCTCCTAATTTTAGGATTAGGGCATTTGTTGATTTCTATAAAAGAATGTCGAAGAAACATAAAAAAATTCCCATATACTTTAGGCTCTAGATAACTTCATCATTTTTGTGGAGGTCAAAGAAACAACGCTCTAAGAGCTTCAATAAAATTCTTTCTAATTTCTGCATGGGAGAAATGGAGTGAGAAGAATTTCCATTTGTGATATTTATCACTCTTGTCAACATAGAAAGTCTAAATCCAAAGTGTCAATAGAGAGGGCCCTTGCAATCTCCAAACAAGAGGTTAGAGTAGAGGGTGGCCTTGAAAATCCAAGTATCCTCCCAAAAAGTTACTCTCAGCCCATTACCAACTTGGCATCTTATACCTTGTCTCAGGAATTTTTTAGAATTTAGCATATTGTTCGATATAAAAAAATCCTTTAGGGGGAGAGGAAACGAAGAGGTCATCACCCATGAGGTGTTTAGCATGAGCAATCATAGTCGAATCATTATTTGTGGATATCATATTCCATTCGATCTTGGCAAGGAGTGCTTTATTGAAAGGTTGAAGCTTTCTGAGCCCAAGGCACCCAAAAAGTTTGGGTTTATAGACAATATCACATTTAACAAGAGTCATTCTCTTTTTTCTCCATCCTTATCTATATTAATCTCTTTTGGATTTGTTCCACTTTTTTAGCAATAAACACCAAGATTTCAAAGAGGGAAAGGTATAAAACATGAATACTTTGGAGGGTAGCTTTAAAAAATTGAAACTTTCTAGGATAACTTCAAAGCTTACCTTTTTATTCTACAATTCTTTTATTGATTTTCTCAACAATTCCAAACAACTAGTTATGAGGAATTTTTTTTATTACAGAGGTCAAGTGCTAAGAGATTGCAATGACGGAAGAAATGGGTTTTTCTATCCCCCTCCTATAACCATTGCACTTTAGATTTTTGTTTCCAATGGATTTTCTCTTCCTTAAGTAGGATATGCCATTCTTCCCTTAGTTATCTTTATATAAGATAGATTTCCATCACCATATTCTCCTGAACCATAAATTCTTTTATCTCTTTGAGATCCATTGAGATTTGATCTTATTTTTAAAAGATATTTCTAAAGGTGTAATGGTTCTAGCCTTTGACCTTATTTTTTATTTCCTTTAGCTAGGAAGTGTCCCTTCACATATGGGTCCCATTGATTATTTCCAGAAGTGCCTATCGAAGTTGAGGCTTCATGAGAAAAATGTCTAAAACTAAGCCCTTGATGATAAATATTTGGAACTAGATCAACAGGTCTTTTGATTCCATGCTCTTCTTGTCCCAATCCTCTGTATTGGTAATCCCCTTTCTTGGTAGCCAATTTGTGTGCTACTAGGTATTTTTCTTTGAAATGATTAAGCTGGGTATCATTGTCTAAAGCAACATCCCTAAAAATCCACTGATTAATATCTCTTTTTAGAACCTCGTGATTAATTTCACCATGAGATTTGAATATATTATATCCACACATTCTACTCACAGGTTTATTCTTCTTCTGCTCTTTGGTAGCTTTCCCATGGGTATGAGGATCTAGAGGTAACACATCCACTACAAGGGTCCTTGTAAAGAATATTCACCACATCTAGTGTCTTTGATCTTGAGCTACGAAAAGGTGGATGACATGGAAGGTTTTTATTTAGTAGTAGTGAGTATGGATTCAGGGTCAACATATAAGGATGATGAACTAACTTGAAGGATTCCAATGTTGATACCTGGGCAATGAAGGGACTATGGGGAAGATGCTTCAAGAGAACGATAATATTCAAATGTTTGGGTGTCACCTTGAATAGTAATTTCACATCCTTGATATGGGAATTTTTAACATTGGTGGTAAGTGGATGACACGGCCTGCATGGCATGAATCCATGGGTGACCAAGTAGGATGTTGAATGGAAGATCAAGACCAACTACATAGCAAAGAGTGTCATGTGTTACTAGGTCCACCAGAATCAGAAGATTGATCATCCCCATTAATATTTTAAGTACATTACCATATGATTTGATAATGATGCATTGATTATGCAAATCCATGACAGGTATACCCTACCTGTGTAACAAATTTCAAAGTACAAATATTTATAGTAGAACCATTATCGATTAGGACTCACTTTACTTTATCTGGTGCTTGATAATAGCTTCGATGTTAGTGAATGAATATGATTGGGATCAAGAACCATTGCATCAGATTGGGTGAAGCTAAGATGGTATGTGGTAGATAAATGTGCTACCAAAGCTTGGAATTGTGTAGGATCTATGTTTCTAGGCACATGAGTTCCTTGCAATGCATGGTTAAGAAACTCCTAGTAAGTAGGTGAAGCTTTCAACAAATATAAAATGGATATCGGTGTAGGGGTCTTCTCTAAATGCTCAAGAATGTTGTATTGTGTTGGCATAGGATCTTGAGATGGGGTAGGAGGTGGAGCTCCAAGAACTGTCATCCAAGGTCTTTTAGTGGTTGTGGCACATTGAGTATCGACTCATTTGACACAAATCATATTGACCTCCTCTTCTACCTAGGTTATACAACCTATCATAGCACCATTGTTAAATGGAACTTTGTTATAGCTAATATTATTGGTTGTATGAGATTGACCTGTATTTGACGTGTTAACCTCTCCTTGATGTTTGTATCCCTATACATACCTAGATTGCATTAGGTGACTTTCTTATAGTAGGATCAACATAATTTTTTCCTTGGTCAATAAGATCTTGGACTAGATGTTTAAGCTTCATGCATTTATTCATTGCATGACCCTTGACAAGATAATAAGCACAATATGCATTCTCTTTATACCAATCAGACTTAGGTTTAGACTAATCAAATGGTATTGTTTGTGGATAAATGACCATATTATTCTTCTCCATATTCTTGAAAAATGACTTCTAAGGGTTCTCCCATAGGTGTAAAGTTTTGACATCCTGGATTGTTATAGGTTGTCTGTTGAAGAGAAGCTTGAGAAATGGTGATGACATTAGTATGATTAGTTTGCAAATTTGATGTCATCGTTTGAGGATTATGATAAGCCTGAGGTGATGGATTGGAATGTATCATTGGTGAAGGATCGACATATGATTCTTGATTAGAGTATGCTTGTGTAGGTGGTGGTTTGGTAGCCACAACCATTTGAAATGTCTTAGAATCAGTAACACCATCTACTACAACATTCTTGTTTTTGTTCCAATATATTTTTATTTCACCACTTGGTTTGTCAGAAGGCTCTTTGTAAAGCTTGATAACTCCTTCATCAATAAAGGCATGTTCTACTGATGGTTCCTTGGAAAGGATATCTTTGAGTGTAGTTGCACTATTTAAGTGAATATGATATGAAAGCTTTGGGAGTAGATTACTGATGAATATTGACACCAATTGAGTGTCAGGTATTGTACAAGGGAGATGACCAATGAGGGTCTTCCATCTTTGAATTTACTCCAAAAGACTCTCACCTCCTTTCTGTTTGGCTTGACAAAGATCAAGCTTGGAAATATCCTTTTCCACATTATAATGATAATGGGCCATAAATCTCTTTGATAAGTTTACAAATGTAGTTATGACGCTAAATGATAGCTTGCAAAACCATTCTCGAGATGAACCACTAAGACTCTTAGGAGAGATTCATAGGAGATAGTTATCACAATATGCAACTTGTTGCCAAGCCATATAGAATTCCTTGATGTGATGGTGTAGATCACCTCCCCCCTAGTATTTAGTAAATTTTGGTGTTTCAAAGTGTTTGGGAGATGGAATTGATGTTATTAACTTATCAAATGGATATGGACAAAGCTCATCAAATTTGAAAACCTTCTCAAAATTTCTATCTTGTAAAGCTTTGAGAGATGCCTTCATCTCTTCCCATTTAGTGTTAACTGGGACCGAGATGGTGTTGTTGGTTGATAAAGAGGTGTTTGATATGCCTTTTGTGATGGGCAAACATAACTTGATTGTTGTTGTGAATATTGATAGCTCAACATATTTTGGTAAACTGGAGCATTTTACTGAACAAAAGGTGTTTGTTGTTGTTGATATTGAGGTGACTTTTGTTGTTAAATTTGAGGTGATTGCAAATAAGTTGCCACATTCTATTATGGAGGATTGTATTGTTGTTGATACTACACATTTTTAGGTTGTTGAATTTGAAGAACACTACCTTGCAGATAAATACTTCTAACATAACTTGGATGAGATACATTGGCTTGTGACATACTATATGATGGAGGATTTTGAGGAATGCTGCCTAGCAACTATTGCACATTTGAAACAATATAGGATGAAGATGGCACTTGCAAGTAGCTAAATCGTGGTTGTGAGATAATAGATGGCACAATCACTTGAGGTTGATGTTGATGTGTACTAACAATCTATGGCATAGATTGTATAGACATGGATACAAATGATGATGACGCTATATAATGCATGCTACCAATCATGGCTTGTGTACCAGCTGTTGGAGAATAACTTAGCAATCCTGTGGTCCAAGGTGGTGTTTGTGTAGAAGATAAATTCAATGGTCTCATGAGAGGATTAATGAAAGGAGTTGTATGCACTACACTAGAAGTCATGGGAATTTGAGCAACGACAAGCATTGAAGTAGTGAGCTACGTTGATGGTACATTATTGAATGCATTATAGATAATTCCTCCTGAGGCTAGAGATGGCATAAAACTTGAGGAAGGATCATAAAAAGGTTGATAATGGCTTGTGATTGCACTCATAGGTGGTGGTCCTATAGACACAAGTGAGAGACTTTGTTGTGGTGGTGTTTCTAAAGCCTGGACTGAGAGTGGTGCTGACACGAGTTTCTCTAAAGGTATTTGGTGCTGAGATGGTCCTTGAGGATTAGTAGTTATAGGTGTTTTAGGTGACACAATGGTCATACCCTGGGCAACCATATTAGCAAAGATTAGATGTTTGCATTTTTCAATGATTTTATCGACCATTTGTGCATTGTCTGTTTTTGAAAGAAATTGATCGACATGATTAGCTAGAATGTTAGTCTCATCTAGTTGATTCACCATTGTTTCTTCAATGACGACTAGATTAAGTAGATCAAAACTGACAGGGACACTTTCTGGTACAGTGGGGTCAACACCCAAATTAGGATTTAGTTGTAGATCATTTGTCCCTACTCTTAACTGGGAAGATTGTTGTTCCATCACTTGTCAAGATCGAGATTGAGTGGTGATGGGCATGAACTAAGTGAAAGTCAAATATTTATATTAACTGATTGATTGTTGAGTGGATGGACAAGATGATTGATTAGGATGATTTTGTACTCAAATTGCAATTAGATAATCTAATTTGAACGATGCAACTTCAAAATCCATTCAAGAGGATACACTTAAGCAACAAGATGAATTGTAGACTAGACCTTTGGCTTGAAGTAACAAGACCATAATGATGTAAAAATAGCCTCTAAACTCGATATGGTGAAAAGAGCTAGTGATAATAATTGCTAAAATGGGTTTTAGATTTGTAATTTAGGATATGAGACCAAACATGATAAAAAGATTAACTTTTGATTTTATTTGATTTGATGTGATGAACTTGGAAAAGTTTGATGATTGGATTAGGGATTTGATTTTGACCAAAATATCAATTCCTAACTTTAGGAACAAAGCATGACAATGATAAGATTGTGATAATACAAGGTGACTGATGATAATGACAACATAAAACTGAAATGGTGATCAAGATAATGACTCAAAAACTAGGATGATCAAAATGATGGGATGAGTCAAGAACTTTGGCAAATGATAATAACGAAACAAACAGATGTGAATCAAGTTTAGGTAATTGGCAAACCCACGAAAATAGAATAACAAACCATATTTTGGGAAAATTTTGGCAGAATAACGAAACAATATGCAATCTTGCTAGTTCTCAGAGAAATCCTGTCATTTCAACAGGCAATCCCACCATTTCAAGGTCTTAAATCCTGGGGTTACTATGAACTGGTAAAATTAAATAGACAAAGCAATCCATCTCTTATAGAAAACTATTAAAACTGACACAAGTAGTGACGATCCCACTATTTTAACAAGAAATCCCATTGTTTCTAAAGTGGTAAAAAATATGTTGAATAGAGTATTCCAATCGTTTTCAAAAGACTAATAGAGGAATATAGACAGAGCGATACCACCCTTTTTTTAGGTGATCCTGCTACTTCTAGGATACATAATTTGATGAAAAAAGATAGATTTTGGACTACAAATTTGATATTTTTGGGTGACACTTTTGAGCTTGATTTTTGACAAAAGATATGAGTAACACCAGTCACAACAAGCACATAAGTATGATAAATGCATTAAAAATCATGTACATCCTAGACTGGTCAAATGAAAATACTTGTTGAATCCCCTTGCCCAGAATACCACATTTATTTGGATAGATAAAAGCTTGGTATTACTAGCTCCACTCCATGACACACACTTCTCGGGCATGCCAATCTTCAAATTTTTAAGGACCCAAAGATCTAGAGAAATTTACTATCTCAAGTTGAAGGGTACATGAGGGGTTTCTTTGGTATGCGCGTATCACAACACTTGAGTCAACAAGTAGAAGGTTATTGGCAACTAAAAATAGTTTGGTTCATAGTGGGGGAGCTTTCAAGGTAATCTAATGGTTATATGCAGCAGCTAGCTCATTTATGAGATATTCGAGCCTATGAAACACATTTTTTTATGCATCTTCCAAAAAAGCACCATAGGATTTTGACTTTAGTCAAGATCACAAAGGAATTTGTATGTGTATACCAAGGAAAACCATTGACGTAACATGGTGACACCAGTTGATTATAGCATTTGCCAGAATCACAAATATATATATATATATATATGAACTAAAAGTGTATCGCTTGGGTCATTCCCTCTCAGCCAACATTATTGGCTACTTGGGAGGTAGACTCTTCTACCTAAAAATTAATGAATGAGTGTTGTTAACACTTTTCTCTTGCACTCAAGACCACAATAGCTAGGGGAGAGGATAGTGTGTGTTAATGGTACAACCACTCTACATGCACAAGCGAGATAGATACGAAAGATAGAGTTTCATTTCCTTATGAAATTAAAGTTTTTTCTAACTAAAAGAAGACACATGACTCATTTTAACCCAAAATGTTTTTGGCAGTTGCACCCCTCTTTGGTGGTCCTACACCAAATAAGTTAGTGTTTCAAGCATTTGGGTCTTCTACTATCAATCCTACACTAAATGTCATCTAATAACCATAAAACAATAGCAAATTAGTGAGTTAGGAATAAACTAAGAAAATTCTAATTCAGGAAAATGATAGAAAGAAAAGCATAAAGAAATCCCGCCACTTCTAACCATGATTTTTCTATTCTCAGTAGCAATCCTCCCGCTTTACTGGTAGATAAATAGTCGACAAAAAATATTAAAAACATAGAAAGCTAGAGAGGCAATCTCATCGTTACTAAAGTCAATCCTGTTAATCCTAAAGTCAATCCTGTTATTTATAGTAAATGAAATTTGATTGTGTATATGGTGAAAATGGATAACAATAATAACGATATTGAAAGGCTAAATGAATTCAACCACAAAACCCTAGCCTAACAACAACAAAGATCCACCATAACATATGAAGCTTACCTAAGACAATGCAAATCAAATGAAATCACAAAGATTATACCATCACATGTCCAATAGGGTTTGAATCTCCATTCTTCCTATCTCCATTGATCTTGCTTGATATAGTTGCTCTCAGATTTTATGTGCACAAAAGCTCAACAAAGAACGGAATGTGGTTGCAAGTAGGATCGCATATGCCAAGTAGTCAAATTGATCAAGTAGTTAGGTAGTTAGGATGATTGATTAGGGTTTGATAATGAAGGAAGTATCTCCTTATATAGAAGACACTATATGAAATGGAGGGGTAAGATTGAGAGGTGTAAAAGGAGGTCTGCTATGATTAGAGGGTTGGTAAAAGAAATAATAAAATAATGAGAGTGGGTAGGTAGTGTAGGAATTAAGAGATGAATGACATGTGTCATGGGTAGAAAAGGTTAATGAATGGATTAAATAAATAAAGATTTATTTAATTAATAGAAGAAGTGAGATCAATTAAATAAATAAGATATTTATTTAATTCAGGAAAAGGATAATTTAAATAAATAAATGTATTTATTTAAATGAGAAATAAGGCTAGAAGAGGATAAATGAATTAATTAAATAAATAAAGACTTATTTAATTAATAGAAGAATTAAGCTTAGATAATTAAATAAATAAAATATTTATTTAATTAGACTGGACAATTTTGGGTGTCTACATTTTGCCCCTCTTTGAGACAATGCGGCTTGTTGCGTTGTTTCAAAGAAGATAAGATGAACTAATACAGAGTTGCCCCAAGATGGGAATGATATGCCCCCTCAAGAAATTGGATGAAAATGTCTAGAAAGATCGCAGACAATCTCTCGATAAGAAAGAAAGGGATAGAATGGACTGACCGGATAGTGACAGAGTCACGAGATAATGAAGACTGACTCGGGAGACAAGGGCTAGGGCTAGGGTAGTTTATAAGATAGACCACGAGGGAAAATACATCCTCATTGTCATCCACACATCCACGAGAGCAGAGTGCAGAGCGAAAATAGAGCAGCAGCAGTCAGCAGCAATGGCTTTTGTTCACAGATACGACCGCGTTCATCGATTCTAGAGGCCAGCAAAGGCAGGAGAGGCGGTGAGTACCACAAAACCTCCTCGTACTTTATTGCATTTATTGTTGTCATTAATGCATGCTAGATAGGGTAATAAATGTGCTCTAGGTTAGGGTCCAAAAAATATCAAAAAAGTCCAGGCGCGTCTGCGTTGGTGCCAGGCGCGTCTATGTTGGTGCTAGGCGCGTCTGTGCAAAATGTAGCCACATCTGCGCTAGGCAGGCACATCTGTGTCTTCCAGGCACATCTATGCAGAGCATAGGCATGTCTGTATGCTTCAAGCGCATCTGTGTAAAACAGGCGTGTTTATATCAGGAAAGCGAGTTTGTGTCAAAAAATGTGAATTTGTGTCTTCTAGGTCAAATCGGCAGTTCTGTGATGAACATACACTGTCGATTGGATAAGCTGCTGAGAGGATACACTCAAGTAGGTCCTCTAAGGAAGACTAGGATTGCAAATAGGGCTAGGATTGACAATTCTGTGATAAAACATACGTTGCCAATTAGGAAACTACTCAAGAGGATTCACTCAAGCAGAGGCCCTAGGATAGGATAGATCAAGGCACTTTGTGATTAATAGTGAGTACCAAGATATAGTACTTTGTGATGAATAGGGAGTACTAAAATATGAGCAGCACTTTGTGATGAATAGTGAGTGCAAATGTGAGGAGCACTTTGTGATAAACAAGGAGTGCAAATGTGAGCAGCACTTTGTGATGAACAGGGAGTGCCAAACACGTAGTACTTTGTGATGAATAGGGAGTACCACTAGGATAGAAGCAACACTTTGTGATGAATAGGGAGTGTCACTAGGATAGAGTACCATATGCACTTAGATAAAAAAGTAGCATTTTGTGATGAACAGGGAATGCCACTATGACTGATATGATTGATTTGCTTGACTGCAGGAGTATTTGCCTATGTTGGAGTCATGGGAGAGATTCCCATCGACTCAGACGTTGCGACCTGAGTTGACCTTCGAGGACCGAGCGACTATTGAGGCTATGGGTCTAAGACATATTCTGTATGTACCTAAGTTTCGGGCAAACATGGGACTGCGGACTGCACTGGCGGAGAGGTAGCACTCTGAGCTTGCACATTTCATTTGCCGATGGGTGAGATGACAGTCACCCTAGAGGATGTATACCGAATCCTGAGGATATCGATCGATGGGGAGCTGATTCCCTACGATCGAGATGGAGATAGGGAGGCCCTGAGATGAGTGTTCTGGGACCCAGGACTGGAGATGAGGGTAGGGCATGTGGCATGGGATACCATGACACAGACAGGATTGACACTACCAACAGTGATAGGAGGAGTGATCAGTGGGTTCTTGTGTCTGGATAGAGCGACACAAGGGTTGGCTGTGGGCTGGGGAGGTCCATTGGAGATACTGGTGACACAACACACCAGATATGCCTGGGGATCGTGTGTGTTGGTGCACTTATATTACGAGATACATTAGTTTGTGTACCATGGGTCAGTGGGATTGGGCTGCGGGGTCACATTGTTACAGGTGTGGGCCTATGAGCATCTACCAGTGATGCGACTGATACACTTCAGGGGCAGAGGTCATGGATATAGTTTCATGCATTTGTACGATATGATCACCTCGCAGCCACAGATTGGCAGGTTAGAGCACTAGCAGCAGGTTATAGATGATATTGTTATGGTTATATGGAGGCCGTATCTGGGATGCGAGCAGTGGGAGGATGATGCAATAGAGATACCTTACACCTTCCTGAGCAGGTATCTGATTGGGCGGATGCCCTATGTACTGGAGAGGCAGCTGGTTGACAGGGTGGGCAGGCAGTTTGGCAGGATCCAGCAAATGCCCCGGGGTTCAGGCATGTATGCACGGACAGTCAGGGATCAGGCGCAGTTTGGGCCACTACTATCATATGATCAGGCTGTTACGCAGCTAGTGGAGATGATGCCCTTACCCTGGGACATATGGCCAGATATCGAGGATGCTGACATGGATGCAGAGTATACAGCATATTGGGTCGAGCATCCATTCCCACGCTTGACAGATCCAAGAGAGCCATTAGATGGAGATGGTGGTGGGGAAGGTGATGATGATGGAGATGATGGGGGTAGAGGCTGACGGAGGAGGAGGGGGGTAGTTGGAGAGAGGAGGGTGGGGCCGTGGAGGGAGGGTGGAGAGTACAGGCAAGCTCGGGTGGTGAGGGGTCACGATGGATTACCGCTATAGGTGCCAGCAGCACAGGGTCCCAAAATTGTGCAGGGACAGGGACAGGTATAGGGACAGGTTCAGGTACAACCACCAGTACAGGCACAGGCACAAGGGTAGACACCCGTATAGGGGGATCCACAGGCAGAGCCACAGAGGGTTGAGGCGAAGGAGGATGAGCTGACTAAGCTGAGGGAGATCTACTAGGGATAGGTAGATGAGATCCAGGACCTGGAGAGGGAGAGGGAGAGGGATAGACTCAGGAGGTGGCTCAGAGATACTGAGCGAGAGTGGGACCAGGCCATTCAGTGCTACACAGAGGCTGAGACAACACTAAGGGCTGGGAGGTAGGCAGTAGAGAACATAAGGGCTGGATATGCCTATGTCCTGCGGGTAGGGGAGGAGATTGCCTACTGGCAGGATCTCTATTATGGTGTAGTGCCAGCTGATCAGCAGGCGAGGAGCTTCCATAGACCATCGCGGACAGCGACAACTATGGGAGGGAGCCGGAGGAGATAGGCATCTAGTGGTGGGGTTATGGGTCCTCCACCACCACCAGATAGAGGGGACAGGAGGGATGATCCTGAGGCGGGTCCTTCAGGGGCTCAGATTCTGTCGAGGTCGGGCGGCTCCGAGGGAGGGAGTTCATCATAACCGTAGAGGGCTCCCTATGTATCAATATTGTACCATTTTTTATGATGATGTAGACACTTGTGGGTGATTGTAGCCATATGATTTTGACATCATTGTATCACGACACTTTTGATTTATATATATGAGATGATTCTTCTTTGCGGTAGCTATATGCATGCGTACCTATGTGATGAGGTGTTTCATGATGTATGTTGCTATATGATGTTTATGATATGGATGCAAATATGTATATGATGCAATTTATTTATTTATTTTTGTTCTTTTATGTTTTATATGTGTATGCATGATGCAAATGTGAATGTAAGTAATGCAGGTGAATATGATAATGCAAATGTAAATTTTGCTAATAGGTGTTGTGTGCAGGATGTGATGCAGTTGTGATATCTATATGTATGTATGAAATGCTTATACATGGTAATGCAGGTGCAACTACATGAAATGCAAATGTTTTTGGTGTGTCATTATACTCAGTCATGTGATAGCAGGCTACGCGGACTCGAGAAGGATGATGGA
Source organism: Cryptomeria japonica (assembly GCF_030272615.1). NCBI lineage: Eukaryota > Viridiplantae > Streptophyta > Pinopsida > Cupressales > Cupressaceae > Cryptomeria > Cryptomeria japonica. The sequence goes on from NC_081411.1 coordinate 253,694,907, forward strand.
AGTCAGTCAAGAAAGGGGGATGAAAGATAGAAGATATAAAAGTGAAAGAGCTTCTTGTCTGTTATCATCATTGAGCTTTATTATGGCAAGTAGGTTATGACAATCGAGGTATATGTTCGACCCCGAAAGTCATTGTACCTGTTTGCATGGAGATAATACAGTCACAAACAAGGAATGCCCTAGTTCACACTAGACTCACAGTGTCCTCATATCCTTGGACAAGTCATAGCATTACTAAGAGACAATCCACAGACAACAAATACAAATAGTTGACGATACCCCATCCTCGCCTTTCTAGTCAAAGACATCCTGGAGATAAAAATCTCTAGTCAGAGACATCCTGGAAAATCTAAAAGACATGTCACCAAAAAGATAAAATCAAAAGAAAACCAAGACTCGACACCAACATCCACTGTAGTCCTCAAATTTAGTGTCTCTTGTCACTTGTACAAGTCTTATTTGATTGTGGTCACAATGTTTACTTTCACAGAAAGGATAGATAGCACTGAACCCTATGTTGTCTGAGTCTGTTGAAAGATTTGATTTGTTGAAGCCCATTGTTGTTGCTGTGTCTCATCTGACACTGACTGAATCCATGAAACTGATACTTTATTGCGGAGAAGATGAAACTTTATTGCGGATCTGTGATGCAAATTTTGCTTTATTGCGGATTGTGCGCGGATAGACTGAAGGAAGCTGGAAGAAACTGTACTCCTCGAAACATGTGATGTTCTCAGTTCCACACCCATCACTAGACGTAGGATTTGCCTTAGCCACAAATAGGATCTGATTTATTATGGATAGAAAGGGAGGTGAAAAAGGAGGTTTATTATGAATGGCTAGCCAGTCTTGGGTAGATCAAGAACAAGCCATGATGGGAATGGGTAAGTTTATTATGAACGAATAGGTTGTGAGTGTGTGTACAGTGAAATGATGAAAGTGAATCCTAAAGGAGGGAGGAGCAATGTCTCTACGCATGGCACCGGTAACCCAGTTTTCACCATGGTACTTGCCTAGGGCACCACCGAAGTGGTTTTCACCATTGGATGAAATTATTTCTGTTTACTTTTTTCGATTTTTCAATGTTTTTTTTTTTTTTTTGTGTGTCACAAGGCGCCTGTTTGCCAAGTTTTCACCAAGTAACGATTTTTTTTGTTTTATAATTTTTTTTTGTATTTTTGAATTTTTTGAATTTTTTTTGTATTTTTGAAATTAGGATACTCTGAAGAGCTATGTGTAAAACCTGCGAAGGTGCATGTTGTTGATAGGATCCTCCAAAGGTTCACCTTCTGTAGTTGAGAGATGATATGCCCCAGATCCATATGCTGCTGTAATGATGTAAGGACCAAGCCAATTTGGTTCGAACTTGCCCCTCTTCTCTCTGTCTTGCTGATTTTTGGGGTTTTCTCTGAGAACCAAATCACCTACCTCAAATGTGTGAGGCTTGACCTTGTGATTGTAGCTGCGACTCATTCGTTGTTGGTAAGCCTTGAGATGATTAAAATCAGTTTGTCTTCGTTCAGCCAGTAATTCAAGTTCTTGTAAGCGAGAGACCCTATAGTCTTCATCACTGATAATGTTTTGCAAAGAGACTCGTAAAGAGGGTAGCTTGACCTCAATAGGCAAGATGGCTTCAACGTCGTAGATAAGTGAATAGGGTGTAGCTCCTGTAGGTGTGCGGACACTTGTGCGGTATACCCAAAGTGCAGGATTAAGTTGGATATGCCAATTACGGCCAGCGTCGTCGACTATCTTTTTTAGGATCTTAAGGATTGTCTTATTAGACGCCTCAGCTTGACCGTTACCTTGGGGGTAATATGGTGTGGAGAAACGATGGAAAATATGGAAGCGGTCACAAAGTTCATGAACATCCTAATTTTTGAAGGGATACTCGTTATCAGTGATAATGGAAACAGGAATACCGTATTGGCAAATGATATAGTTGAGGATGAACGTAGCAATCTGTTTTCTAGTGACTTGTGTGAGAGGCACAGCTTCAATCCATTTTGTGAAATGCTATGTGGCAGTGATAATGAATTTATGACCATTGGAAGAAGGAGGGTGAATCTTGCCTATGAGATCGAGTCCCCACTGACAAAAGGGCCAAGGAGACGCAATTGGTTGAAGTTCTTGCATTGGCGCATCTATGAGGTTGCCATGAATTTGACATTGCTTACATTTCTTGACAAACTGATATGAGTCTTTTTCCATATTGGGCCAGTAATATCCAGTCCCGATGAGTTTCTTGGCTAAGGTAGGACCACTAGCATGTGGACCACATATCCCTTCATGTACTTCACGTAACACAATCTGAGCTTCGTCGCTTTCTAAACATCTAAGAAGAGTGCCATCTAGACCTCGTCAGTATAGGATATTAGCTAAAATGACATATCGAGAGGATTGGCAAATGAAAGTGCAACGTTGGTTATTGGATAGATCATGAGGTAGGGTATTGTCACGAAGGTATGTGAATATGGAACCATATAATTGGGACTCAGGATTGACGACACATATCATCTCAGTAGGAATGATTTCATATGAAGGAACCAAAAGGTTATCCACCAAGAACTCATAGCGGGTCTCATTTGGAGGTAGATCGATCAGTGAAGCAATTGTAGCTATGGCATCTGTAGTTCGATTCTACTCTCTTGGTATCTGCTCAAAGTCTATCTTTGTGAAATGTTGTTTCAGGCCATCCACCATTTGTTTGTAAGGCATTAATTTTTCATCTTTTGTTTGGTAATCATCAGTTGCTTGATGGTTTACAAGTTGAGAGTCCCCAAAAACATGAAGTTCCTGGGTCTTCCACTGAACTACAATCCGTAATCCAGTTGTTAATGCCTCATATTCTGCTATATTATTAGTGCAAGGAAATGAAAAGTGGTATGATTTTGGTATAGAATCCCCTTGAGGAGTTATAAAGAGGATACCAGCTCCTGCCCCATGCTGTGTGTATGAGCCGTCGAAGTATAGTTGCCATGGCTTTGCATGTGACATTGTTAAAATGGATTCATCTAAAAATTCTGAACTTAGAGAAACATCATCTATCATGGGAGCATCAACTAATTGATCTGCGATGGCTTGTCCTTTTATTGCTTTTCTTTCCACATACTCGATGTCAAATTCACTCAGGATCATTACCCATTTGGCTAGTCGCCCAGTAAGTGTTGCTTTATTGAGAAGGTATTTCAATGGATCGATTCTTGCAACCAACTTAGTCTTATGAGTGAGCATGTAATGTCATAATTTCTGCGAAGCAAAGGCCACGACGAGACATGCACGCTCAATTGGTGTGTAGTTTAGCTCATATCCCACTAATGTGCGACTGATATAGTATACTGCTTTTTCTTTGCCCTCAGCAATTTGTTGTGCTAAGAGTGCCCCCAGTGCTATTGGAGTAGCTGATATGTATAGTAAAAGAGGCTAATCTGGAACTGGTGGCATCAGAACTAGCAGATTTAGAAGATAATCTTTGAGTGTCTGGAAAGCTTGTTGACAATTATCATCCTATTTGAATTTGATGTTTTTATGTAGCAGGTGCTGAAAAGGATTACACTTATCTGCAAGTTGTGCTATGAATCTTCATATCGACTGGAGTCTCGCTTGTAAAGACCAAAGTTGATTGATATTTCTTGGTGGTTGCATCTCTAGGATGGCCTTGACTTTTGTTGGATTAGCTTCGATTCCTCTTTTTGATACAATGAATCCTACGAGCTTCCCGGAGGTTACTCCAAAGACACATTTCTTGGGGTTTAATCTTATTTTGTATTTTTCCAACCGATCAAAGATGACTGAAAGTATGTCCAAATGTGTATCTCTATCTATTGATTTTCCCAATAGGTCGTCGACATAATCTTCCATAGTTACGTGCATGAGATCATGAAAGATAGTAGTCATGGCTCTTTGATATGTAGCACCTGCATTTTTTAGCTCGAAGGGCATGACATTCCAGCAGAAGGTTCCCCAAGGACAAGTGAATGATGTTTTATGTTGATCCTTAGACGCGATCTTTATTTGATTATAACAAGAGAGTCCATCCATCAACGATAACATTTCATGACCCACTGTGAGATCGACAATCAAGTCAATATTTGGTAATGGGAAGTCATCCTTAGGACAAGCTTTGTTGATGTCTCTAAAATATGTACATATTCAGATGCTACGATCTAGTTTACTAATAGCCACTAAGTTGGAGATCCATTCAGGATAATCAATTGGGCGTATGAATCCGATGTCCAATAATTTCTCAAGCTCTGCTTTGACCAATAATGCGACTTGTTGATGCATCTTTCTTAATTTTTATTTCACTCGTTTTGCCCCCGGTTTAACTGTCAAATGATGCATTACTAAATCCGGATCTAATCCAAGCATATCAGCGTATGACCATGCAAAGTTGATTTGTTGATCTTTGAAGAAACTTATGAATTTTGACCTTTTTGACTCCGTCAATGATTGAGCCAGGAATGTGTTGTGTGGAACCTCTTCTGTACCAATGTTTGTTTTGATAGTCTCCTCTACCAACATGGATGACTTTTCCTCATATGATGCTGGGAGAATGTTGAGCCTTCCATCTTTGGGTGCCTCAGAGAGGTTTTCGCCCTCAGATACATCCTTTCTTTTTACTTTTTTGGGGTCAGACATCGCCACAGTGTGGTTTTCGCCATAAGACCCTTGGTTTGTTCTTATTTTCACATTTTTGCGACTGGAAGGTCTGACACCCTCACCAAAATATGCCACACTATTGAGTTCTATAGTGTATCCTGCTTTATGGTCCCCAGGGGGAGGATCGTCTCGTATGCCAAGATAGTTAATAAAAGCTTCATCATTTTGGAATGTGTCAAACTGTGCAAGTCCTTCATGATCCCAGTCAATGAGTTGGTGGTGAACAAGGGGAAGGCCTTTAATGTCTTTGAAGTTAGCGGGGCTAAGAGTGAAGATGCAGTTATATTCAAGTATGTCAAGGTAATTATCGAGGTCATCGATGGAATTCTCCTCATCAGTCTCAATCACGAATGAATCCAAATTATCATCACTAGTAGTGCATTCTGGGATAGGTGTTCTCATCCTATGTGATTTCAACCTAGGACCTTGAGACAAGGACTGTGTGGAATCCTCATGGGTTGTTTCTTGGCCAACTTTGAATCTTTTATAAAATTCCTCCTCTTCTGTGGGTTCATCTGGCTCTCTAAATGTCTTGGTGAGCTCGTAGTCACTGGAGGATTTATCTGAACCCCATTCCCATTCGTTGGAGTCTGTGAAATAGCAATCCTCCTGTTGAATTTTGGTAGCTTTGATTTGTAAGGCTTCTTCTATCCTTTGAGTATGGACCTTGGAAGTCAAGAAACCGAGTTCCTTCAAGTGTTCCCTTTTGATTGTCAATTCAGGTTGTAAAGGTTCAATGATGCCTTCCTTTCGTAACCCAAGAGGGCTTTTCCATCATACCCGAATTTTTGTAGGATCTTGAAACCTTTGCCATATTTCTCACATGGTAGACTGATGTGATCTTGTGTATCATCTTCAATGTCTTTTAAAGCATTTTGTATAAGTCTTCCTCTTCCAGTTCGCCCCATCTTTGAAAGGTAGTAGGGTCCCATTTGAGTACAATGATGGATACTTGCTTGTTAGGATGTGGTCTTCCATATTCTTTTGGGGAACTCATGACTTGTTGTAAGTACATGGTCTGATTTAAAGTGTATTCCCCCATGCCCTTGTCATGAAATTTGCCTTTAAGCTCACCTTGTTTTGATGTCGAAGGTTTTAATAACTCAGGATCAATGTATGCCGAAGAAGGAACAGCTTCGCGATTACTGGGAATGATGCTCTCAGTTTTTTATCTCAGGTTATTATAGTATATAAATGGATTAGGATCACCATTAACTGTTACCTCCACTCCATTGTGAGGAAACTTAATGCATTGGTGATATGTTGATGCGACTACCCTCATTTCAAGAATACAAGGACGTCCTAGCAATATGTTGTAAGTGAGATCTAGATCTAGGACTTGACAAACCACATCCTTCGTAATTGGCCCAACTATGAGAGGTAAGGTGACTGTGCCCTTGGATGAATTCACTTCATCATCATATTCCTTGATGGTGATTTTGTTTGTAGAATTCATAGCTTTATCAGAATATCCCAATTGTTTAATTGTGCTCAATGTACAAATGTTTAGACCAGCTCCTCCATCTATCTGGACTCATTTTATTCGATGTTTGTCTATGAAGGCTTCAATGTGTAATGGTGCATTATGTGGCTGACTTACGGAGGCGTCGTCGGCTTCTGTGAATGTAAGGGAATGTAGAATGGAAAGGTATCCCACCATGGCTTGAAACTGGTCCACGTTCAGATCAGTAGGAATGGTAGTGTCTCTCAAAGCTTTATCAAGAATGGCCTTATGTGCAGGGGATATGCGTAAGAGTTCAAGTATGGAGATGAGGGTGAGTGTCTTCTGTAGCTATTCTACAAGGTCATACTCAGGCTTGGTTGATGAAGAAGCGGTGTTTTTTGCTAGAGAACCTTGCAAAGTGAATTTACCTCGACGGGTTATAACATGACATTCAGAGGTAGGTTCGGAAGAAGATCCAACACCTTTTAGGACAATCTTGGGTCTTTGGGTGGAATTCTCAGGGTTTTTATCCTTGATGATAATGGTAGAGACATAATTGTCCATCAAGATGTGATTGATGGTTCAATCATAGTTAGACGATGCTCTAGTATAGTTGGTTTGGTCATCTGTGGCTGTAGCTTTTCCCTTGTCATGCTTTGGGAATGGTTCCTTAAACATTTCATGTTCTTGATTGGATGAGTGTCCTTCAATCTCAATGTCACCTCTATCAATGAGATCTTGTATGATGTTCTTCAGTCAATGACAATTTCCTATCTTATGACCCTTGGTCTTATGAAATTCACAATATTCATCATCATTCCACCAATTTGGTTTGACCTTTGGCTCATATGGAGGAAAATCTGGAATTGTGATTACCTTGTTTGCCACTAGCTTTTTGAAAACTGACTCAAGTGGTTCTCCCAATGGAGTGTACTTCCTTCGTGATCTAGAAGTTGTTTGAGTATTCACCTGATTGTTTGTAGAGCTTGATCTTGAAAAAATGAATTTGGGTCGCACTGTATTGGCATCAACAACACCATCATTGACTGTGTTCTTGTTTTTGTTCCAAAATATTGGCTTGTCTTTTCCTTTAAAGTCATCTTTGTTTTCCTTGAATATCTTAATGACTCCTTGTTCAATTAGGACCTTCTCTGTTGCTAAGCCTTTTTCAATGACGTCCTTGAAGGTAGACAAACAAGCTTTTCTTAGATCATAGCCAATGTCTTTGTTAATGTTTTGGGTGAACATCTCTACCATTTGTTTTTGTGGAATTTTACAAGAGCATCTGCTGGCTAGATTTCTCCATCTTTGTAAAAATGATGCAAAAGACTCTCCCTCTTTTTTCTTGGTGTTGCAAAAAGTAGTGACTGATATGTCTGTCTCTATGTTGTAGGAGAAATGTTGGATAAATGCCTCTGCTAGGTCACCCCATGACTTAATGCCAGGTGGAAGTTGGGAGAACCATTCCATAGCTTGATCGCCTAGGCTTTGTGGGAATAATCTCATCAAATATGTCTCTTCTGCTGCTACCTCAATACAAGTTGTGAAAAAGTGTCTTATGTGTGCCTTAGGATCCCCTTTTCCTCTATACTTATCAAATTTAGGCGCCACAAAGTGTGTAGGAAAAGGAGGCATTGGAATGGTCTTGTCAAATGGATAAGGACATATGTCTCTCATTGTCTATGTTGGCTTTGGTGTATTTATGTCCTCCATTTTCTTTTGTAAGTCCTTGATTTGTTGCTCCAAATTGCTCTTAGGTGGAGATCAACTTCTTGGACCATACCCCATGCTTGAGGCACAAATTGGAGGAGGAGCATGTTGCATATATGGATGATATTGATCATACACATGTTCATATGGAGGAGGTCTATAGTGATGTTGCATATATGGACCACTTGGTATAGATTCACGTTGAAGAACGCCATATCTATTTTGTCCATGTATACTATACTCTACAGCCATGTCATGTTCTAATGTGTTGCCCCCAAATTTGACACGGGGTTTCCTTGTGTCTAAATTTTGAGCATGCCTTTGAATATCCAATTGCTTTGGTGGTTGATCCTTAGCATTGATATGTGATTGAGCATATTTCTCTGCATAAGACTTCCATAATGGTCTGCGAATGTGAGTATCATATGCTTGACCATGTGTATGTGGAACCTCTGGTTTTTGAAACAAAGATGATGGTGATTCAGGCACACGATGTGGTCTTCTATTGCCTCCACTATTAGGCCTCCTTTGATCCATGTTGGAGTGAGGTTGTTGCGAAGGTCGATTGTCCATTATTTGAGACATGTCAAAATCATGAGGTATCTTGGCTCCACTTTGTGCCATCATTTGTAAGAAGTATTGTCTATCCCTCCTCATTATTTCCTCAACCAATCGATTGAAACGGGGATCCATAATGGATTCTTCCACATCTACTGAATGTACTGAAAAGTTGTCCATATCATCATTTTGTGTATCATTGTTGTTTGTAGTGTCCATGTTCTCAACATTTGGAATGTTTCTATAGGCATCCATGTCAGGTAATGTAGTATGATCAGAATTGAAAAAGATATCATTTTCATACTCATAGGAACTCATGTTTGTGGACTCTTGAGCCTCTTTATCTTCTCTCCTAGATTTTTGAAGATAGGTTTCAACCATGAACTAGGTATTGATCGAGATGTGTGAGACTAGATGAAAATGGAAAAAGTATGGAAGACTAAGAGTTGGATGGAATGTAAATGAATCTGAGGTGTACTTGCAATGTCCAAAGTGTAAGACCAAGTATGTATGTAGTAGAGTAGGTGTTGTTGGGAAAAATGGTGTCTCAACCTTGCATTTATGTGAGGTTACTATTTATAGTAAGTTTTCATTTGAGCACGAAATGGTGCGACACTCTCCCTGAAGCTTCTGGTTGGCTAGATAAGCATTCCAGTAAAGTTGCGTCGCAAGGTCACAGCTAGTTTTGAAGATATTAAAGTTTTCGTCTTGGAGGGGTGCAATAAAATGTTTAAACTTAATTTTGGGGACTTTAGAGGCTCCAAAACGCCCTGAAAAGTTGCCGTAACCGGCAAAGCGGGTTACGAGGTGATAGAGCACTTCGCGAGCTTTCTGACGCTTCAAACGGTTCGTCAATCAGACACCCGGTTCTCAAGTTATGGCCTCCGGAAGTTTGTACTCCTGAAATAGGAAAAATAATTTGTATCGGATACATAAATGAGCTGTAAAAGGGAGCGACACGTGTTGATGTGTGCTTTAACATGTCATAGAAGGGAGATAAGGTCGGCTACACCTTATTGGGTGGTTTTAGCCCATGGTTTTGTAATACCGTTTGACGGTTTCTTGTATTGTATCTCCTATTTATGAGGTGTGTGAGATAGAGGTTGTGTGTAAGAGTCTTATGGCTATTGAGTTGTCTCTGAATCTCTGATTAGTGCTACTCCTGCGAAGAGCTTGCTCTGCAAGTATTTTGTAATCTGTTTTTGATTGCTGAATAAAATATTGAGCTGCTTTTGGAGGGTGGGGTTTTTCTCCCGAAAGGGTTTTCCCCACGTAAATCATTGTGTTGTGGTATGATTGCTATTATATCTATTTCTATTTTCTGTAACTGTTGTAATGATCTGAAAAAGTTTTGCATTACCCTCCTCTCAAGGTTAGTGTAGGAAGTTGTTTCCGCTACTTAACTTCCTTACAAGTGGTATCAGAGCCTGATCACCTTTGGTTTCAATTGTGGGCAGTTGGGTTTTTTGAACTAATCCAGATTTGAGTGGGAGCTTGTGCAGAAGACACTTTTTGATCTTGTTGCAGGAATATTCAGATGGCGAGTTCGTCAGGGAGAATAGAGGTGGAAAAATTTAATGGAAGTAATTTTGAGATGTGGAAGCTGAAGATGGAAGATCTGCTAATAGATCGAGATCTTTGGGATGCTATTGATGCGAATGTCCAAAGACCCTCAGATCCTACTGCGGCAGCTCAGTATGATGTTATGGACCGGAAAGCCAAGGGTCTAATCAGACTGTGCCTGGCAGACTCTGTTCTAATCAATGTCCATGAAGAAAACTCTGCAAAGAAGCTATGGACTAAGCTTGGTGAGATGTATCAAGTGAAATCTTTATTAAATCAAATTTTCTTAAGAAAGAAATTGTATTCCTTGAAGATGGAAGAGGGTGGACGAATTGCAGACCACCTAGAAGCATTCAATATGATTGTGGCTCAATTAGTATCCGTCAGTGTTAAGATGGACGAGGAGGAGAAATGTCAGATCTTGCTTTGTTCTTTGCCTGATTCGTGGGATTCTCTTGTTATGGCTATCGGTAGTACTTCTGTTGTTTTGAAATCTGAAGACGTGGTGGGTGCCCTACTCGGTGAAGAGATGCGAAGGAAGGTATCCATCAGTTCAAAGGAAGCCCTAATCGTTCGTGGAAGACCTAAGGAGAAAGGCAAGAAGAATGAGAAGCGTGGCAAGTCCAAATCCAAAGGGAGATCGAAATCTCCTGGAAAGTCCAAAGTCATTTGCTGGAATTGCGGTAAACCGGGTCACATCCGTAAGGACTGCAAAGAAGAAAAGAAGAAGAAAAAGAAAAAGTTCGATTCTGATTCTGAGTCCGACAAGGAAGATGGCGATGCATTTATTGCGGCTTTGGCGACTCATGCAGGTAATGATGCCTGGCTAATTGACTCAGGTGCATCTTTTCATATGACTTCCAATAGAGATTGGTTTTCTGAATATGAAGGATTTAATGGAGGTAAGGTGTACTTGGGTGATGATTCACCTCTAGACATTGTTGGTCGAGGTAAGGTTAGAATCAGGTTTTCTGATGGTAGAATAAAAGGGATTAATGGTGTGCTGCATATCCCTGGATTAAAACGAAACCTGTTATCTGTGAGCAAACTGATAGATGCGGGTGTGCAGGTAGTCTTTTCTGAAACAGGATGTAAGATGATTAAGGGTGCTATGGTAGTTGCTAGAGGTGTCAGGTTTGGCACTTTGTATAAGTTTGAAGCATACACTGTTGAGTGTAATAGCACTTCTGTAAAAAGAAAATCTGCGGATACTTCACTGGAAGATTTGAAGGTTTCACCTTCAGCAGATGGAAATGGTTTTTGGGTACCTAAGGGTGCTCTTTCGTCTGAAGCAAAGTTACCTGCAGAGAAGACTATGTTATGGCACCAGAGACTTGGCCACATTGGAGAAAAGGGTCTAAGGACCTTGAAAAATAAAAACCTTGTTGAAGGTTTGAATGACTGTAACCTTGACTTTGATTTCTGTGAGCATTGCATTTATGGAAAACAAAACCGCGTTCAGTTTTACTCGAGTTCTCATAAAACTTGTGGTGTTTTGGATCTTATCCATTCTGATGTGTTTGGTCCAGTAGATGTCTTTTCGATTGGAAAATCCACATATTATGTTTCATTTATTGATGATTTTAGTAGAAGGACATGGGTTTATTTTCTAAAGAGTAAATCTGAAGTTTTTAGTCGTTTTAAAGAATTTAAAGCAATGGTTGAGTTGCAGACTGGAAAGAAAATAAAATGTTTGAGAACTGATAATGGCGGTGAGTTTTGCTCTAATGATTTTGATAGATTCTGTAAAGACTGTGGAATTAACAGACAGAAGACAACTCCGTATTCTCCACAGCAGAATGGAGTTGCCGAAAGAATGAACAGGACATTGATGGAGAAGGCTAGGAGTATGTTGAGTGGTGCTGGTCTCGAACAAAAGTTTTGGGCTGAAGCTGTTGCCACTGCTTGCTACCTGATTAACAGGTCTCCTACATCAGCTCTTGTTGATAAAACACCTATGGAAGCATGGTCAGGTCACAAGCCTTCATTGAGACATCTTAGAGTTTTTGGTTGTGAGGCATATGCACATGTGCCAAAGGAGAAGCGAACAAAGTTGGAGAACAAGGCTGTGAAATGTATCTTCATCGGGTATAGTTATGGTGTGAAAGGATACAAGCTTTGGGACCCTGTTGCACAAAAGGTAATTCACAGTAGAAGTGTTATTTTTAGAGAAATTAAGTCTCCTTCTGTTACATTGCAGCCAGAACAGACTAAAAAAGAAGATGTGATTCAACTTCCTTCTACACCTGAAAGAGTTGAATCGAGACCCCTAGATAGGCAAGAATTTGAGGAGAGCTCGTCTAGCTCTGAATCTTCAGAAGAGGAGGAAGAACCTCCAACTCAGCTTGTTCGAAGGTCTACAAGACATAGACAACCACCTGAAAGGTATTCACCTGATGATTGGAGATGTATTTTTGCTCTGAATACTAGTGTGGATGAACCAAAATCTGTAGAAGAGGCATTAGGTATGAATGATGCACAATCCTGGAAGATTGCTATGGAGGAAGAAATGGCAGCTTTGAAAAAGAATGATACATGGGATCTTGTACCATTGCCTGAAGGACGAAAACCTGTTGGTTGTAAATGGGTGTTCAAGAAAAAGATTGGTTCAGATGGAAGCATTGAGAAGTATAAAGCAAGGTTGGTTGCAAAAGGCTACTCTCAGGTTGAGGGTGTTGATTACGGTGAGATATTTTCTCCTGTTGCAAAAATGACGTCCATTAGATTTTTGCTTTCTATTGCTACTGCTTATGATTTAGAGGTTGAGCAAATGGATGTGAAAACTGCTTTCCTTCATGGTGATTTGGAGGAAGATATTTATATGACACAGCCGGAGCACTATGTGGTGAAAGGCAAAAGTAATTTGGTCTGTAAATTGAAGAAATCTTTGTATGGCCTCAAACAAAGTCCTAGGATGTGGTACCAGAAATTTGATACATATGTGTTGAGTTTGGGATTTGAACGTTCTAAATCAGATCACTGTGTTTATTATAAATCTTATGGTGATCATTTCTTATTCATTGCATTGTATGTTGATGATATGTTATTCATTGGCAAAGGGAAAGGTATGATTTCAGAACTGAAATCTCAGCTCGCTGCTAAATTTGAAATGAAAGATCTTGGTGCAGCAAAGCACATTCTTGGGATGGAAATTAGAAGAGATAAGGTGAACAGAAAGCTATGGCTAGGCCAGAGTAAGTATGTGAATTCAGTGTTACAGAGGTTCAACATGCAGAATTGTAGACCATTGAGTGTTCCTTTTACAGTTGGAATGAAACTATCCATTTCAGATTGTCCTACATCCCCATTGGAGATGGAAGACATGAGCAGAGTGCCTTACTAGAGTGCAGTTGGAAGCTTGATGTATGCTATGGTCTGTACTAGACCAGACATTGCCCAAGCAGTGGGAGTACTTTCTAGATATATGTCTAATCCTGGTAGAGTTCATTGGGATGCAGTCAAAAGAGTCTTTAGATATTTGAAGGGTACTTCAGAGTATTCTTTGTGTTATCATGGTAATTCAGTTGGAGACATGACTTCCCTTGATATCCATGGTTATGTGGATTCAGATTGGGCAGGTGATATTGATAGAAGAAGATCCACCAGTGCTTATGTGTTTACTTTGTTTGGTGGTGCAATTAGTTGGATGAGTAAGCGACAGGCTGTGGTTGCTCTATCCACTACTGAAGCAGAGTATATGGCAGCTACTCATGCTTGTAAAGAGGCCATTTGGCTTAAGAGACTGTGTTCGAATATTGGAATAAAACAAGGTACAGTGACAATTTACTGTGACAGTCAGAGTGCAATTAGCCTAGCTAAGAACCCGACATTTCATGCCCGGACCAAACATATTGATGTTCAGTATCATTTTGTTAGAGATATGGTCGAAGATGGTAGGGTGAAGCTAGTTAAGGTGGAAACTTTGATGAATGTTGCAGATGCTTTAACTAAGGCTGTGAGCACAGAGAAGTTCAGATGGTGTTCAGAGTCTATGGGCCTTATGAGCCCTAGCAATTGATTCATTGTGTTGACATTCCCTTCCGCTCATGCAAGGTGTTCGACAAGTGGGAGATTTGTTGGGAAAAATGGTGTCTCAACCTTGCATTTATGTGAGGTTACTATTTATAGTAAGTTTTCATTTGAGCACGAAATGGTGCGAAACTCTCCCTGAAGCTTCTGGTTGGCTAGATAAGCATTCCAGTAAAGTTGCGTCGCAAGGTCACAGCTAGTTTTGAAGATATTAAAGTTTTCGTCTTGGAGGGGTGCAATAAAATGTTTAAACTTAATTTTGGGGACTTTAGAGGCTCCGAAACGCTCTGAAAAGTTTCCGTAACCGGCGAAGCGGGTTACGAGGTGATAGAGCACTTCGCGAGCTTTCCGGCGCTTCAAACGGTTCGTCAATCGGACACCCGGTTCTCAAGTTATGGCCTCCGGAAGTTTGTACTCCTGAAATAGGAAAAATAATTTGTATCGGATACATAAATGAGCTGTAAAAGGGAGCGACACATGTTGATGTGTGCTTTAACATGTCATAGAAGGGAGATAAGGTCGGCTACACCTTATTGGGTGGTTTTAGCCCATGGTTTTGTAATACCGTTTGACGGTTTCTTGTATTGTATCTCCTATTTATGAGGTGTGTGAGATAGAGGTTGTGTGTAAGAGTCTTATGGCTATTGAGTTGTCTCTGAATCTCTGATTAGTGCTACTCCTGTGAAGAGCTTGCTCTGCAAGTATTTTGTAATCTGTTTTTGATTGCTGAATAAAATATTGAGCTGCTTTTGGAGGGTGGGGTTTTTCTCCCGAAAGGGTTTTCCCCACGTAAATCATTGTGTTGTGGTATGATTGCTATTATATCTATTTCTATTTTCTGTAACTGTTGTAATGATCTGAAAAAGTTTTGCATTACCCTCCTCTCAAGGTTAGTGTAGGAAGTTGTTTCCGCTACTTAACTTCCTTACAGGTGTGACTTCCAAAGAGAGGATAGTTTCTCTTGATGAGGGACCACTTAGAAAAATGTTGTTGTATCTAGTGTGTTGACAAAGTATGATGAGGACAAGCAAGTGACCTTTTGAGTCAAGTTTAGACAAATGTGAATGTAATGTAAGGTGTGAAGCATTGATGGACAGTGTGAGACCCAAAGATAGGTTGAATGCTAAATGAAACCTTGGAGAAATGACCTAGGAAGCTCAAGAATTCCGAAACTAACTGTGTTTGTTTGCTAGACTGTAAAAGTTTTTTCAATTTTGAACACAGATGCGCCTATATACTGCATAGACGTGATTTCCTGACACAGACGTGGTTCTGTTTAACACAGACGCGCTTCTAAGATTTTTGTAAAGTGCACTGTTGATTCTGGAAACACAGACGCATTTCTGCCTTTCACAGACGCAGTTATACTACACAGACACTATTATATTAGACACAGACGCATTTCTACAAAATTTGTGCAATTTTTTCCAATTTATGAAGTTGTTTTGTTGTGACCAAATCTGACTGTTGACTTTTTTTCGAGACAAGAGGACACAATGTTGATGACGACTCAATGTTTGCAAGTGTCTAGACTCAAAATGACTCCAAAAAGTGTGTTGTTTGATGTAAAAATGTTTTGCATACACTTGAAGACACAAAAGACACAATGTTTTGTTGTTTGGTCTTGAATGTTTTGAATGTTTAAAATAACTCAAGTACAATTCTTATGGCTGGCCAAGACAATAGTTGTTGATTCCACATGGGGTTTTACCCCCGAGGCTACGCTATTCAGAGAAAATACTTAGATGCTTGACCTGACTGGCTCCACCCTCGGCACTCACTTCTCAGGTCAGCCAAGCATTAGTCCCCACAAAAACTCCCCGTGGCGAACATTGTATCTCTACTAAGAACTGTATGTGTGTGGGCCGCTACCAAAGGTCCGACCTCCTGCCCCAACAACTAGAAGGATTTGGGCTTCTAAAACAAAAAGGCGCTAGTAAGGGCATCCGCTCGTGTGGCCATACATGCGGCACTTTCAGCTCTGTAATACAGAAGGCTCCCAGCCGGTAGGGGTTATGCCCTACAACTGATCAAATAAATTTGATCAAACGAGTTTATGGGGAGACATAGTGTCGGTATGAACTAATCAGCACACATTATTCATAGTTTTCACCATGAATATAGTTATTTATAGTGGTTTGGAAGAAGATGGCTTTTCTTTTGGTACCACTTGGGTCGTTCTCTTCTCACTAGTAGTCCTAATGACCACACGGGAAGACAGACCCTCTAAAGATTAAACAAAAAGAGCCTATTGCTCAAGACACAAAAGACAATGATTCAATTTTAGTGCACCAATTAAAGTGTTTGCTAGTCTATGAAAACAAGGCACACAATAAAAATCAAAAAACCCTTGCCAAGGACCTACAACAAAGATTTATTAGTAGTTTGGATTGTTTGAAATAATCACCCCTTCCTGCAAGCACACAAGTTAGGTAAATTTTAAATCCAAAAGACTTTGTGAAAATAGGGGCCTTCAACCAAATGATTTTGCTTTCAAGACAAGCTGCACCAATTTCGTTAGCTAGATCTGAAAATGTTAGCTCAAAATAAACCAGATCTGAAACATTAAATGCAAGACCAAAAACTAATTCAATAAACTCCAAAAATGAAACCAATGCACACAGACGCGGTTACCTTCGACACAGACGTGACTCTCTCATGCAAACGCGACTCTCTAATGCAGACGTGCTTCTGTGAGACACAAACGCAGATCCAGAACCCAGATGCGACTTCTGGACACAGACGCGTCTAAAAACACTGCAGACGTGACTAAGGAACACAGACACGATTTTCACAATCTGCAAAATAAAATATTGTCGAGGACATAGACGCGATTCCTGATGTCATAGATGCGGCAGAAAACCAAAAACACATCTGAAAGTACACAGGCGCGAAAATACCAAAATGTCATCGAAAATGTTAGATCTGCAACTTCAAAATACAAAATCTACAACAAAATGTTAAATGCAAAAGGGACAAGAGTCCCACCGGGCGTGCCAAAATGTATATGGTGAAAATGGATAACAATAATAACGATATTAAAAGGCTAAATGAATTCAACCACAAAACCCTAGCCTAACAACAACAAAGATCCACCATAACATATGAAGATTACCTAAGACAATGCAAATCAAATGAAATCACAAAGATTATACCATCACATGTCCAATAGGGTTTGAATCTCCATTCTTCCTATCTCCATTGATCTTGCTTGATATAGTTGGTCTCAGATTTTATGTGCACAAGAGCTCAACAAAGAATGGAATGTGGTTGCATGTAGGATCGCATGTACCAAGTAGTCAAATTGATCAAGGAGTTAGGTAGTTAGGATGATTGATTAGGGTTTGATAATGAAGGAAGTATTTCCTTATATAGAAGACACTATATGAAATGGAGGGGTAAGATTGAGAGGTGTAAAAGGAGGTCGGCTATGATTAGAGGGTAGGTAAAAGAAATAATAAAATAATGAGAGGGGGTAGGTAGTGTAGGAATTAAGAGATGAATGACATGTGTCATGGGTAGAAAAGGTTAATGAATTGATTAAATAAATAAAGATTTATTTAATTAATAGAAGAAGTGAGATCAATTAAATAAATAAGATATTTATTTAATTCAGGAAAAGGATAATTTAAATAAATAAATGTATTTATTTAAATGAGAAATAAGGCTAGAAGAGGATAAATGAATTAATTAAATAAATAAAGATTTATTTAATTAATAGAAGAATTAAGCTTAGATAATTAAATAAATAAAATATTTATTTAATGACTGGACAATTTTGGGTGTCTACATTTTGCCCCTCTTTGAGACAATGCGGCTTGTTGCGTTGTTTCAAAGAAGATAAGATGAACTAATACAGAGTTGCCCCAAGATGGGAATGATATGCCCCCTCGAGAGATTGGATGAAAATGTCTGGAAAGATCGCAGACAATCTCTCGATAAGAAAGAAAGGGATAGAATGGACTGACTAGATAGTGACAGAGTCGCAAGATAATGAATACTGACTCGAGAGACGAGGGCTAGGGCTAGGGTAGTCTATAAGATAGACCACGAGGGAAAATGCATCCTCATTGTCATCCACACATCCATGAGAGCAGAGTGCAGAGCGAAAATAGAGCAGCAGCAGTCAGTAGCAATGGCTTTTGTTCATAGATTCGACCGCGTTCGCCGATTCCAGAAGCCAACAAAGGCAGGAGAAGCGGTGAGTACCACAAAACCTCCTCGTACTTTATTGCATTTATTATTGTCATTAATGCATGCTAGATAGGGCAATAAATGCACTCTAGGTTAGGGTCCAAAAAATGTCAAAAAAGTCCAAGCGCGTCTGAATTGGTGCCAGGTGCGTCTATGTTGGTGCTAGGCGCGTCTGTACAAAATGCGGCCGCGTCTGCGCTAGGCAGGCACGTTTGTGTCTTCCAGGCACATCTATGCAGAGCATAGGCACGTCTGTATGCTTCAGGTGCGTCTCTGTAAAATAGGCGTGTTTATATCAGGAAAGCGAGTTTGTGTCAAAAAATGTGAATTTGTGTCTTCTAGGTCAAATCGGTAGTTCTGTGATGAACATACGCTGTCGATTGGATAAGCTACTGAGAGGATACACTCAAGTAGGTCCTCTAAGGAAGACTAGGATTGCAAATAGGGCTAGGATTGACAATTCTATGATAGAACATACGTTGCCAATTAGGAAACTACTCAAGAGGATTCACTCAAGCAGAGGCCCTAGGATAGGATAGATCAAGGCACTTTGTGATTAATAGTGAGTACCAAGATATAGTACTTTGTGATGAATAGGGAGTACTAAAATATGAGCAGCACTTTGTAATGAATAGTGAGTGCAAATGTGAGGAGCACTTTGTGATGAATAGGGAGTGCAAATGTGAGCAGCACTTTGTGATGAACAGGGAGTGCCAAACACATAGTACTTTGTGATGAATAGGGAGTACCACTAGGATAGAAGCAACACTTTGTGATGAATAGGGAGTGTCACTAGGATAGAGTACCATATGCACTTAGATAAAAAGTACCATTCTGTGATGAACAGGGAATGCCACTATGACTGATATGATTGATTTGCTTGACTGCAGGAGTATTTGCCTATGTTGGAGTCATGGGAGAGATTCCCATCGACTCAGACGTTGTGACCTGAGTTGACCTTCGAGGACCGAGCGACTATTGAGGCTATGGGTCTAAGACATATTCTGTATGTACCTGAGTTTCGGGTGAACATGGGACTACTGATTGCACTGGTGGAGAGGTAGCACTCTGAGCTTGCACATTTCATTTGCCAATGGGTGAGATGACAGTCACCCTAGAGGATGTATATCGAATCCTGAGGATATCGATTGATGGTGAGCTGATTCCCTACGATCGAGATGGAGATAGGGAGGCCCTGAGATGAGTATTCTGGGACCCAAGACTAGAGATGAGGGCAGGGCATGTGGCATGGGATACCATGACATAGACAGGATTGACATTACCAACAGTGACAGGAGGAGTGATCAGTGGGTTCTTATGTCCGGATAGAGCGACACAAGGGTTGGCTATGGGCTGGGGAGGTCCATTGGAGATACTGGTGACATAGCACACCAGATATGCCTAGGGATCGTGCATGTTAGCACACTTATATTACAAGCTACATCAGTTTGTGTACCATGGGTTAGTGGGATTGGGCTGCGGTGTCACATTGTTACAGGTGTGGGCCTATGAGCATCTACCAGTGATGCGACTGATACACTTCAAAGGCAGAGGTCATGGACACAGTTTCATGCATTTGTACGATATGATCACCTCGCAACCATAGATTGGTAGGTTAGAGCACTAGTGGCAGGTTATAGATGATATTGATATGGTTATATGGAGGCCGTATCTGGGATGCGAGCAGCGGGAGGATGATGCAATAGAGATACCTTACACCTTCCGGAGCAGGTATCTGATTGGGCAGATGCCCTATGTACTCGAGAGGCAACTGGTTGACAGGGTGGGCAGGCAGTTTGGTAGGATCCAACAGATGTCCCGGGGTTCAGGCATGTATGCACGGACGGTCAGGGATCAGGCGCAGTTTGGGCCACTACTATCATATGATCAGGCTGTTACGCAGCTAGTGGAGATGATGCCCTTACCCTGGGACATATGGCCAAATATCGAGGATGCCGACATGGATGCAGAGTATACAGCATATTGGGCCGAGCATCCATTCCCACGCCTGACAGATCCGGGAGAGCCATTAGATGGAGATGGTGGTGGGGATGGTGATGATGATGGAGATGATGGGGGTAGAGGCCGACGGAGGAGGAGGGGGGTAGTTGGACAGAGGAGGGTCGGGCCGTGGAGGGAGGGTGGAGAGGACAGGCAGGCTCGGGTGGTGAGGGGTCGCGGTGGATTACCGCTATAGGTGCCAGCAGCACAGGGTCCTAGACAGGTGCAGGGACAGGGACAGGTATAGGGACAGGTACAGGTACAGCCACCAGTACAGGCACATGCACAAGGGTAGGCACTCGTACAGGGGGAGCCATACAGAGTTGAGGTGGAGGAGGATGAGCTGACTGTGCTGAGTGAGATCTACTAGGGATAGGTAGATGAGATCCAGGACCTGGAGAGGGAGAGGGATAGACTCAGGAGGTGGCTCAGAGATACTAAGTGGGAGTGGGACCAGGCCATTCAGTGCTACACAAAGGCTAAGACAACACTAAGGGCTGGGAGGTAGGTAGTAGAGGACACAGGGGCTGGATATGCCTACGTCCTGCGGGTAGGGGAGGAGATTGCCTACTGGCGGGATCTCTATTATGGTGTAGTGCCAGCTGATCAGCGGGTGAGAAGCTTCCATAGACCATCACGGACAGCGATAGCTATGGGAGGGAGCTGGAGGAGATAGGCGTCTAGTGGTGGGGTTATGGGTCCTGCACCACCACCAGATAGAGGGGACAGGAGGGATGATCCTGGGGCGGTTCCTTCACGGGCTCAGATTCTGTCGAGGCCAGGCGGCTCCGAGGGAGGGAGTTCATCATAACCGTAGAGGGCTCCCTATGTATCAATATTGTACCATTTTTTATGATGATGTAGACACATGCGGGTGATTGTAGCCATATGATTTTGACATCATTGTATCATGACACTTTTGATTTATATATATGAGATGATTCTTCTTTGTGGTAGCTATATGCATGCATACCTATGTGATGAGGTGTTTCATGATGTATGTTTCTATATGATGTTTATGATGTGGATGCAAATATGTATATGATGCAATTTATTTATTTATTTATTTATTTTTGTTCTTTTATGTTTTATATGTGTATGCATGATGCAAATGTGAATGTAAGTAATGCAGGTGAATATGATAATGCAAATGTAAATTGTGCTAACAGGTGTTGTGTGCAGGATGTGATGCAGTTGTGATATCTATATGTATGTATGAAATGCTTATACATGGTAATGCAGGTGCAACTACATGAAATGCAAATGTTTTTGGTGTGTCATTATACTCAGTCATGTGATAGCAGGCTATGTAGACTCGAGAAGGATGATAGAAGTCAGTCAAGAAAGGGGGATGAAATATAGAAGATATGAAAGTGAAAGAGCTTCTTGTCCGTTATCATCATTGAGCTTTATTATGGCAAGTAGGTTATGACAATCGAGGCATATGTTCGACCCCGAAAGTCATTGTACCTGTTTGCATGGATATAATACAGTCACAAACAAGGAATGCCCCAGTTCACACTAGACTCACAGTGTCCTCATATCCTTGGACAAGTCATAGCATTACTAAGAAACAATCCACAAACAACAAATACAAATAGGTGACGATACCACATCCTCGCCTTTCTAGTCAAAGACATCCTGGACATAAAAATCTCTAGTCAGAGACATCCTGGAAAAGCTAAAAGACATGTCACCAAGAAGATAAAATCAAAAGAAAACCAAGACTCGACACCAACATCCATTGTAGTCCTCAAATTTAGTGTCTCTTGTCACTTGTATAAGTCTTATTTGATTGTGGTCACAATGTTTACTTTCACAGAAAGGATAGATAGCACTGAACCATATGTTGTCTGAGTCTGTTGAAAGATTTGATTTGTTGAAGCCCATTGTTGCTACTGTGTCTCATCTAACACTGACTAAATCCATGAAACTGATACTTTATTGTGGAGAAGATGAAACTTTATTGCGGATCTGTGATGCAAATTTTGCTTTATTGCGGATTGTGCGCGGATAGACTGAAGGAAGCTGGAAGAAACTGTACTCCTCGAAACATGTGATGTTCTCAGTTCCACACCCATCACTAGACGTAGGATTTGCCTTAGCCACAGATAGGATCTGATTTATTATGGATGGAAAGGGAGGTGAAAAGGGAGGTTTATTATGAATGGCTAACCAGTCTTGGGTAGATCAATAACAAGCCATGATGGGAATGGGTAAGTTTATTATGAACGAATAGGTTGTGAGTGTGTGCACAGTGAAATGATGAAAGTGAATCCTAAAAGAGGGAGGAGCAATGTCTCTACGCATGGCACCAGTAACCCAGTTTTCACCATGGTACTTGCCTAGGGCACCACCGAAGTGGTTTTCACCATTGGATGAAATTATTTCTGTTTACTTTTTTCGATTTTTCAATGTTTTTTTTTTTTTTTTGGGTGTCACAAGGCACCTGTTTGCCAAGTTTTCACCAAGTAACGATTTTTTTTGTTTTATAATTTTTTTTTGTATTTTTGAATTTTTTGAATTTTTTTTGTATTTTTGAAATTAGGATACTCTGAAGAGCTATGTGTAAAACCTGTGAAGGTGCATGCTGTTGATAGGATCCTCCAAAGGTTCACCTTCTGTAGTTGAGAGATGATATGCCCCAGATCCATATGCTGCTGTAATGATGTAAGGACCAAGCCAATTTGGTTTGAACTTGCCCTTCTTCTCTCTGTCTTGCTGATTTTTGGGGTTTTCTTTGAGAACCAAATCACCTACCTCAAATGTGTGAGGCTTGACCT
The DNA here is from genome assembly GCF_030272615.1 of Cryptomeria japonica. Classification (NCBI taxonomy): domain Eukaryota; kingdom Viridiplantae; phylum Streptophyta; class Pinopsida; order Cupressales; family Cupressaceae; genus Cryptomeria; species Cryptomeria japonica. The sequence continues at coordinate 253,717,851 of NC_081411.1, forward strand.
TGTGATTGTAGCTGCGACTCATTCGTTGTTGGTAAGCCTTGAGATGATTAAAAGCAGTTTGTCTTCGTTCATCCAGTAATTCAAGTTCTTGTAAGCGAGAGACCCTATAGTCTTCATCACTGATAATGTTTTGCAAAGAGACTCGTAAAGAGGGTAGCTTGACCTCAAGAGGCAAGATGGCTTCAGCGTCGTAGATAAGTGAATAGGGTGTAGCTCTTGTAGGCGTACAGACACTTGTGCGGTATACCAAAAGTGAAGGATTAAGTTGGATATGCCAATTACAGCCAGCGTCGTCGACTATCTTTTTTAGGATCTTAAGGATTGTCTTATTAGATGCCTCAGCTTGACCGTTACCTTGGGGGTAATATGGCGTGGAGAAATGATGGAAAATATGGAAGCCGTCACAAAGTTCACGAACATCCTGATTTTTGAAGGGATGCTCGTTATCAGTGATAATGGAAACAGGAATACCGTATTGGCAAATGATATAGTTGAGGATGAACGTAGCAATCTGTTTTCCAGTGACTTGTGTGAGAGGCACAGCTTCAATCCATTTTGTGAAATGCTATGTGGTAGTGATAATGAATTTATGACCATTGGAAGAAGGAGGGTGAATCTTGTCTATGAGATCGAGTCCCCACTGACAAAAGGGCCAAGGAGACGCAATTGGTTGAAGTTCTTGCATTGGCGCATGTATGAGGTCGCCATGAATTTGACATTGCTTACATTTCTTGACAAACTGATATGAGTCTTTTTCCATATTGGGCCAGTAATATCCAGTCCCGATGAGTTTCTTGGCTAAGGTAGGACCACTAGCATGTGGACCACATATCCCTTCATGTACTTCACGTAACGCAATCTGAGCTTCGTCGCTTTCTAAATATCTAAGAAGAGTGCCATCTAGACCTCATCGGTATAGGATATTAGCTAAAATGACATATCGAGAGGATTGGCAAATGAAAGTGCGACGTTGGTTATTGGTTAGATCAGGAGGTAGGGTATTGTCACGAAGGTATGTGAAATGGAACCATATAACTGGGACTCAGGATCGACGACACATATCATCTCAGTAGGAATGATTTCATATGAAGGAACCAAACAATTATCCACCAAGAACTCATAGCGGGTCTCATTTGGAGGTAGATTGATCAGTGAAGCAATTGTAGCTATGGCATCTATAGTTCGATTCTACTCTCTTGGTATCTGCTCAAAGTCTATCTTTGTGAAATGTTGTTTCAGGTCATCCACCATTTGTTTGTAAGGCATTAATTTTTCATCTTTTGTTTGGTAATCATCAGTTGCTTGACAGATTACAAGTTGAGAGTCCCCAAAAACACGAAGTTCTTGGGTCTTCCACTGAACTACATTCCGTAATCCAGTTGTTAATGCCTCATATTCTACTATATTATTAGTGCAAGGAAATGATAAGTGGTATGATTTTGGTATAGAATCCCCTTGAGGAGTTATAAAGAGGATGCCAGCTCCTGCCCCATGCTGTGTGTATGAGCCGTCGAAGTATAGTTGCCATGGCTTTGCATGTGACATTGTTAAAATGGATTCATCTAAAAATTCTGAACTTAGAGGAACATCATCTATCATGGGAGCATCAACTAATTGATCTGTGATGGCTTGTCCTTTTATTGATTTTCTTTCCACATACTCGATGTCAAATTCACTCAGGATCATTACCCATTTGGCTAGTCGCCCAGTAAGTGTTGCTTTATTCAGAAGGTATTTCAATGGATCGATTCTTGCAACCAACTTAGTCTTATGAGTGAGCATGTAATGTCATAATTTCTGTGAAGCAAATCCATGGTGAGACATGCACGCTCAATTGGTGTGTAGTTTAGCTCATATCCCACAAATGTGCGACTGATATATTATACTGCTTTTCCTTTGCCCTCAGCAATTTGTTGTGCTAAGAGTGCCTCCAGTGCTATTGGATAGCGGATATGTATAGTAACAGAGGCTGATCTGGAACTGGTGGCATCAGAACTAGCAGATTTAGAAGATAATCTTTGAGTGTCTGGAAATCTTGTTGACAATTATCATCCCATTTGAATTTGATGTTTTTATGTAGCAGGTGCTGAAAAGGATTACACTTATCTGCAAGTTGTGCTATATGGACTGGAGTCCCCCTTGTAAAGACCGAAGTTGACTGATATTTCTTGGTGGTTGCATCTCTAGGATGGCCTTGACTTTTGTTGGATTAGCTTTGATTCCTCTTTTTGATACAATGAATCCTACGAGCTTCCCGGAGGTTACTCCAAAGACACATTTCTTGGGGTTTAATCTTATTTTGTATTTTTCCAACCAATCAAAGACGACTGAAAGTATGTCCAAATGTGTATTTCTATCTATTGATTTGCCCAATAGGTCGTCGACATAATCTTCCATAGTTACGTGCATGAGATCATGAAAGATAGAAGTCATGGTTCTTTGATATGTAGCACTTGCATTTTTTAGCCCGAAGGGCATGACATTCCAGCAGAAGGTTCCCCAAGGACATGTGAATGATGTTTTATGTTGATCCTTAGATGCGATCTTTATTTGATTATAACAAGAGAATCCATCCATCAACGATAACATTTCATGACCCACTGTGAGATCGACAATCAAGTCAATATTTGGTAATGGGAAGTCATCCTTAGGACAAGCTTTGTTGATGTCTCTGAAATCTGTACATATTCAGATGCTACGATCTAGTACCAATGTTTGCTTTGATAGTCTCCTCTACCAACATGGATGAATTTTCCTCATATGATGCTGGGAGAATGTTGAGCCTTCCATCTTCGAGTGCCTCAGAGAGGTTTTCGCCCTCAGATACGTCCTTTCTTTTTACTTTTTTGGGGTCAGACATCGCCACAATGTGGTTTTCGCCATAAGACCCTTGGTTTGTTCTTATTTTCACATTTTTGCGACTGGAAGGTCCGACACCCTCACCAAAATATGCCACACTATTGAGTTCTATAGTGTATCCCGCTTTATGGTCCCCAGGGGGAGGATCGTCTTGTATGCCAAGATAGTCAATAAAAGCTTCATCATTTTGGAATGTGTCAAACTGTGCAGGTCCTTCATGATCCCAGTCAATGAGTTGGTGGTGAACAAGGGGAAGGCCTTTAATGTCTTTGAAGTTAGCGGGGCTAAGAGTGAAGATGCAGTTATATTCAAGTATGTCAAGGTAATTATCGAGGTCATCGATGGAATTCTCCTCATCAGTCTCAATAGCGAATGAATCCAAATTATCATCACTAGTAGTGCATTCTGGGATAGGTGTTCTCATCCTATGTGATTTCAACCTAGGACCTTGAGACAAGGACTGTGTGGAATCCTCATGGGTTGTTTCTTGGCCAACTTTGAATCTTTTATAAAATTCCTCCTCTTCTGTGGGTTCATCTGGCTCTCTAAATGTCATGGTGAGCTCGTAGTCACTGGAGGATTTATCTGAACCCCATTCCCATTCGTTGGAGTCTGTGAAATAGCGATCCTCCTGTTGAATTTTGGTAGCTTTGATTTGTAAGGCTTCTTCTATCCTTTGAGTATGGACCTTGGAAGTCAAGAAACCGAGTCCCTTCAAGCGTTCCCTTTTGAATGTCAATTCAGGTTGTAAAGGTTCAATGATGCCTTCCTTTCGTAACCCAAGAGGGCTTTTTCCATCATACCCGAATTTTTGTAGGATCTTGAAACCTTTGCCATATTTCTCACATGGTAGACTGATGTGATCTTGTGTATCATCTTCAATGTCTTTTAAAGCATTTTGTATAAGTCTTCCTCTTCGAATTCGCCTCATCTTTGAAAAGTAGTAGGGTCCCATTTGAGTACAATGATGGATACTTGCTTGTTAGGATGTGGTCTTCCATATTCTTTTGGGGAACTCATGACTTGTTGTAAGTACATGGTCTGATTTAAAGTGTATTCCCCCATGCCCTTGTCATGAAATTTGCCTTTAAGCTGACCTTGTTTTGATGTCGAAGGTTTTAATGACTCAGGATCAATGTATGCCGAAGAAGGAACAGCTTCGCGATTACTGGGAATGATGGTCTCAGTTTTTTATCTCAGGTTATTATAGTATATGAATGGATTAGGATCACCATTAACTATTACCTCCACTCCATTATGAGGAAACTTAATGCATTGGTGACATGTAGATGGGACAACCCTCATTTCAAGAATACAAGGACGTCCTAGCAATATGTTGTAAGTGAGATCTAGATCTAGGACTTGACAAACCACATCCTTCGTAATTGGCCCAACTCTGAGACGTAAGGTGACTATGCCCCTGGATGAATGCTCTTCATCATCATATTCCTTGATGTTGATTTTGTTTGTAGAATTCACAGCTTTATCAGAATATCCCAATTGTTTAATTGTGCTCAATGTACAAATGTTTAGATCAGCTCCTCCATCTATCTGGACTCATTTTATTCGATGTTTGTGTATGAAGGCTTCAATGTGTAATGGTGCATTATGTGGCTGACTTACAGAGGCGTCGTTGGCTTCTGTGAATGTAAGGGAATGTAGAATGGAAAGGTATCCCACCATGGCTTGAAACTGGTCCACGTTCAGATCAGTAGGAATGGTAGTGTCTCTCAAAGCTTTATCAAGAATGGCCTTATGTGCGGGGGATATGCGTAAGAGTTCAAGTATGGAGATGAGGGTGAGTGTCTTCTGTAGCTATTCTACAAGGTCATACTCAAGCTTGGTTGATGAAGAAGCGGTGTTTTTTGCTAGAGAACCTTGCAAAGTGAATTTACCTCGACGGGTTATAACATGACATTCAGAGGTAGGTTCGGAAGAAGATCCAACACCTTTTATGACAATCTTGGGTCTCCGGGTGGAATTCTCAGGGTTTTTATCCTTGATGATAATGGTAGAGACATAATTGTCCATCAAGATGTGATTGATGGTTGAATCATAGTTAGAAGATGCTCTGGTATAGTTGGTTTGGTCATCTATGTCTGCAGCTTTTCCCTTGTCATGCTTTGGGAATGGTTCCTTAAACATTTCATGTTCTTGATTGGATGAGTGTCCTTCAATCTCAATGTCACCTCTATCAATGAGATCTTGTATGATGTTCTTCAGTCAATGACAATTTCCTATCTTATGACCCTTGCTCTTATGAAATTCACAATATTCATCATCATTCCACCAATTTGGTTTGACCTTTGGCTCATATGGAGGAAAATATGGAATTGTGATTACCTTGTTTGCCACTAGCTTTTTGAAAACTGACTCAAGTGGTTCTCCCAATGGAGTGTACTTCCTTCGTGATCTAGAAGTTGTTTGAGTATTCACCTGATTGTTTGTAGAGCTTGATCTGGAGAAAATGAATTTGGGTCACATTGTATTGGCATCAACAACACCATCATTGACTGTGTTCTTGTTTTTGTTCCAAAATCTTGGCTTGTCTTTTCCTTTAAAGTTATCTTTGTTTTCCTTGAATATCTTAATGACTCCTTGTTCAATTAGGACCTTCTTTGTTGCTAAGCCTTTTTCAATGACGTCCTTGAAGGTAGACAAACAAGCTTTTCTTAGATCATAGCCAATGTCTTTGTTAATGTTTTGGGTGAACATCTCTACCATTTGTTTTTGTGGAATTTTACAAGAACATCTGCTGGCTAGATTTCTCCATCTTTGTAAAAATGATGCAAAAGACTCTCCCTCTTTTTGCTTGGTGTTGCACAAAGTAGTGACTGATATGTTTGTCTCTATGTTGTAGGAGAAATGTTGGATAAATGCCTCTGCTAGGTCACCCCATGACTTAATGCCAGGTGGAAGTTGGGAGAACCATTCCATAGCTTGATCACCTAGGCTTTGTGGGAATAATCTCATCAAATATGTCTCTTCTGCTGCTACCTCAATACAAGTTGTGAAAAAGTGTCATATGTGTGCCTTAGGATCCCCTTTTCCTCTATACTTATCAAATTTAGGTGCCACAAAGTGTGTAGGAAAAGGAGGCATTGGAATGCTCTTGTCAAATGGATAAGGACATATGTCTCTCATTGTCTATGTTGGCTTTGGTGTATTTATGTCCTCCATTTTCTTTTGTAAGTCCTTGATTTGTTACTCCAAATTGCTCTTAGGTGGAGATCAACTTCTTGGACCATACCCCATGCTTGAGGCACAAATTGGAGGAGGAGCATGTTGCATATATGGATGATATTGATCATACACATGTTCATATGGAGGAGGTCTATAGTGATGTTGCATATATGGACCACTTGGTATAGTTTCATGTTGAGGAACACCATATCTATTTTGTCCATGTATACCATACTCTACAGCCATGTCATGTTCTAATGTGTTGCCCCCAAATTTGACACGGGGTTTCCTTGTGTCTAAATTTTGAGCATGCCTTTGAATATCCAATTGCTTTGGTGGTTGATCCTTAGCATTGATATGTGATTGAGCATATTTCTCTGCATAAGACTTCCATAATGGTCTACGAATGTGAGTATTATATGCTTGACCATGTGTATGTGGGACCTCTGGTTTTTGAAACAAAGATGATGGTGATTCAGGCACACGATGTGGTCCTCTATTGCCTCCACTATTAGGCCTCCTTTGATCCATGTTGGAGTGAGGTTGTTGCAAAGGTCGATTGTCCATTATTTGAGACATGTCAAAATCATGAGGTATCTTGGCTCCACTTTGTGCCATCATTTGTAAGAAGTATTGTCTATCCCTCCTCATTATTTCCTCAACCAATCGATTGAAATGGGGATCCATAATGGATTCTTCCACATCTGCTTAATGTACTGAAAAGTTGTCCATATCATCATTTTGTGTATCATTGTTGTTTGTAGTGTCCATGTTCTCAACATTTGGAATGTTTCTATAGGCATCCATGTCAGGTAATGTAGTATGATCAGAATTGAAAAAGATATCATTTTCATACTCAAAGGAACTCATGTTTGTGGACTCTTGAGTCTCTTTAGCTTCTCTCCTAGATTTTTGAAGATAGGTTTCAACAATGAACTAGGTAATGACCGAGATGTGTGAGACTAGATATAAATGGAAAAAGTATGGAAGACCAAGAGTTGGATGGAATGTAAATGAATCTAAGGTGTACTTGCAATGTCCAAAGTGTAAGACCAAGTATGTATGTAGTAGAGTAGGTGTGACTTCCAAAGAGAGGATAGTTTCTCTTGATGAGGGACCACTTAGAAAAATGTTGTTGTATCTAGTGTGTTGACAAAGTATGATGAGGACAAGCAAGTGACCTTTTGAGTCAAGTTTAGACAAATGTGAATGTAATGTAAGGTGTGAAGCAATGATGGACTGTGTGAGACCCAAAGACAGGTTGAATACTAAATGAAACCTTGGAGAAATGACCTAGGAAGCTCAAGAATTCTGAAACAGACTGTATTTGTTTGCTAGACTATAAAAGTTTTTTCAATTCTGAACACAGATGCGCCTATATACTGCATAGACGTGATTTCCTGACATAGACGTGGTTCTGTTTAACACAGACGCGCTTCTAAGATTTTTGTAAAAAGCACTTTTGATTCTGGAAACACAGATGCATTTCTGCCCTTCACAGATGCGGTTATACAACACAGATGCTATTATATCAGACACGGATGCATTTCTACAAAATTTGTACAGTTTTTTCCAATCTGTGAAGTTGTTTTGTTGTGACCAAATCTGAGTGTTGACTTTTTTACGTGACAAGAGGACACAATGTTGATGAAGACTCAATGTTTGCAAGTGTCTAGACTCAAAATGACTCCAAAAAGCATGTTGTTTGATGTAAAAATGTTTTGCATACACTTGAAGACACAAAAGACACAATGTTTTGTTGTTTGGTCTTGAATGTTTTGAATGTTTAAAATAAGTCAAGTACAATTCTTATGGCTGGCCAAGACAATAGTTGTTGATCCCACATGGGGTTTTACCCCCGAGGTTACGCTATTCAGAGCAGATACTTAGATGCTTGACCTCACTGGCTCCACCCTCGGCACTCACTTCTCGGGTCAGCCAAGCATTAGTACCCACAAAAACTCCCTATGGTGAACATTGTATCTCTACTAAGAACCGTATGTGTGTGGGCCGCTACCAAAGGTCCGACCTCCTGCCCCAACAACTAGAAGGATTTGGGCTTCTAAAACAAAAAGGTGCTAGTAAGGGCATCCGCTTGTGTGGCCATACATGTGACACTTTCAGCTCTGTAAATACAGAAGGCTCCCAGCCGATAGGGGTTATGCCCTACAACTGATCAAATAAATTTGATCAAACGAGTTTATGGGGAGACATAGTGTCGGTATGAACTAATCAGCACACATTATTCATAGTTTTCACCATGAATATAGTTATTTATAGTGGTTTGGAAGAAGATGGCTTTTCTTTTGCTACCACTTGGGTCGTTCTCTTCTCACTAGTAGTCCTAATGACCACACGGGAAGACAGACCCTCTAAAGATTAAACAAAAAGAGCCTATTGCTCAAGACACAAAAGACAATGATTCAATTTTAGTGCACCAATTAAAGTGGTTGCTAGTTTATGAAAACAAGGCACACAATAAAAATCCAAAAACCCTTGCCAAGGACCTAAAACAAAGATTTATTAGTAGTTTGGATTGTTTGAAATAATCACCCCTTCCTGCAAGCACACAAGTTAGGTAAATTTTAAATCCAAAAGACTTTGTGAAAATAGGGGCCTTCAACCAAATGATTTTGCTTTCAAGACAAGCTGCACCAATTTCGTTAGCTAGATCTAAAAATGTTAGCTCAAAATAAACCAGATCTGAAACATTAAATGCAAGACCAAAAACTAAATCAATAAACTCCAAAAATGAAACCAATGCACACAGACGTGGTTACCTTCGACACAGACATGACTCTCTGATGCAAACGTGACTCTCTGATGCAAATGTGCTTCTGTGAGACACAAATGCAGATCCAGAACCCAGACACGACTTCTGGACACAGACGCGTCTAAAAACACTACAGACGTGACTGAGGAACACAGACATGATTTTCAGAATCTGCAAAATAAAATATTGTCGAGGACATAGACGCGATTCCTGATGTCACAGATGCGGCAAAAAACCAAAAACACAATCCGAAAGTACACAGGCTCGAAAATACCAAAATGTCATCGAAAATGTTAGATCTGCAACTTCAAAATACAAAATCTACAACAAAATGTTAAATGCAAAAGGGACAAGAGTCCCACCGGGCGTGCCAAAATGTATATGGTGAAAATGGATAACAATAATAACGATATTAAAAGGCTAAATGAATTCAACCACAAAACCCTAGCCTAACAACAACAAAGATCCACCATAACATATGAAGATTACCTAAGACAATGCAAATCAAATGAAATCACAAAGATTATACCATCACATGTCCAATAGGGTTTGAATCTCCATTCTTCCTATCTCCATTGATCTTGCTTGATATAGTTGGTCTCAGATTTTATGTGCACAAGAGATCAACAAAGAACGGAATGTGGTTGCAAGTAGGATCTCATATGCCAAGTAGTCAAATTGATCAAGGAGTTAGGTAGTTAGGATGATTGATTAGGGTTTGATAATGAGGGAAGTATCTCCTTATATAGAAGACACTATATGAAATGGAGGGATAAGATTGAGAGGTGTAAAAGGAGGTCGGCTATGATTAGAGGGTAGGTAAAAGAAATAATAAAATAATGAGAGGGGGTAGGTAGTGTAGGAATTAAGAGATGAATGACATGTGTCATGGGTAGAAAAGGTTAATGAATTGATTAAATAAATAAAGATTTATTTAATTAATAGAAGAAGTGAGATCAATTAAATAAATAAGATATTTATTTAATTTAGGAAAAGGATAATTTAAATAAATAAATATATTTATTTAAATGAGAAATAAGGCTAGAAGAGGATAAATGAATTAATTAAATAAATAAAGATTTATTTAATTAATAGAAGAATATTTATTTAATTAGACTGGACAATTTTTGGTGTCTACAGACTGAACATAGAAAGGAAACACAAAATTAAGAACCTAGAAAATTATACTTTCCTAGGATGACAGGCATGCATTGCCACTATTTGTCCAAGAAATTTGGCCATTTCTTGAAGTAATCCCACCATTTCTGTAAATTGGATTTTTGGAAAAACAGACCTCCGCTGAACGATTTGTGCGCAAAGATGGTGGTCAGAAAAGTGGACATCACCTAAAAAAACATTGAAAAAAAAGAAGCACATATGCAGTATTAAAATTTGAAATCACTGGGTACGTGCTTAGGTCTATTGTCCCCGAGCCTAAAGCAAAGATAGCGTGTACGCAGTGATCTAGGAAAGTGATTGCGTATGCCATTTTTAGTCCTAAAAAACACGTATGTGATACTTGTCAATAAAAGTTTTTTTAAAATCGACTGGGTCGTATTTTCCCCACGACTGCAACCTTTTTTTTCTACATTTTCCCCACAAAACCACAAATGAGCTCCCACTTTTCTCCACCAAATGCTATGGATCAAAGTTAGTTTTTCTTAATTTTTGTTTTTCTTTCTCGTTTATTCAATTTTTTTACGTTTTGAATTTAATTTTGTTTATTTTGATTAGGTTTTTTTTTTTTTAATTTCAAAAACCAAATTTTGATAATCCACAACAACAATAACAAGATGCACCTCCTAAAAACCCCGAACAAAACCCACAAGATAAACCTCCAGCTCCTCCTTTTGACCATACACTTAATACACAGGAGTGATTTATTAATCAGTTAGGGAAAAACATGTCTAAAATAAATAGACTAATTAATAAATTGAAAAAATCAGAGCTTGAGCATCATAAATCCCTCGCCACTAGCCTAGAAACATTAACTAGTGGTGCCACAGCCGTTTCCAAATAAATTACAAAATGGGGAAACTATAGGGATATGTGTCGTCAATACTATGCTAGTGGGTTATCATACGAGGGAGTGAAAAACAAAAATATTAGTAAACAAAAGTTATGTGTCATTTTTGTTGATCCTAAAACTAGTGAGTCGTTGCCTCTTAATGCAAAAAGGTTTCCCATACATTGGTGTACCAATGTGCAGACAAAGAATCTTTTTTGGTAGAGGTGGTGGATGGTCTTTGATGATCCACCTTGTAATAATTATGCAGTGCCATTGTATTTTTTGGGAAAAGTATACTGTGAGTTTGTCCTCAATGTGCGGCCAAACTATTTTGACATGAGAGAGTTCCATGGTAGAGCTGGCGGCTCTGCCCAAGATAGACCTGGGGTTCGTAGGTGAGTAGTCGCAGAGAGCCACCACCCCTTAGCACCCAAACCCAAAGTGCATCAGCCTATCATAGTAGATCTAAAAGAGTCGATGGAGCTACAGACTCTTCAAGAAGCCACAACATTGACTGGTGCCATCATCCAACATGGGACACAGTTTGCACACCCTTTTGTACTAGATGATGAGCCATTACTTGCTCCAGGTGGTGATAGAGAGCCATTCAACATGTGTGTGTTAGTTGCTCGAGGATATGTATGGGATGGATGATGAGGTCGCTACAGATGGATTTGCATCTCATTCATGCATGATTTATGGGAGTAGATGTCAAACCCGCACGACTGAGGATGTGGTGCTGACAGAGGAGTTGATGGACATGTTGTTTGGCCATCAGCCACAGACACAGGTGTGTTGATTTGAGTTCATAGCATTTTATTTATTAGTCACTTTAAATTTTTAATTACATAAATAAATTTTTATTTATACATCAATTTAAATTGATACAAATTATAAGCATTTCAAGATGCAGCAGCGGTATCCCATACTCCTCCCGCAGTTACTACAGCTGCAACTTCGACACCTGATGTATAAATTTTGTAACATGTTAAAACAAGTCCAATTTTCGGTTTGTAGGTGTTCACAGGGGACAAAATGTCCCAGATTGATGACATCACGCTCTAAGTGATCAATTTTGGCCTACAAGGCTATACGGTATCATATTTTGTACACACTTTCTTATGTATTGTTTTGATGGAATATGCAACTCATTTCATTTTAGACTTTTAAAATTATGTTTAATATTTATCTGTACTAATATCTCATGTTAATTTTAATTTTTTAGGGTACCCCCTCTGTGTCTACGCCTCGTCCTAAGCAAAAGAAATACTCAAATATGCCAAAACGTGGGAAGAAGGTAATTCAACATATTTTTAGTTGTAAAATTGTTTGAAAATATTGAAATTGTCTTAGTTGGTATTTGTAGATTGATTAGTGTTTTTTGTCTATTTTACATGTACAATAGCCATTGAGCTATGTGAATTTGTTGAATGCACTTGATACACCCGAGGATCGAGAGAGGGCGGAGGTATGTATCTCTAGTTTATTTTCTTGATTTCATGATTATATGCACATGTACATGTGAACTTGTGATAAATTATAATCTTATATTTTTTTCATACAAGAAATATTCATAGCTGCTTCATCAATGGCGAGCCGTCCTCCATGTACTCAAGAAGCATCTCAGGATCCAGTACTCTTTTGTTTGATATATAACATTAATTGTTTTTAACCTACAATACTTATCATTATATTAATTGTATTTAATATTTGATCATTTTTTGTATAGGTAATAGCGACAGTTTCTCCATCCATGGTGAGCCATCCTCAGTCCATTGGAGAAGCATCTCAAGCACTGGTACACCATTGTTCTCTATATTATAGCTTTTAAGTGTTTTTTAATGTATTTATGTTAGTACATTGTATTAATTGTACATTTAATCTACAATAGACCCCTTCGTGGTTCAGCCATAACTTGGATCCTTTGAAGTTTGTCTTTAAGAAAACTCCTAAGACTGACAAGGAGATGAGAGCGAAGATATTAGATTCGAGATCAACCGATGAGGTAATCTACATTTCAATTGCAAAGAAATTATAGTTAAATGCATGGTTATGTTGTTAATTGTGAACTATTTTCTACAAAAGAATTCTAACTTGGCTTTTAAATTGTGGTTTTGCACCCATCTACAGAGCCATGTATTGCATCGAAGAGGCTCAATTTTGATGATCCACCATAAGTTTAGGATCATATAGTGTTAGTTATGGTCATAGAATGACCAATACATGTAGATATATTCTACATTTTTATTGTATATCGATTTGTACATGGCATATGCCGCACTTTTGTAATACTTGTATTGACTTGGAAGACATGATTATATATCTATATATATATATGTGTGTGTTGATATTCGATATATATATATATATATATATATATATATATATATATATATATATATATATTCGATCCAATAAATGTGTATTGAGTTCATTATTGTGCATTCGTTGTATTTCATGGCTGCCCTTTTATAAAGTTAATTGATCATTTGCCAATGTAATCAACAATATGAATATAAACAACAAAACTCTATGATATAAAACATTGCAATCATGGAATTTGATTTGATAAAATTTCTAAAATGTTGAATTAACCCTACAAAACTCCTTGTATTCAGTTCATTGTTGTGTATTCGATGTATTTGGTGGCTTCCCTTTTATAAATTTAAATGAATATTTGGCTATGTAATCAACAATATGAATATAAACACTAAAAATCGATAATATGAATATAAACAACAATATGTGTGTAGTGTGAGAGCACCCTCATGCTCGCAATGGTCAAACTTTGGTTCTCATGTTGTTTTACCATTTTTTTATCTAAATAAGGTAATTTGGGACCATTAATGATCATTTGAAGACATTTGTAAAAGCTTAGGTTCATTTGGATCAAAGATATAAAAGTTGCTCAATTTTTTTCAGAATAGCTCAATTGTGATCAAAGTTGTCAAAGTTGTCAAAGTTTGGCTTCATTTGGATAAAAGATGTTAAATTCTCTCAGTTGTTGTCAGAGTTGCTCACTTGTTGTCAAAGTTTCTCACTTGTTGTCAAAGTTGCTCAGTTGTTGTCAAAGTTGCTCACTTGTTGTCAAAGTTGCTCAGTTGTTGTCAAAGTTGTCAAAGTTGCAAGATAGCCTAGAATTGATTCCATTTGTCATGTGCACAAACCAATATCATAAGCACATTCGGGTGGGCAAGTTTATGCTATGCATTCTCCTCTCATGCATCCCAAAGCACTGGAACGTCGAGAGTCCTACCCTACCGGCGTGATCTCTCCAGTGCCCTGAGTCCAAAAAATTGTCAAACTTTGACAAATTATTTCTTCCAGTCCAGGACACATATGATCAATCCGTTAAAACCTGTGGGGTCATGTGAGATTCTTCTATAATGGCCTATCCCGGTTTCTGATGACTCGGAGCCATTTTCAATCAATAGAATTTTTTCACTTGCTGCAAAAATTGTCAATTGCATGCAATGCAAAGTTGCAAGATAGGCTAGAATTGATTCAATTCATCATGTGCACAAATCAGCATCACAAGTGCATCCAAGTGGGTAGGTTTACGCTAGGCATGCTCCTATTGTTCACCCCAAAGCGTCAGAACATCGAGAGTCACACCCTACCGACGCGATCTCTCAAGTGCCCTGAGTCCAAAAATTGTCAAACTTTGATGGATTGTTTCTTCCAATCTAGCACACATATGATCGATCTGTTTAAACCTGTGGGGTCACACGAGGCTCCTCTAAAATAGCCTATCTCAGTTTCTGATGACTCGGAGTCATTTTCAATTGGTAGCATTTTTTTGCTTGCTGCAAAAACCGTCAGTTGCTTGCAATGCAAAGTTGCAAGATAGGCTACAATTGATTTGGTTCGTCCTATGCACAAACCACCATCATGAGCACATTTGGGTGGGTAGGTTTATGCTAGGCATGCTTCTCTCATGCATCCCAGCACATCAGAACGTTGAGAGTCATACCCTACGGACGCGATCTCTCAAGTGCCTTGAGTCCAAAAAATGGTCAAACTTTGACGGACTATTTTTTCCAATCCAAGACACATATGATTGATCTGTTTGAACCTGTGAGGTCACATAAGGCTCCTCTATAATGGCCTATCTTGTTTTTTGATGAGTGGGGCCATTTTTAATTGGTTGCATTTTTTCACTTGGTACAAAAATCATTAGTTGCATGCAATGTAAAGTTGCAAGATAGGCTAAAATTGATTCGGTTCATCCTGTGCACAAACCAACATCATGAGTGTGTTGGGTGGGTAGATTTATGCTAGGCATACTCCTCTCTTGCATCCCAAAGAGCCATAACATTCAGAGTCATACCCTATCGGCGTGATCTCTCAAGTGTCGTGAGTCCAAAAAATTATTAAACTTTGACGGGTTGTTTCTTCCAATCCAGGATACATATAACTGATTCGTTTGAACTTATGGGGTCATGTGAGGATCCTCTACAATGGCCAATCTTGGTTACTGATGAAAAAGCCATTTTCAATTGGTAGCCATTTTTAGAGGGGGAGA
Organism: Cryptomeria japonica; assembly: GCF_030272615.1. NCBI lineage: Eukaryota > Viridiplantae > Streptophyta > Pinopsida > Cupressales > Cupressaceae > Cryptomeria > Cryptomeria japonica. The sequence goes on from NC_081411.1 coordinate 253,733,199, forward strand.
GAGGGAGAGAGAGGGAGAGGGAGAGTGGGAGAGAGAGATTAAGTGAGAGAGAGAGAGATAAAGAGGGAGAGAGGGAGGGAGAGAGGGAGGGAGAGAGATGTGGAGAGTGGGAGAGAGAAAGGGAGATCGAGAGAGAGAGGGAGAGAGGGACAATGGGAGAGGGAGGGAGGGAGAGAGAGGGAGAGAGGGGCAGAAAGAGAGGGAGAGAGGAAGAGGGAGATAGAGGGGGAGAGAGAGAGAGAGAGAGAGAGAGAGAGAGAGAGAGAGAGAGAGAGAGAGAGAGAGAGAGAGAGGAGTGTGGTGGAGGGATGGGGTTTATTGTAGAGTGTTTGGAGATTTTGCCACTATGGTGGGAGGTGGAGGCATCTTTCTTCCTTATTGGCACACAGGTGAGGTTAATGTTAAGGGTCATATTATGGATGCTGCATGAAGGCTTTTTTTTTGGAGATATCTATTGTTGGAGTTGTGCGTTTTTCTCTAGTTAAAGTTGTTACTTTAAATGAGATGGGGTTTCTCCTGTCTATTTTGTGCTTTGGGATTCTCCCACTATTTGTACTAGTTATGGAGTCCGATGTGCTTTGGGGGTTATTTTCATTTGAGATGGCTTTAACGGGGATATTATTTTATGTTTAATGTGAATGGGAGGATGTCTTCCCTTGTATTTCACCATATTTTCTCTAAAGAGTTTTGGAAATTGGTGAATTTTACTCTACTATTTGGATATCCTTTGTTTGGATCCCTTAAATCACTCTAAAGATTGTGAAGGATTCTGTTGTGGGTGTATGGGAGCTTCCTAGTTCTAGTTTTAGCTCTTGGGAAATTGATATTAAGGTGATTTTTTTTTATTAATCCTACAATTATCCTACTTTTTTGGTATCTGATTAAGGCTAAACCACTTTCTAGTTCCTTTTTTCCTCAGCCTTTATCATTTGCCTTTATGAATTCTTGTAAGATGGTTCTCTGTGTTCTCATTTTTGTTGTTGTAAATAACTCCCAGTTTTTGCATTTACGGTGTATTTTGCCAAGCTGCTTGTGGTGGTTTTATGAGGGGTTTTTCATTGTTTAGGTCTTGGTTATTTCCAAACAACCCCCTCTTGGTTTTTGGTGTATTTGGTTGGGTTTTTCTTTTGCAGGTCTTTAGAGTAACTTTGTTCTTGTGAGTGATGCTGGAGCTCAATCTTCCTAGGCTTTTATTTTTCAAAAGTGAGCTTTTGTTGTTGTTTCCTGAACCTTTTTCCATCATTCTTTGATTGAGGTAGAGAATTTTCCTATAAACATGAATACTATTCATGTGGGTGAGGTTGGGGTTACTTCTCTCACTTCTGCTATTGAGGTGAATTCTTCTCCTATTAAGGTGGGTATTGTTTATGTAGGAGAGGCTAAGAGTTGTTGTAAGGGGACTAGTGCTGCCCATTTTTTAGCTACTGACTAGAAGGGGGTTGTTGTTGCATTTTTTTAAGACATCTATCATTTTTCTCCAATTGAGACAGAGAGTAAGGATAGTAATGGGTGCTTGTTCATGCATCAAATGGAGGTTATGGGATCCTTTTTCAAAACCCACTACTCCAATTCTCAACTAGAGTTTGTCGATCAATTACTTTTTGGAGTCAACTGTCTAAAATAAAAAATTTCTCTATTTTATTTGAAGGTTATGCGAGCCTTCTCAAAATCTATTGTTAAGGTTATGGGAGCCTTGCCAAAAAATTTGGTCATGTGTCTCTGAGTGGTCTTGATTGATGACTTCATTCTTTTTTTTTTACAACTGCTTCTTTGATTCTTTATTTTTTTTATTGGCTATAGGTTGGTTGTTGTTTGTCTATGTAGTATTTTTTTGCAGTCTTCTTTAAATGGGTTCTGTATCCCCACAAAATCTATTTGTACAAGATTTTGATCCCTTTAAAAATTGTTTACCCCCTTGATAAAAAAATAATAAAAAAGCTTACTAGTTTTAATAATTTTAATAACCAAAGGCCTTATGGTAATAATTGATGGAAACATCACTAAAGATAGAAAAAAAAGGTAGGGGACATTTTCTATATAAGAAAATATGATCACACCCATAGTTTAGCAAAAATGGGCTTGTGAAAAGTGTAATCTAGAGTTGCATGTGTGTTCTTTGATTATATTCTCATTCACCCTATGAGTTGTATAGTAAACAACAGAGTCACTTACCAATTCCTAACCTTGTGTGTCTAGAAGATTTAATGACACTTATTATAAATTTTCTTAATCAACTCACCAATCAAATATGAATGCTCCCTGGATTGTGTCAATGAAAACTTCCAATGATAGTGTGTTCCAAACTAGGGAGGACCAATATATGAACCTTGGGAATTCTAAAGAAGTGATAGGGAGTAAATGGATTATCTTTTGATAAATGTCCTATTTACTACTAAAGATTAGATGGCATTCACTTTTCTCACAAAGGTGAAGAATTATTAAAGGCTACCCTATAATATGATATGTGAATAGTTGCATGACTAGTTGCTCTACTATGTGTGTGATGGTAATAGAAGATAAACATTGTATTGGGAGGGTTAATAGGAAATCACCTATAGCATAGGGGCGATTGATGCCAAGTGATACCTAGGTTGTGAAGAAGATAGATAACATTATCACTAAGTTCACAAGGTGGTGTGTGTTGGAAGTTATTTCTTAATTGGTGAAAAAATACATCACCATGGCCTAAGGGATATTGCAGTGGGACTCCATTGAACTAAGTAGGTTCAATACTTGGGAATAATTGCATGAGCCAATATGACCCTTAGGATGGAGGGTAGACCTTGTTGTAATATGGTACACACAAAAACCTTATCCTCAATATTTGATGGCATACTTGACCTGACTAGATCTAAGATACATCAAATAGATTTTGAAATTGATCTTTGAATAAAACCAATCATCTCTTGAGTCTATGACATTGGTTGATATAGTAATTGTTCATTTGGTTGGGGTTTTTTAACCCACAAACACTATAAAAGGAAACTCAAAGCAAATGGCATGTTAATCAAGACCAATCAAGATCATATTAACTTGAAAGTATATGTAGTTATTATATTCCATTTTGTTTATTCGCTTATATGATATTTTGATTATGTAAACCTAATATTCATTCTATTTGTCGAATATGGTCATTGTATATATGTATGTTGATTTTATGATAAAAATAATTACACTCATGGCACCACTATTGGAAGAAAGGATCATTTTGCACATTGCGGATGAAAGATATGAAAGATTGGTTATCCATCCTTTAGGTGGTCTTTTTTCTTTTTCTTTTTTTCCTTGATCCTCGTGCCCTCCCCTACCCCACTTCTCTTTATATTCTGTCTCAAATCTGCAACTCAACATCTTTCATGTCTTTGGAATTCTTTTCATCCCGATGATGAATCATAGAGTGTGATTCGAAACGTTGATGGAAAAAAATACACACAATCGAATCGAGAAAAATACATAAGAATATAAGATGGATTGTGGAAATCTCAGATCTTTAATTTAAGGTTTTCTTTATCGAAATAGTTATAGCTTTGCCCCATTAGACTTCCAAAATGCTCTAGATTGTTCACGTATATTCCTCTCAAAAGGATTGAATGAGGGCCTTGATTATGTTCAATGTTTTTCTAGCTTACTTATGCTACATATGGACACATATACTGCATAAGGATAGGTCACCTTTACACAATCAAAAGCCTGAGAGGAAGAAACTCGATATGAAATAAATTTACATGTAGTTTAGAAAAGAAAAGAAATTAAATATTTTCTTGTTGTTAAATTATCTATAAGGATGAAATGTGAGGAATGTAAGAAAACAATACGAAGCAACACTAGTGAAAGACACCCTTCATAAGGCATTTCCAAAATGTCAAGATCTACTCCCACTCCTAATATACCCATGTTGATTCTTTCCTTGTCCTTGTTGCATTTAACTACACTCTATTAAATTTAATTGCAAGAGACCCTACGCTAGATCATTTACCAATCTTGTAAATGACAACTACCTCATTCTGTACTTCATGTACAAAACGTATTATTATATTTCTTCAACAATTTGAAGATTCTAAAAAGCGGTGAACTCCTCACCCAATTAGATTGTCAATAATTCATTTTTACGCCGAGAGGCGTTCCTACAGTCACAGCAGGGGGGAGTGAGGGCATCTGTGTATACACTAAAGAAAACGGAAACCTTGGCCATGCATTGTAACCGCTCCAAGTATGCGTGGACCGTTAAAGAAAATGGTAGATTTGTGATTGCCATGAACGTTACTGTAAATGTTCAGGTTGCGATTGCCATTCTGCTTCAATGTAACACAATGTAACGTTACTGCATGCTACCCTTCATGCGATATAATAATCCTCCGGAGAAGAGAGAAAAAAGGTTTTTGATCCCAGCACCAAAACAACAAGCTTTCAGGTAAGCGAATCCAGCCCTGTTATTGTCTTCAACACTGATCGCTACATATTGAGATCTCTGCATATTGATACTAATCAAAGCTTTAATCATTCTTCATTGGTTCATAAGCATTTTTCTATAGAATAGATAATCAAGCTTTTATTCATTCTTCATTGGTTCATTCTGCATATTGATATGTTAATCAAGATTTTAACAGGGGTTATCATAAAGTAGAAACTAGAAGACCATTCATAGTACCTAAATCTCATAGACGTAGAAGAGGTGGATCAAGGCATACAGCAAAGAAGAGGATCTACTGTCACGACAACCACAGAGAGGATACCTATAAAATATTTGAATAATGTATTGATTGTATTGTTTAAGCTGTGAATAGTGTCATGCACATGTAATCATGTCAATGGTAATCAAACAATCAATTATGCTTAAGAGAACAATACCTAATTAGTTGAAGTGATGTGAAATTGACGCTTAGAGATTTCGGTCCCACTACTCTTTAACCAATCAAATTTAAAATAAGTAAATAAAGAATGAAAGGATTGATATGGAATTCTTTTCGACAAACAAATAGAAAATTTCATATATCTTTACATCATGGTAATGTATAAAATAAATTTTTAATATATATTTTTGCATAGATTGTTATTATAGAAAGATTAAAAAGAAAAGAAATAATCTACTTTCCAATTTAGAAAAAGATTAAAAAAATGGAAAGAATCTTAATTTTCAATTTGGAAAGACAAATTTAATTTGGGAACTTAGAAATGATTTGCATTAAAAAGAAAAATATAATATCTAAATTTTTTTAGAAAGATTCTATTTCTATCTAAATTTTAATTTTAAATTTAGTATTCAAAGATTTAAATAAATAGAACGTATTTTCATTTTACAATTCAATTGATTTGCATGCAAAAAAAAAAGGAATATTATAATAAGAATGAAATATATTTCTATTTTTCTTCAAGTGATTTGCATAAAAAAAGGAACAATAGAATAAAAATGTTAGATTAAATTCTATTTTTTCTCAATTACACAATTAAAAAGATACTCTATTCACTTAGTTTCTATTAATGCATTCACAATATAACTTTATTAATCCTTTTTACACATATAAATCAAAAGGGAATTTTAAAAGCATGTGCATTCGTGAATAGAATTTTGCATAGACTGTTATTATAGAAAGATTAAAAAGAAAGGAAATAATCTAATTTCCAATTTAGACAAAGATTAAAAAAAATGAAAGAATCTTAATTTTCAATTTGGAAAGATAAATTTCTTTGTTTCTAAATTTTTATCATAAAAAATATATTTTTTCTAAATTCAAACTTACATAGACAAAAACTTAAAAAATAATATATAATATTTAAGATATAAAAAATATTTATTATTAAAAGTTTCTAATTTATCATATAGATGTGATTTTTCTATTTTAGTTGAGTTATGAAATATTCAAAAATAACACATGATGATTAATTTAACAAGGTCAAAAAGAACTTTTATGTTAATTATAAAAAATTTAAAAGGTTAAAAGAAAATAGTTTTAATTAAAAAAAAATAAGCTATTTTAAAATGCCTTAATTTTATTAGAACAAATTTTAAAGTTATACATTTTATAGAAGTATTGAAAAATTGTACATAATAATGAAGATAATAAGTTTTATGAATTTACAATCCTACAATATTAACCTTAAACTTAATGTTACTTTAATTTAACCCTAAGCCTAAATTAATTGAATCATAATCATAATTATAACCCTAATTGAAATCTAATACTAATCATAACTATGAACAACCACTTATCATAATCAAACCCTAACCTTGACAATATCCTTAATCTAGACCCATTTGAACCCTAACCATAATCTAACCCTAAACTTTGCTCCAAACCTATAATTAAGCCCTAATTACAAGTTAACCTATAATCTAACAATAATTGAACCATAGCCCTAGATTTAATTCTAACCCTAATTGAACTCTAGCCATAAACTTAACCCTAACCCTAATTCAACTTTAATCATAATTGAACATTAATCCTTATTAAATCCTAACCCTAATCTACCCCATACCTTGATTCTAACTAAGCCCTTACCATAATCAAACCTTAAGCATAATTGAAACCTAACTATACTCAATATTAACCTTGACCATTATCCCTAAACCTAACTCTTACTTAACCATAACCAAAAACCCTAACCCTAATAATAACCCTTAGTCCTAACCATAACTCAAAATGTAACTCCAACCATAACCCTATTCCTAATCTTAACCATGATGTAGACCATATCCCTAACTGTAATCCTGACACTAATCCTAAACCCTAACACTAATCCTAACCCTAAACTAAACATAACCATTATTTAAACTCTAATCCTAATCCTAACCCTAACCATTATTTAAACCCTTATGTCATTTAAAACTAAACCCTAACCCTAACCTAACCATAGTTCTAACCCTAAATATAATGTAAACCCAAACCATAATCCTAATCCTAACACTAACCCCTAACCCAAACCCTAAACATGAAGTAAACCCAAATAATAATCCTAATCCTTACACTAACCCCTAACCCAAACCATAACCCTAAACCATAACTTAACCCTAAACTTAAATATAACCCCAATTGAATTCCAACCATTACCTAATCGTAAGCATAACTCTAACTATAGAATTAAACCCTACATACAACTTCAACCTTAATATAACCCTAATTAAAGCCTAACCTAATCCAAACCCTAACTCTAACTGAAATTTAATCCTAATTGAATTGTAGCCCAAACCCTGACCTTAATTAAACTTTAATAATAATTTAATTGTAACCCTAATGTAATTGAATCGTAAAGCTAATTCTAACCCTAATTGAACTCTTATGTACTAACCCTAATTATAATTAAAACCTTGCCATAATCAAACCCTAACCTTGACAATATCCCTAATCTAGACCTAATTGAACCCTAAACCATAACCCAATCCTAAACTTTAGCCTTAATCTAACCATAATTGAATCCTAACCATAACCTAACCTTAAAATTAAATATAACCCTACAATTAATCCCTAACTACAACTTTAACTCTAATCTAATCATAACTAAATCCTAGCCTAAACTTAATCCTAACCCTAATTAAACTCTAATCATAATTGAACTCTAATTTTAATCTAACCCTTACCATAATCAAACCCTAATCATATTTGAACACTAACTTTAATTAACTATAACCTTAACCCTTAATTCTAATCGCTTTAATTGAATGATAACCCTTACCTAACCCTAAAGTTAACTCTAACCATAGAAATAAACCCTACCTACTACTTCAACCTTAATCTAACCCTAACATGAGCCCTAACCTTTATTGAATTCTTATCCTAATTTAATACTAACCCTCATCTTCACCATGCCTTATCCTAACCAAAATTGGACCCTAATTGAACCCTAAACTTAATTCTAACCCTAGAATTAAAAGTTACCATAGTTGAACCCAAATCCTAATTGAATTCTAGCCCAAACCCTTACCCTAATTTAACCCTAACCCTAAAGTAATTGGATCATAATCATAATTCTAACCCTAATTAAAATCTAATTATATTAATCATAACTATGATCAACCACATATCATAATCAAACCCTATTTGACAATATTCCTAATCTTGACCTAATTGAACCCTAACCATAAAATAACCCTAACCTTAGTTAGAACCTTATAATTAAGCCCTAATTACAAGTTAAACTATAATCTAATGTAATAATTGAATTGTATCCCTAGATTTAACTCTAACCCTAATTGAACTCTAGTCCTACTTAACCCTAACCCTAATTGAATTTTAATCATAATTAGACACTAATCCTTATTCAATCCTAAACCTAATCTAACGCAAATCTTGATCCTAATTAAGCCCTTAGCATAATCAAACTCTACGCATAATTGAACGCTAACTTTAATTAACTATAACCTTGACTCTTAACCCTAAACCTAACTCTTACTTAACCGTAACCCTAAACTCTAACCCTAATAATAATCCTTAGTCCTAACCCTAATACCTAACCCTAACCCTAATCAGAACTCAAAACTTATCTCTAACCCTAATCCTAATTTCCTAACCTTAACAATGACGTCGACTGTATCCCTAACTATAATCCTAACGCTAACCCTAACCCTAACCCTAAGGTAAACATAACCATTATTTAAACCCTAATAACCCTTATGTGATAAAACTAAACCCTAACCTAACTATAATCCTAACCCTAAACTTGTTCATAACCCAAACCCTAAACATAATGTAAACCCAAACCATAATCCTAATCCTTACACTAATGCCTAACCCAAACCATAACCCTTTAAACCATAACTTAACCCTAAACGTAAATATAACCCTAGAATTGAATTCTAACCATTACCTAACCCTAAGCATAACTCTAACTATAGAATTAAACCCTACCTAAAACTTCAACCTTAATCTAACCCTAATTAAACCCTAACCTAATTCAAACCCTAACACTTATTGAATCCCTAATCCTAAAAGAATTCTAGCCCAACCCTAACCCTAATTAAAATTTAATCCTAATTTAATTGTAACTCTAATGCAATTGAATCATAAAGCTAATTTTAACCCTAATTGAACTCTTATAAAAACCTGAACTATAATTAAAACCTTACCACAATGAAACTCTAACCTTGATAATATCCCTAATCTAGACCTAATTGAACCCTAATCCATAACCTAATCCTAAACTTCAACCTTAATCTAACCATAATTAAAACCTAACCATAACCTAACCATAAATTTAAATATAACCCTACAATTAAGCCCTAACTACAACTTCAACCCTAATCTAACCATAACTAAATCCTAGCGTAAACTTAATGCTAAACCTAATTAAACTCTAATCGTAATTGAACTCTAATCTTAATATAGTCCTTACCATAATCAAACCCTAATCATATTTGAACCCTAACTCTATTTAACTATAACCTTAACCCTAACCTAGATTGAAATTTAATCCTAATATATTCCTAACCTTAATCTATCCCAAACCCTAATCCTAATTGAACTTTTATACTAATTTAACCCCAACCTTAATGTAATTGAACCATAACCCTAATTCTAGCCCTAACTTTGATGTAAACCCTAAACGTAATTATAACCCTAACCATAAACTTAACCTTAACACTAAACCCTAACCCAAACAAATAGAAAATATTAATAATAATTGCAACAATAATATTACATATTATTGCAACAAACATTAATAATATAATATTATATAGTTCTATTTTGAATTTTTAATTGTTTCCCATGTTGTGCCATGACTGCTACTAGCTTACATATATTTGATTTTAATCAATTATATATATAATATGCCGAGAGATATCCTTCTCGAGGCGCCTATTTTTATCATGTACCTCGAACTCTAATAGGCACCTCGAGAAGGATATCTCTCGACGTATTATATATATATTTGATTAAAATCAAATATATGTAAGCTAGTTTAAAATATTTTTAATTAAAAACTTCACATTTTGCAAAAGAAAAATGATAAATATTTGTTTCACATTAAAATATGCTAACCTATAAATGATAAATAGATACACTAAATCATATATTCTTAAAACATCGGGAGGCAAGGAAGACGCAAATCCCTTATATACATCTATTTTCAGAAGGGTCAACATCAACAATATTCAGTCAAATATGGAATGTGAGTGAGATATCATAGTGCCATCGGAACAAGTTTAGAGGGCCACACGAACCTTCGATACAGTGTTTAACATTAAACGTAGCGTGGGCCAGGAAAGTTCCCTGGCAGCTTCGTAGCCCTTCCGCGAATTTACGAACAATTTGCGTGTATTTGTGTTGATAAGATGGGAGGAAGCGTAGAAGAAGTTGGTTTTCGCCTCCGCAGAAGCATCCGTCGCAAATCCCAGAAGCCTCCATTTACATCGTATTCTCACTCTGCGCACTACTATATATAGACACATCCTCTTAACACATCATCATCATTCCATTGATTTATTAATTTTATCTGCTTTTGCACACGCTCAGGAAGAAGCCAAATTTAATAGTGCTTACATCCAATCTTGTTTGGAAAAGGTTAGCATTGTTTCCTGCACTAATATGGTTGTTTTCGTCTGAATTTGTTATGTATTGAACAATTTTTTCGCAGGTTGCTCCTTCCTTCTCAAACTATAATGGCAATCTCAACGAACGATGTTTCATCGACCAGCGATGATGTCATCAATAGTGTCGAAACAGTTTTGAATGACTCCTCTGCACAAGAAATATGTGAAGTGCTGAAAGCCCAGGAAGACAGATATGATGGTGTAATTGTTGACGTAGGGAATATGCAAAACGATGCCACTCGTTTTGCGACTTCACTGAAAGCATCACTTTTTCAATGGGCGCGCCAGGTGAGTGATTTTTTAACAACAAATACAAACCACTCAAATAAAAGCGAAGGACAATAAATAATAACATAATTCATAGTTGTCGGCTGTGCAGGCGAAGAGAGCGGTGTGGATTAAAGTGCCCAAAGAACAGGCAACACTAGTTCCCGTTGCGATTGAGGTATGTTCTTATGAAATTCGTTACCACCATTGATTTTTGTTTGGCTGCAAACCATTTATTTTGAAAATTCTTTGACATGGGTTTCCGTTTCAATACAATCTGCATATTTAGGCAGGATTTTGGTACCACCATGCAGAGCCTTCATATGTGATGTTAGTGTATTGGATCCCTCAAATTCCTTGTACCATCCCTCATAATGCTTCGCATCAAGTGGGAATCGCAGCTTTTGTATTCAACGACAAAGGAGAGGTAACAATGAGGCATATCAGAGTGCTTTTATTCTTATATGTTGTATTGGTTCCAGCCTAAATTTTCTCCTCTTCTCCATAGCAACGTAACTATAAAAAACATATTCACTGCTTTGATTGTTTTTTTGTATCGTCTTGATTTTTCCTTTATTAGATCACTGGGAAAATCTAATTTGGAAATAAATCAAGTCAAACAAAGATTATCCAGTTCCTTACAGCACTGAATCTGATACACAAACTGTCATGACAATGGCAATACAGGTTCTAGTAGTTCAGGAAAAGTGTGGACCTCACAAGGATTCTGGGTTGTGGAAGATGCCAACAGGAAGGGTTAACCAGGTATGAGGTTTAACTTTCTTAATCGAGCCTCGATAAATAAATTTATGAGACTGTAGTTTTGATATGAGATGACTAGACACCCACTGATCGATTTATAGGCAATTTCTGTCTAATAGGGGGAAGGCATTAAGGAAGGGGCCATAAGAGAAGTTCATGAAGAAACAGGGGTGAATGTCACTTCTCTGACCTTTTTACCACTCTAGTTTTTCACTTCTTTGCATTATTATTTCCGACATCTTTTATAATTTAGCAATATTCTTGAGTTTTTGCAGATTGAAACAGAATTTGTACACGTGGTCGGATTCAGGTAAAGAAAATTTTGATTACGTTACACGTATATCCTTCCGATATTTAACTTTTCAGATCTCTAATAGTTGTCGGTGCATGAACTATAGGGATGGTCACAATTTTCTGTTTGGAAAATCCGATATGCTCTTTGTGTGTATGCTGAAATCCGTTTCTTGTAATATTGTTATACAAGAAACCGAAATTTCAGCAGCCAAGGTACGTCTTTAAACATTTGGCATGATTCATTAAGCTGGATAGTTTTCAATATCGTCAAGTGATGTTAAAATTTGTTTTGTTCAGTGGATGGCCATCGAGGAATTCGCAGCTCAACCTAAAAATGAAGAGATTACACTTCTAAAAGATATGATTGGCGCATGTGTGACCACCATGGATGGACAATGTGAAGGATTTTCAGCCATTGAGATCCCTGCTAACTCCCGCAAACCTTCTACTTTTTACTGTGGTGCCGTTCATACTGAATAATCTATCATGTTTGGTGATTGGAAATCAAAAATTCAGTGGATTTAAGCGATCTAAATTTTACTGTCAACTCTACCAGTCAAGCAATTTTTGTATGAGTGTTCCAAACACTACATAAATTCAATATTATTTTTAATTCTGTCTATTCATTCATGTGATACAGCTTATCTTAATATTGCTAATATTGCTGTAAAAATATTCGAATATGTTCATACGGCCATCAAATTTAGAGGAGTTTGGCCACCACGTGTCTGTTGTAATTATTTCCATTATAAAAAAAGTACTATGAAGCAAAAAGTTTCTTCAGTTTTTTCTCAAGAAAATCTTTTATGATTCACAAACATTGATGTCTAGAACGAAATCTTCTCATCAAATGGATGGAAGCTTCTTAGAGTTTCTAAAGTATGATTATGATTATTTTAACAAAAATCACTGTTGCTCATTGAAAAAAATAGAACTATAAATATATTTATATTATATTCTTCAAAAGAAATAATGAAGAAGGGTCTATTTGAACTTTTATTTATTTCTTCTTAAAAAAAATTGAACATTTTTTCTGAAGATAAGAATCCCAAACCAACTAGAGGAGGGCAACAAAAATGAGCTTAGCAAGACCACTTTGAAGAAAGAAATTGTTAGAATTATAAACAATTTCAAATATAGAAATGGAGTGCTATTGTTAGAGTGACCAACCTACGAGGATACATGTTTAATTTTAGTGTCACTTCCATGATGCCAAATTTATTTCTTTTGTATATATTTTATGATCTTCTTTAAGAAAATTTGATCATTGATAGACCATTCCAGTATAAGCGCTAAGCCATGAATAGATGTTTTTGATAAAGATAAATGAATTTTACATGGACCCGAAACCAAACGTTTTACAAAAGCCAATGATCATCCAAATAGACATAAAACAATAGCAAAACAGGGGAGCACCTCAGAACAGTCATGAAACCAAAAGAGACACAGACAACAAAACAAAACAAAAGCACTCAATTAAGAGAGTGTGCCATCTCCTTGTTCTTCAGGATGGAATTCTTATTGATTTCCTCCAGCTCCTCCATAATGAATCTAGAGGTGCCCTTATTGTTGCTCCTGCTTCTGGTCCTCGAACTAGGGCCTGTGGTTTTGTTGTCTCCAGCAACCTTGTCTTCACCTCCAAGATCTTTCTCAGTTTCATTGTGAATGGATTTGTATTCCAGAACCATGACATTGATCTTTTCAAGCCCCTCTATACTATTATTCATGGCTTCCTTGCTTATGTAGACCAGGTTCTTGAGGTTTTTCTTTATCTCCGCCATAGACTGCTCCACCTTTTCAATTCTTTGTTCATGGTTGTATTTCATCACCTCGACATCTTGGGAGAGCTTCTGAGTCATAATCATAAGCTTCTCAGATTTGCTAGGCTCAGGCGAGGCTATGAAGATATCAATAATCTCCTTTACCCCCACTTTGAGGGTATCAATTTCTCTCTTCACCCACTTCCAGCAGCTCTCTTGGCTTCTACTCACTTCCATCACCAGGTTCATTAGAGTACTATTCCTCTGTAACCCACTGTTCTCTTCTTTAGACATGGTCCCTTGCTTTTCCTTCAGGACGTTAATTGGAATGTCCAGTTTAATTTCCTAGTCCGAAGTCTTCAGACCATAGTCCTTAGCTGCAAGCTTCTTCTTTTTAGAAAGGGGCTCGGCCTTAGAAATTAGTTTACTGGTAGATTTATATTTGCTGGCCGCCCATCTGGGGGGATTCTTATTGCTAAACATCCTAGGGGTGACCATCATATCACCTTCTTCCACTGGCTTATAATCAGGGTCGTCAAAAGGAATGGCACCCCCACTATCCTCCAAATCCGTTTCCGAGTCAAAGACTTCCTGAATATTAGTGTGTTGGCCTTTCTCAGATAGAGAGGGCACAACTTCATGGATCTTAGCATACTCCATGATGAATAGATGTTATCGAAGTGAATGAATTCCATTACCTCACAAATGCATTTGAAGATATTGCAATTCTCTTGTTTATTGTATTTTCATTGTAAGAAGGAAAAGAATCCTACTACATAATAACAAGGGACAATAAATAATAACATTAATTCATAGTCGTCAGTTGTACAAGGAAAGAGAGCGGTGTGTATTCAAGTGCCCAATGAACAGGCAACACTAGTTCCCATTGCATTTGAGGTAAGTTCATGAGAAATTCGATACCACCATTAGTTTTTGTTTAGGTCTAAACCATTTATTTTGAGAATTCTTTGACATGGGCTTCCATTACAATACAATCTGCATATATGTGATAAATTTGTTGTAGTTATTCCCATTATGGAATAAGTATTATGAAGCAAAAAGTTTCTTCAGTTTTTTTCAAGAAAATCTTTTATGATTCACAAACATTGATGTCCTAAACAAAATCTTCTCATCAAATGGATGAAAACTTCTGAGAGTTTCTAAAGTAGGACTATGTTTATTTTAACTAAAAAGACTCTTGCTCTTAAAAAAAAATAGAACTATAAATATATTTATATTATATTCTTCAAAAGAAATAATAAAGAAGAGTCTATTTGAACTTTTATTTATTTCTTCTTCAAAAATTTTGAATATTTTTTCTTAAGATAAGAATCCCAAACAAACTAGAGGAGGGCGACAAAAATGAACTTAGCAAGAGCACTTTGAAGAAAGAAATTGGTAGAATTATAAACAATTTAAAAAATAGAAATAGAGGGCTCTTATTAGAGTGACCAACCTATGAGCATATGTGTTTAATTTTAGTGCCACTTCCATGATGCCAAATTTGTTTCTTTTGCATATATTTTATGATCTTCTTTAAGAAAATTTGATCATTCATGGACTATTCCAGTACAAGCCTTAAGTCATGAATAGATGTTATCGAAGTGTATGAGTTCCATTACCTCACTAATGCATTTGAAGATATTGCAATTCTCTTGTTTATGGTATTTTCATTGTAAGAAGGAAAAGAATCCTACTAAACTTCTCCAATATGACGCGTTACCAATAAATGTTGACAAGTGACTTAAAACTTCATCTAACACCATCCATCTTCATACTTCACTACAAATTTGTTACCATCATAGATTTTTGGTAACCCAAATCTAGTTCCCAAGAAAAAGACAACACTAGTTCTCGTTGCGATTGAGGTAAGTTCTAAACAAATTTGTTACCATCATAGATTTCTCTTTGGCTGCAAATTCGGGTACATGGGTTTCCGTTTCAATACAATCCGCATATCATGTGATAAATTGCAGGTAGGATTTTGGTACCACCATGCAGAGCCTTCATATTTGATGTTAGTGTATTGGATCCCTCAAATTCCTCGTACCATCCCTGACGATGCTTCACCTCATGTGAGAATCTCAGCTTTTGTATTCAACGACCAAGGAGAGGTACAAATGAGGCTTATTAGAATTTAGTGCTTTTATTCAAATATATGGTATTGGTTCCACGCTAAATTTTCTCCTCCTCTCTTTAGCAACGCAACTGTATAAAATAAATATTCACTACTTTGAGTGTTGTTTGTGTTGAGTTGATTTTTCTTTATTAGATCACTGGGAAAATATACAATTCCTATAACACTAAACATTAATGTAATTTGGAAATACATCAAATCAAACAAAGATTATCCAGTTTCTTAAGAGTGCTGAATCTGATGCATATGTTTTCGGTATTTTAACTTTTCAGATATCTAATAGTTGTGGGTGCATAAACTACACAAATGGTCACAATTTCTTTATTGGAAAATCCGATATGCTCTTTGTGTGTATGTTGAAGTCCATTTTTTGTAATATTGTTATACAAGAAACCGAAAATTTAGCTGCCAAGGTATGTGTTTAAACCTTTGGCTTGGATAATTTTCAATATCGTCAAGTGATGTTAAAATTTGTTTTGGTCAGTGGATGGCCGTGGAAGAATTCGCAACTCAACCTAAAAATCAATAGAGCAAACTTCTAAAAGATATGAATAAGTATTTCTTGAATAATCCCTTTATCAAATACTTTTCACCTTATTATTTTATACTCGTTATTTTATACTTTTCATGAATAAGTATTTCTTGAATAATCCCCTTATCAAATACCTTACCGTGTTGTATAATTTTATTGAGCCTATCGTTCAAGATTTTAGGCTATTAGTAAAATTTTATGGGTCACCTCATTAATGTGGATGAAACTACTGCAAACTTCACTAACACCACTTTCACTTGATTATTGGTTAAATTGGATTTATCTAAACCTATCAAATCAAAGGATTTTTTGAAGTCCTAGATCATTCTTGGTGTCAATCTTTGATATATGAGAGTGTTCCCTTTCATTATAGACATCTCTTTTTCATAGGTCATTTGGCTTCTTGTTGTTCTCACCTTAAGGTTGTGAGATCTTGGACTGTTGGTACAAGGATTCTATTTGTGAACATTTTATAATTGGTATACATTATCTTAATTATTTTAAGGCTCGAGTCTCCTAATATTGGTGGGGAGGTGCTCCCCCCTTTTCCCTTGGTTCCTACTGCACTAACTTTGGATTATCCATCTTGTTTGGTGTGTATGGTTGTTGTGCTCCCTCTTCACAGTGTTATGAATTTCAGTCTACATTTGGTGTCCTTGGTTGGACATTCTTATTCTTGCTTGTTGCTCCAAAATTTTAATTTGGTGAGGGTATCCCATCCTCCCTCTCTCAAATTTGTTGATTTTGATTATTGTTTTTCTTTGACTACAATTTGGAGAAGGAAGAAAGATCTTCAAAAACATGTCTAAAACCCAAGTGAAGGGTATCCATCCTTCTAGATCTAATATTTAGATTTTGTAATTCTTTATAATATCCATGCTACTGCAATTATTCTATTTGAATAGTCTTTGTTCATTAACTTCATTGTAAAGGAGTTAAGACCATTTTAAAACAAACCTTCATCAATAAGAAAAAACAAAATATTTCAATTTAAAAAAAAATATAATCTACTTATATATTTTTAAATTTTGTAAACATAATATACATATTTAATATTTAATATCACTTACTCTAAAAATATTATTTTTTATAAAAATTATGTCAAATTTTTTACCAAAATAATTATTAATCTATTAAATTCAATATATAATATTTTTAAGTTTAAATTTATACCAATTCAATTCATCACTTCACAAATAACAAAAGTAAATATTTGTTTTATGATTTTTTATAAAAAATAAAAAAAATCACATTACAACATAAAAGAAATTCCTAAAAGTAAAATAATAGAACTTCAAAAACAACTTTATTAAATAATAAATTTTAATAAATACATCCAAATTATGAATATAAATATAGAAGTAACCACGTCGTATATACATCACGTAAATGTTTAACCGTTGGGAAGGTTCCTGTTAGTCTCTTCAAACTTTTTAAACTTTTTTGGGCATCCAATATTAAGCTCTATCATTGAAAATCTCAAGCTCTGTTTTCCGCTGGAACTGAATGTCCAAGAAATGTCCGAAAGTCCCAGGCGACTAATAGGAACCTTCCTAGCGCTTAATTTAGTACCAGTGAACAACTTGTGATTTATTTAGCTACAAGGTTGGAAGTTTTCCTGGCTAGATATTCAATGGCTTTCACAGAAGAGAAGCAGGAAAGATGAGTAACAGCTTCCATGTTGTTTCAATATCACTTCTGGGCAATTACTTCTGAGCTTCCCAAAAATGTAAGCGCTTAATATTTGTCACCGTTGAAATGTCAACACATATTAAGCTCTTATCGGGAACTGAATGTCCAAAACCTTGTGGACATTTCCAGCAGAGTAACAGGAATCTTCCCTGGATTTCAACACTTTAAGACGCTTAATATTTGTCACCGTTGAAATGTCAACACATATTAAGCTCTTATCGGGAACTGAATGTCCAAAACCTTGTGGACATTTCCAGCAGAGTAACAGGAATCTTCCCTGGATTTCAACACTTTACGTTGGACAATATTTGGTTTCTTTAGCTTCATGCTAGGAAATTTCCCTGATCAGATGTTCGGTGGCTTCCATCTATTAATATTGAAACGTGACAGCGCAGCAGGAAAGACAAGTAACACTTTCTTTTCTCTTAATAACAAGTGGTCCTTCACTTCTGCGCAATAACAAGTGATCCTTAACAAGAATGATCATGGTAAACGCTTACTGTTCTTAGCTTTTTGTTTAGTTTCTCAGATTTTGCCCTTGGTTTGCAAAAGGGAAGTGAACTTTCCCAAAGCGTACAAGAACTAATATTAAATCGTAGTAAGATGGACGGAAGGGCCACAGCAGTTGCTTGTTACCAACGTCGAAGCACTAGCCAAATATCTTACAAGCCTTCATTTGCATCATTCTTCTCACCTGATTATTGCTGTATATACCCCTTCCTCCACTACCACATATTATTATTCAGCTCCTCATTTATTCCTCCTCTACCAAACGTTCAGCAAGACGCCTACTTTATTCCTTCACCAATACTGTTTGCTTGGGTTTCTATTGAAAC
Organism: Cryptomeria japonica; assembly: GCF_030272615.1. Classification (NCBI taxonomy): domain Eukaryota; kingdom Viridiplantae; phylum Streptophyta; class Pinopsida; order Cupressales; family Cupressaceae; genus Cryptomeria; species Cryptomeria japonica. Next base: position 253,752,001 of record NC_081411.1, read on the forward strand.
TTTTGTTTTGGCAGTTCTCTGTTTAGTGCTAAGTACTTTCCACGACACAATGGCATTCCCCTCTAAGGAGGATTCCTCTGCCAATGATAATGCCACCAACGACGTTGAAACAGTCTTAAACGAGCTGCGTGGAGAAGAAATACATCAACTGCTGAAAGCAAGGGAAGACAGATATGATGGGGTGGAAGTTGACGTAGAAAATATGCATAACGACGTTCGTCGTTTCGCATCTTCACTAAAGGCTTCACTTACTCATTGGGCAGGTCAGGTGAGTGCTTTCTTAACATTGCTACATATAAATCAGTCAATAAATATACAAGAAAATGAATAATAGCTTTAATTCATATTTGTTGTCTGTGAAGGGAAAGAAGGGGGTGTGGATCAAAGTAGCCAAGGAACAGGCCAAACTAGTTCCGGTTGCGATTGAGGTCAGTTTTTCAAAACAATCGTTGCCACCGTTGATTTTTTATGCTGGAGAAACATTTGTCGTGAAATTAACGACGTGCAATATTTTTGTAATTAATATAGAGTCACAGATATATGCAATAATTCAATTTGTATACTTTATGGAGAGTTGCAGGAAGGGTTTTTGTATCACCATGCAGAACCATCATATGTGATGTTAGTGCTTTGGATCCCTAAAACTCCTTGTACTATCCCTGATAATGCTTCACATCAAGTGGGAATTGCAGCTTTTGTATACAACAGCAAAGGAGAGGTAACCATTCACGCAATTGAACTATCTTAGTCATAGAATCTTATATGCTGTATTTGTTCTGCTATATGTAACTGTGACAAAATATTGAGCGCTTCAAGGTTTTGTATGTAAAGTCGGATTTCTTTTCATCCAGTTAAGTTAATGAAAAAAAATTATGACTCGTATATTGACTACCTATTAATGTTATTTTGAAACACGATCAAATCAAATGAAGCATTAACATCTGTTTCAAAATGGTGTCAAAGCCTTGATCTGTTTGACAATTAGTTGTATAAAGGGAAATCTTGTACACCCGGTTAATTGTGGTCAACTGACTGCTGTCCAACTTCTATCATCGCAATATGAACGCAGGTTCTCGTAGTTCAGGAAAAGTGTGGACCTTGCAAAGATTCAGGACTGTGGAAAATGCCCACAGGCAGGATTAAACAGGTATCAGATATAAATTTAAATGTATCAAGGCTAGAGTAAATAAACTTGTGATATTATCACAAGACACCCACCTATGTATTTATGGCCGATTTCTGCTTCACAGGGGGAAGGCATTAAAGAAGGAGCTATAAGAGAAGTTAGGGAAGAAACAGGGGTAAACCTCTCTTGTCTGATCTCTTTCCTCCGAATTGTGATTTTTCACTTTATTGTATTATAATTTAAAGCTTTTCTTATAGCTTAAAATTCTCTTTATTTTTGACAGATTGATACAGAATTTATACAATTGGTCGGGTTCAGGTAGAGAAAACATTTATCATAAAATAGCCCTACTGTTTTGTAGCACTGTCTCATAAATTCTACAAGGGTGGGTATGCTTGATAGATCAAAATTTAGCTCTCTAATTACAGTCGGTGCATGATCTACAGGGATGGTCACAATGCTCCTTTTGGAAAATCTGATCTACTTTTCGTGTGTATGTTGAAACCAATTTCTTTTGACATTGTTATACAAGATAGAGAACTTTCAGCATCAAAGGTATGCATTTGATATTAAGGTGGTACCTATTATGCTGGATAGTTTTCAATATCACATAAGTGAAGTCAAAATCTGTTTTGTTCAGTGGATGGCAATAGATGAATTTGCAGCTCAGCCAAAAATGAAGCAAAGCAAACTTCTCAAGGACATGGCGGGCGTGTGCGTTGCCAATATGGAGGGAAGATGTAGAGGATTTTCAGCCATTGAAATACCATCGCGCAAACCCTCTACTTTTTATTGCAATCCCATTGATACTGAATAATTTATTGGGAAAAACAGATATAATGGACGTCAGTCACTCATCTCGTTTAATTCATTTGTTAGCATATTTTGTTTCGAGGTAATAGGAGAAAGGAATGTGCTGAGGTTAACTTTATACAACTAAAACGATGAATAAGATCACCTCACCCCATGTCGGTGATGGCATGATATGCCGTTTAATAAATATTAGTTTGTTATTGTTCTCTCCAAGATTTAAATTCTTGGGATGCCCAGCATTATAATAAATTGTTGAATAGTGACATTTTTACAAAGATGATTACCATGCAGTAATAGGCATGTAATTTTATAAAATGTTTTTACATATTTTATTAGATGTTAAAAGTTCAATTATCTTTGTAAAATGTAGACAGCGAATAAGAAATTTTAGTTGGTTGTAAAGTTTCAATATTTTTTCAAATTTATTTTATATTTATAATTTTTATTCTTCAAATAAAATTTGTAGTTTTTAAAAAATTACAGTAAGCTACAGCAAGACATAATTGTTATAGATAATTTCAAACATATGATTTTTTTTATTTATTCAAATTTGATCACATTTTGTCTCTCAATATAAAAACCTACTCTTTATCTCAATACAGGTTAGACTTACACTTTCTGCTTCAAACAACATGACAACAAATATTTATAAAGATTACATCCTCTAAAAATAGATTCAAACTGGACTTGGTTGTTTCATAAATGTATTATTCATTTTATGCATTCTTTGGACAACTATTATAAAGTAGTAGATAAACATGTGCAAACAATATTTAAACATAAACTATGTTACAATAAAAGTATGCATGGCAAACAATTGAATGGTAATGGTATCACAAAACTGTGAGTGAAGTGTACACCAATATCACATACCCATATGTTCAAGCTTGCTCGCTAAATTATCTGAAATGTTTTTGTACATTGAAACTAAGCAACACATTGTAAACATTGCCATCACTCTAGTCTTATAGACCCACATAATACACTTCTTGTAGAAGTACCCATTTACTCGTGTATGTCCTTTATGAGAGATCACAAGTTTAACCCTTCCTATTTCTAACATAGAGAATACTTATAATTCTTGAAATTGCATGACACCTTTCAATGTGCCAATCATAACAAGTAATCATCACGAACCTAACTCACATTCGAATCTTAATAACTGCTACTATTATTCAAATACAAACATTAATGAAGGAAAGGGTCTCAAAATTGTAATCACCTAGTTCTCAAATAGAATTTGATTTTATTGTATTTTTATATTTTTTACAAACAAATAATGTAGTTGATTTATGTTCTGAAAATAATCAGAATGTTGCTTTCTACACTATGATGTCTCTCATGTATCGCTAGACTACTATGATTATAGTGTGAACCTATTTTTAAGACATCTTCATTTAATATGGTCAATACTATTGAACAGTCTCTGTTGGCATTCTACACTCTAGTGAGAAATTATGGTGTTGTCATTGATGGCAACCTACCGGCAACCTACAGGCAGCCACCCGACATTCATCTGGTAGATCACCGGCAAGCACCAGCACCAACAAAAACTTCACCGACAATGACAATAATGTATACCGACACCCCAGCCAATAGGATTTTGTTTATTGTATTTAATTGTAAATATCTTTTTGTAAGGCCGATAAGGAATATTGTAATAAGACTCATATATGTATGAGATCTTTTAAATCATTTTGTGATGAGGTAGCATGGATAATGTAGAAGTGATAAGCGAATATTAAGGCAGATTTAATATAAGGGTTTATGGTTATAGTATGAGCTTAAACCGGTACTAAACCTGGCATAGCAGATGCTGAATTATAGCAGTACATTATATTGGATTCTCATAATCCATTTTGTAAGTCAGTGAGACTTCCTTTTGTAATTGAGCAGTGAGCTCTAGGCAGTTGGCCTTCCTGCATGTGCAGGCCCCTCTTGTAAGTAATATCCATTCATTGGCCAATGAGTGAATATTGTGGGTCACAAATCCCACCAAGGTTTCTCCCACACCGGGTTTCTCCCACACCGGGTTTCCTCGTTAAATAGCTTATGTTATGGTGTGCTTTCTATGTTGTCTTTAGTGTTCATATTTACTGCATTAATTCTTGTTTATCGGTACACTGTTTTGGAATGCAAAATACTTAATAAGGTTAAATATTATGTTAACCGGTTAGATACTGATTCACCCCCCCTCTCAGTATCTTTGGGACTATCATTAATTCTAATAATTGGTATTAGAGTCTGGTCCTCTATTTTCAAAAGTCTAACAGCTTGAGGAATATTCTAACACCAGTATAGATGGAGAACTTAATAAAGCAATTAGAAGGAGCTCTTGTGGACTATGATGCAGAGAAGTTGAAGAATATCAAGATTGAAGATGATCTAAGAACTGCACAGGGATTCATTCAAGGACTTCAAGAGAATCTCACTATTGCTAGAAATAACAGAAAAGAACTTAATGAGAAGATGTAGAGTAATGATGATGAAAAGGAAACTCTTAATGAGCTTGTAAGCAAGATGAGGCAAGAAAACATGACTTTGAGGAATGAAATGCAAGACATGACTATGAGATTTTGTAAAGACATTGAAGACAAAAAGAAGAATGTAGATGACTTGACTAGGAGACTCAATGATACTGGAAATGAAAATCTAAGACTCAGTCATGAAAATGATATGTTGAAGACAGATTTGGTTCACACGGAACATGATAAAACTGAACTTATGAGACAAAAGGGAATTCTGGAAAATGGGCTGGCTACTACAGATCATCATAAAGAGAAATTCAAGAAAAGTTTAGAAGAACTTGATGGTATGCTGAAAAGTCAAAAACCTAATAGAGACACTAATGGACTTGGATTTGAAGTTGGAGAAAGTTTCGGTACTCCAAACAATCATGATCACAGTAAACCGGTAAGACAACCTAATGCCTACAAATTTAATGGGAAATGCTTTAACTGTAACAAGTATGGTCATAGAGAAAATAACTATAGATCTAGAAACAATCAGAACATTAATGCACCCACTGGTCAATGTTCCAAATGCAACAAAATTGGTCACAATTCATAAAACTACAGAATGAATGTAAGATGTTATGTTTGTGGAAGATTTGGGCACTTATCTAATCAATGCAGAACACAAACCAGCATAGGATATGAAAAGGCTATTCAAAAAAACAATGTGACTTGTTATGCTTGTAACAAGATTGGACATATTGCAAAACTTTGTAGAAGCAAGGCTTCACCGGCAAACAATAAAGGACCCAATTTGAAAGGCAAAGAGAAGGTTGATGAGGTAAAGCAATAATTTTCAAGACAATGGATTAGAAAGAAAGATTAGAATGTTGATGAGACTATTCCTTCACCGGTAGAATAGAGTATTACTCCACCAGCAGGAGACTCTTCATCCAACTGAAAAGTAACCCTTGGGGGTATTGCAGCAAGTTGAAAATCATGCACATTTACCCTTGGTTGATGGTGAGGAGATGGAATTCTTCCTTACCGAAAGATGTGATAAGTTTCACCTAACTAAGGAATATTTATTGCGGTTGTTGGAGGTAGAGATATTATAAATCAGTGATTTCCCCTCTTTTTCAATTCATGGAGCATTCAAAATTTCAAAGAGCGCGAAATCCAAGCGAGAGAATCCAATGCGAAGAAGTGAAGAAAGTTCTTTCAAGCACTCAAACCATTATCAAGTAGATTAAGGTATTTATCAATGGCTTCCTCCTCTGCTCTGGAATTTATTGCAAACCCTACTATTATAGAATTTGTTAAGTGCCCTAGACCCATTTTTAAGATCATTCCTAAGATAGCGAAATAGGATGATTCCCTAGGTGCTTTTTCAAAAATTCTAAAATTTGTTGCATATGCTGAAGACCCTAGAATCTATATTCATTGCAATATTGAGGAATTAGGTTTAGAGGAAATATTGAAAATCTTTAGAATTGTTATTTGTGATGAAAATGGAAAAGTAAAACCTGAACACAAGGTTATTGAAACTTTAGGTTTTGTGGAAATCTTGGACATCCCTGATTTTACTAAGGAGGTAGTAAGGATTGTCCTTAGTAGAGTTCATGGAGAATTATTTTGGCTAGATTCTATTTGTAAAATCACTAGAGAAGCAGTTAGGGCAGTGACTAGCTTACCCTCCACCGGTAGCAGGCCAAATAAGACTAAGAAGATTCCTTATAATACTGTCATGACATTAACAGGAGCAACATATGATAGAAGATCCTTGAGAGTAAATGATGTTAAGGATGAGAATGTCAGATTCAAAAGCATGATCAAAGGTGATCAGAAAGGTACTTTTCATTTTGACAATCTTCTGGTATGTCTGATGTTGTATCTCACAAAAGAGGTTCCCAGTATTGGTAAGAAAGAGTTTGGTTATGATATACCAGTAGGCAAACAACTGCTAGAAATCTTCACTAGTATGGGCACTGATAAGGATAACAATATAACATAGTACTTCAAAACATTTAAAGAAAAAATGAGAACAAGCGATAGATTACCACAAAGTATTGTAGACAAGTATGAAAAGGAAATATGTTTTGTGATTAAAAAGGATGAGATCTGGATGGAGACAATTCTTCGTTGAATTGTATGGGTGACAGAAATGGGGCATGAGGCAGATGTAAACATAATTGAAACTTATGCCAAATCTCTATTAGAAGCCCCTAGAGAACCGAAAGAAAAGGTTTTTGGAAATGCACAAACAATAGAAATTGATGTACAAACATTGAAACAGAGAAAGAGAAGAGAAAAATACATAAGGAGTGCATCTAAACAAATTAAGGAAATAAAAGAAAATGTCATGAACATAACTGGAATAAAGGAAAGTGACTTAGAACGATTACAACTGGAGGCACATCTCTCACCGATTGGTACATCCTATGACAGTGAAATTCTTGCTGAATTTAAAAGAGTTGATAGGAAGAGAAAACCCTCACCGGTATCCTCTCCTCCTCCCAAGAAAACAAGAACACCAAGGCAGAAGCAACACGCAGTGAGACCATCAGAAAAGAAGTTGACACCAAAGAAGAAAAAGCAACAATAAGCTATACCACCATTGGACAACTTATTAAGTGAAATAACTGATGAAGGCAACTTAGCTAATGTTAGCAAACTGTACAATACATTCACTAGTGAAGAGAAAGAAAGTATTGAGAACAACATTATTTTACATCTTGATATTTACAAGAAAGTATTAATTGAAGTTGTAGATGATTTACCTAGTGAATTATATAGGTGGTTAGATGCAAAAAGGATTGCAATCATGGAGCTTGACAAGAAACTGAAGATTGAAAAACTACTAGTTGTACATTCGGTCAACTCTGTAGAAGAAATTGATGAATTAATTAGTGAAGCTAATAGATTAGTTTTTGCAAGTGGACACTGATGGCTGGCAGGGTAAATGAAATTGTAGAAGAAACAATAGACAAGTGGGATATTTTCTTTGTTGAGAAGGAAAAACAGGAAGAGTTGAACATACCAAAGAAATCTTTCAAAGTTTATCAAAAGGACATAGACAAAAGGAAAGGTAAAGTAGGTGGATTACCCAATATTAAAGTAACTGACAACTTACTACCACCTTTGGTTACTCCATTGGTACAGACTGATAGCACACCGGCTACTGAGAATGTGGATACACCACATGAGGATGTCAACCCTGAGTCAAAAATTTTGTACACTATGAATATTGACACTCAGGAAGTAAACATTGTAGTTGATAAAGAGAACATAGAGGAAAAGAAAAATGATATTGCTACTGAGCAACAGACGGATAATATTGGTGTTGAGACACAAGCAGAGCAAGCTGAGCATTCAGTGGACAATGGAATGGTTACTGATAATATTGATGGAAGCACTAAGAAACCTGCAGAGACAGTAACTGAGACACCGACAGTGGATAACACAGAAAAACAAACTGAAAAACCAGCAGAGTCACAAGTACACATTGAGGTAGTGAAATCGGCAATCACAGAGAAACCAAAACCATTGCTAATGGAAATGAAAACATAGACTAACCCACCAGAGGTCGATTCAAGCAAATTGGTCACTCCCACCGGAAGCACATAAATTGTAAAGGTAGTTGGCTAGACATCTGGTACTTCACTAACAGAATTTAGACCTACTAATGTGACTAAAGTACTTTTGGATTCAATAAAGAAAATAACAAATTGTAATGCATTGGCCTATAAGGCAATTGATGACACAGTTCCTATTCTCAAGTTGATTGCACCAAAATGTAATTTAGAGCATGTAAATGATTCTTTAAGTCAGTTAGACACATTGCCTAAATATATTACTAGTAATATACTGATAGTTGATCAAATAAATGAGGAAACATTCAAGGAGAAAATAGAAGAGGAAAAAGGAAAATTCTTTGAGGAAATGATAAACAAGTGCACGAAACACATCAATACACTTTAACCGGCACTGAATAAAAAATTTTTGGAGCATAAAGAACTGTACAGAGATACTTGCAAGACAAATATGTTGACAGTTGACATTGATAAGGAAATTAGCAAAGTTCAAAAGGAGATAAATAATATAGCTGATAATATCATTGGTTCATCTGAACCTATATCAGTTATTGAACAAGAAATTGCTGGATTCGAGGAAAAACTGGAGAGGTTAGAGAAAGAGAAGGAAAGGAAAAACCATAGAGCTTAAGTGCAAACTAAATCCTAAGTTAGATAATCTTATCTCTCTAAGGAAAGAAATCTCTGAAGCATTAATTCAAGGACAAAAGACACCGAAGGAACATATGCATCATCTCACCGGTACAATTCAGAGAACTAAGGCAACTATGAAGGACAGTAATAGGTTTATACAGAGCTTAAACTTGGTATTAGCAGACGTATTCTAGATTGTAACCAACCGGTTACAAAGTTTAAGCTAAAATCTACACTCATTTGATAGTTTTTGACAACCTTTGTCATTGATGTCAAAGGGGGAGTAGTGGACAGAGAAAAATGGTCATTAGAGGAGATCATCTACTCAGGGGGAGCACACAGTTTTGGTAACATTTTGGACTTCATTTTTGGAGACAAATTTTTGGATTTTTCTTATGAGTGTTGCCATCAATTCCAAAGGGGGAGGTTGTTGGCATTCTACACTCTAGTGAGAAATGATGGTGTTGTCATTGATGGTAATCTACTGGCAACCTACAGGCAGCCACCCGACATTCATTTGGTAAATCACCGGCAGGCACCAGTACTGGCAGACACTTCACCGACAACGACAACAATGTATATCGACACCCCAACCGATAGGATTTTATTTATTGTATTTAATTGTAAATATCTTTTTGTAAAGACAACAAGGCATATTGTAATAAGACTCATATATGTATGAGATCTTGTAAATCATTTTGTGATGAGGTAGCATGGATAATGTAAAAGGGATAAGCAAATATTAAGGCAGATTTTGTATAAGGGTTTATGGTTATAGTATGAGCTTAAATCAATACTGAACCTGGCATAGCAGATGTTGAATTATAGCAGTACATTATATTGGATTCTCATAATCCATTTTGTAAGTCAGTGAGACTTCCTTTTGTAATTGAGCAGTGAGCTCTAGGTAGTTGGCCTTCCTGCATGTGTAGGCCCCTCTTGTAAGTAATATCCATTCATTGGTCAGTGAGTGAATATTGTGGGTCACAAATCCCACTGAGGTTTTTCCACACCGGGTTTCCTCATTAAACATCTTGTGTTATGGTGTGTTTTCTATGTTGTCTTTACCGTTCATATTTACTGCATTAATTCTTGTTTACTGGTACACTGTTTTGGAATGCAAAATACTTAATAAGATTAAATATTATGTTAACCGGTTAGATACTGATTCACCCCGCTCTCAGTATCTTTGGGACTATCATTAATCCTAAAAATCTCCATGTTCAAAATGATTAAAACAGTTCACATCTTTAAAAGTAATTTCATTTATAAAAATCAGGAAAATAAATTTCATTTTGTAGGTGTCATCCAATAAGGTTTACTCACGTAATGGAAGTATGTGCAGCTCTCGTCCAACAAAAGCTTTATGATTACATGCACATAGAATACAATCAAAGCTTATAATGCCGGGATGTATTATAGAGTGCTTCATTAATTCAAAAATTTTGAAACAATTCATGCAAAATAGATTTTGTGCATATACTGCAACCATTGCATTCCATGAGACCACGTTTCTTTGAGGAATTTTGTCAAATAGTTCACGTACCTTATCTGTACTTCCACATTTTCTATACATGTCTACCAAAGCATTTCCACCTAAAAAGTCTGACACGAATTCTCCATCTATTATGCGATGGATGTTCATCCCTCCACCAAAGCTCCCGTTTTTGCTCAGGCGGGGAGGATCCTGGGTTTACATCTGTTGATTTCATTTGCTTGAAAGTGATGGATGTCGATACCCTGTTCGAACACTCCCCATTTTGCACAGGTTGGGATGATGCTACCAGAGGTTGCAGAGTCTGGCATTAAACCTACCAATTGCATTTGCTTCAAAGTTTCTAAAGTCTTTTCAACAAATGCATTCTGCGAATTTCCTGAAATGAGGACATTCGATTTGAACAAATTTCTTTGAGGCATTCTGTCAAACAGTTTACATGCCTTGTCTATGTTTTCATATTTCGCTTGTTCTGCAATGAAGCAATTCCATGAGACGACATCTCTTTGAGGAATTATGTCAAACAGTTCACTTCCCTTGTCTACGATTCAACGTTCTACATACATGTCCACTATGCCACCTGCAATTACACCTGACAAAATTCCTATACCCTTTATCCTTAGTTGTATATCCGAACCCTGTTAGAGAATTCTCATTTTGGCACAGGCAGGGAGGATGCTGTCAAAGGTGACGGAGTTTCTAAAGCCTTCTCAGGAAATCCATTTTGTTCATATTCTACAATCATGGCATTCCATGAAACCTAATTCTTTAAGGCATTTCGTCAAATAGTTCAAGTACGCTGTTTACGTTTCCACATATTGCATACATGTCTTCCAGAGCATTACAAATTACATCTGGTAAAATTCCTCTCTCTTTTATGGATAGATATATCCTATTCTGAAGCTTCCATTTTGGGACAGTCTGGGAATACGCTGACAATTTTGAAGTGATAGGATTGAAGACTTGTTTGATGCATATGGTATAACAATGCGATTGTGTCGTGAGGATACCCATGTCTTCTGCGCGCTTGCATAACCATATTTCATGAGGGCTAGGTTCACTACAGGGCAACAGAGCAGTTAAAAAAAACTGAGCTGCCGAAGAGGAGAAACACAATATGTAACTGAAATAAAACTAATATACACAATTTGAGGTGAAATGGATCCCCCATAACATGGGTTAATCAAAGTTAATTTTGAAAGAGCTACATGATGAAATCAAAGATTAAAACCTTACCATACGCAAAACATTAAAAAAATACATGATTAGATAGGAGAGAGATATCTTAATGTCATCGTGGTTTTTTTAAACTTTACATTGAAAGACATGCAAATCTTATGGAGAACACACCTAAATATGTGAAATTATTGTGCAATTTGAAAAAACATGCCTTTGGGTATTGAAATGGCTATCTAATCTTTTGGGTTGGATGCCCAAGGCAAATTCAACCCAAAGGGTTGGAAATTCCCAATGCAAGTAATAATGCGAGTTGTTATGTCTTGGTAGTGGTTGAGCTTAGCCTCAATCACTATCAACCAAATATATGCTTGTGTTATAACACACTCACATTTTGGAGAAGGAAAAACTCTTTTAACTTCCCATTTTTGTTTACACCCTAATCTCAATCTCTTGATCAAAATATGTGCATCAAATATAATGTTTAAGTCATGTTCAATTTGTCTTTTTCCTTTCTTATACTTTAAGTTATATTTCATATATATATATAGGCAGAATGTTTGAAAGTGGGTTCAGATCTCTAGAAGCTATACTATAGATTCTAGGTTTTAAAAGACCATATAAATTTTAAGACAATCATATTTCAGTAACAATAAACTCCTATCAACATTTTCTCACTCTCTCTATCTTACTTTCTTTATCTCCCCCAAGATCTAGACATGTCACTCTTCCTCTATCCACTCTTTGTATATCTCTTTCTTCTCTCCCCCTATGATCTTGACACTCATTCTCTACCTCTATTTCTCAACATACTCCTTTCTCTCTCTCTCTCCATCCCTACCTACTCATATTTCTCTACATATGTATCTCTCCCACATCTCTCTCTCTCTCCCACCCTCATTCCCTCTCCACTTCTTTATGTCTTCTCTCTCTTTCTCATTCTCTACCTCTATGGTTTAGGGTATAGGATTGAGTGTATCAGGTTTATAATTGAGGGTATAAAATATAGGGTTTGGGTTTGATGGTATAGTATATAGGTTTTAGCATATATAGTTGAGGGAATTTTTATACAATCTATGGTTTAGGGTATAGAGTTGAGGGTATATCCAATATAGGTTTGAGTGTATATGGTATAGGGTTTAGGGTTTAGGGTATTCTAAAGGTAAATGGTTCAAGCTATAGGGTTTATGTTTAAGGTTATAAGGTATAGGATTTAGGGTTGAGGGTATTGGGTTTACAGTTGAGGGTTTAGGTTTGAGTGTTTAGTGTATAGGGTATAAGGTTGAGGGTATTTGTAGATGGCATAGGGCTGAGTATATTTGGTATTGGTTTTAGGGTTTAGGGTATTGGGTATATGGTCAATGGTATAGCTTTATGTTTGATAGTGTTATTTGATATGGAAGAGAGAGAAAAATATAGCTAGTAATTTGACCAAAATCCACTTCCCTTCCATTAAAAATTTGAATATGAGGGGACCAAGGGTGTTATATTTGACTAACTCTAATCAAAGAGAGTAAAACAATGTGGGTTATATTCTTTTGTTGCATAGAGGACTGGTTGATTGATTTAGATGTGAGCTAATTAAGTCTAGAAACATGTATATTCTTTTGTTGCATAGAAGATTTAGATGTGAGCTAATTAAGTCTAGAAACATGTATAAGTGACAACATAAAATACTAAAATAAAATTATAGACACATAGAAAACAATTGAAAGCCACATAAATAGAATAGACACTTAGAGCTGCACTTATGACTGGAAGGAGAGCTTGAAAGTGTCTAAAATAATTGGAGGGTACCCTAGCCCAGAGGGTGTGCGTTTGTACGAACAATTCAAATCTAGGATTATTAAACTCATTACCTCTATCTTTCAAATATTTAAATACCAAAATATGTTAGTCTCTTTCATTGTAAATATTTTCTTCCTATACTTGTGGATTATAATAAAATTTTGCATTTTAACTTACACAAGCACAAAGAGGGGAAAAATGGTTGTGGCTATATAGGACCTTGCCCTAGTCAAGCCCCGAGTTTGGTGTTACCACCTCCACAAGTAGCCAAGTTGGATCTAAAATAAAAGTGTGCGCTCCAAGCCTTAAGTGTGTTTAAGATTGTGGTGAGAAATAATGTGCATAAACATAAAAGGAAATCAATCATAAGGTGTGCAAACCAGCTCAAGAGAACATAAATATGTGAAAAAATAATTAATATTAGATCTAAAGATTAGGAATTACAAAAGAAATAACAACATAGAATCATACCAATCCTCAAAAGAGAGTTACAAGAAAATCATCAATTGGTGATTTGTTATCATCTTTGAACATTCCTTGAATCTTCAATAATCTTTGCAATAATATTGAATGAACAATGTTGAAGACTTAATGTTTCTAATTATCCTTTAGATTTACAAAATTGTGTGATCAATTTGGTAGAACATCACTATCATAAATATTGTATATCAAATTGAGAAAAACTATTGGATTATATGAGCCACAAGGTTGATTATCTATAATAAGCCAACATAAAATAACTATAAACAAAAATCATGGCCAAATTTCATAATGTCAAAGCTTACACTTAAATATTTAAAATTTCAAAATCTTTTGGTGGGATACATGTGTTGGGAACCCTAGTCCCACCAAAATGAGCTATTCAAAATGGAGATGTGACAATCTAGGTTTGTGATATTAGATCCACTATAATTTTGGATTTTGATGGTGTTTAAATATGAAATATGATCATTCATTTTTAAAATTGGATAGGACACATCTCCTCAAGTTGGGGGATAAATGCAAGGCTAGAAATGGTTGCAAAATTGTCTAGGGTAGTCGAAACTAAAGCAATTTATAAGGAGAGTTTGAAATTGGGCTTACAATTAAGGAGTAAAATTTATGACACTACATTTATCCTCCATCACATGATACTACATGTATATGTAGGCTAAATTATATATAAGTAAACATTCATATACAAGGATACTCATGTAGATGCCAAATGTAGCGATACCTACAATACAACATTAGGAATTGCATCCTACTAAACCACTTTGTTAGAAAAATAAAAAAATACCCAGAGTTATTACCAAGAGTGATGAAGTTCAAGGTTAGATATATATCCTTCCACTATTTCTACTTGATTGTTATGTAGGTAGAAATAGTGTATCATATATACCACATTGAACTATAAGAGGAAGCGACCAAAAAATATTTCTCTACATAGATAATAAACCCATTTTTCTATAATTACGTAAAATATTTTTGATATGATAGGGAACATATACATCATTAATCCAATGTTTCCAATCTTTTAAATTTTCTCCTTGATTGGCTAAAGCATATGCAGTTTTATTACCCTCCCTAAAGGAATGTGTGACCCCCCAATTAAGTATCAAGTTTAGATGGTCTTTTTTGTCTTCGATATAGTTTCTTACCCTCCAAAAAGGGGAAGTAGTCAACTTGATGATATCAATTTCACTAATTTTGAATATCTTTCAATTATGACATTACTAAATGTTAGAAACTTGAGTTGTTATGTTGTGTTGTCATTGGTGTTAACCTGTCTTGTGTTGTCATTGATGTCACTATGTGTTGTAGATGGTTGAGAAGTGAGTGTTCTAGTATTGTTGTGTGGTCTGGTGAAGATATTGAGGTGATTTTAGAAGGTTGGTGTAATGGAAGGTTCAATATGCAGGAAAGAGTATATAATGTCCCAGTGGAATAATGTTTTGCATTCATCTAGTATGTAAGGATTATGTGTTGTGGCTATGTATATAATGTTTATGTTTTATGTATATTGTACTATCATGTATGCAAGTCCTCTATTACTCAGATGGTAGAGTTGAATGTTGTTATTTATGACAGTAAGGTTGTCTGTCAGAATTTGTCTGAAGAATGCTTGGTGGCTTCCAGATATGTGGATTCAAATGTTGCAGTTTGGAGGACATGTTTATGTGGTTTGTGTAGTGCTCGAGTTCAATTTTTAGGAGATAGTTTGATTGGAAAGTGCATTTATAATGTTCTAAGTTTAGTGCTATTAGTTGGTCTATTTTTTGATTGAATTTTGTGTTGTATCATACTTGGGTCATATTCCTTTTGTCCAAGTTTTCTTTGGAAAATGAGTTTGATTAATTTTTTGGGTATCACCATGACATGTGGAGATCTATGTTGTAATTTGTATTGAAATATAGTTTTGGACTGACTGGTTAACATGCTTTAATGTTTATCTACATATTTCATTTGATGTCAATCTTGGAGGATATGCTAGCATGTGTGGTTCATTAGAATTGCTTTGATAAGGATGTGTTGTTATGTATTTGGGTCCTCTCTATCCCTTGGAGTGGACTAGAATGGATATTTTAGTCTAGGTGGCCGAATTTATGTAATATTGTTGATTTTGTCTATGGCCGACCTTGTCAAGGGTTCTAATGATTAATATTGTATATAAAAGAGTGTAGATGTATGAGTGAAGGTATGGGATGTATGTGAATTGACAAGAAACAAACATAAATTATTTACAAAAAGATTTGATATTGGATTGGTGCAAAATTTAGTTGGGAAGAGCATTGATGATGATATCTTAATTATGATAGTGTTCTAAGATAGTGTTTGAAGTCATATATGTTTTCCATGATCTTGGTCTCTTGACATAGTGGCTCAAGGATAACTCTTGGAAGCCTTATGTATCTTGCTTCGGGATAGTGTGTCTCAATCCTTCAATTCATTTGTATCTTATCCTAAGGTTGTGTACCTTAAATCTGTAAGTCCTCTCAGGAGCAGTGGGTTTCGAATGAAACATTGTAATAAATTATATTCATGGAAGTCCTCTCAGGAGTAGTGTGTCTCAGTCCTACAAGTCATTTGAATCTTGCCCTTAGGTTGTGCACCTTATTCATGGAAGTCCTCTCAAGAGCAATGTGATCTGGAGACAACATCGAGGCTATCCCACAATAATGGTTCCCACTTTTGCCAACAAACAAAATTGGCGGAGGTGGGGAAATTTATTTATTTTTTTTTGGGGGGGGGGGGTCGAACGAACTAGGGGTGTTCGAGCGAACCCCCCCATAGGGTTCAATCGAACCCGCTATCGGACATGGGTTTGATCGAAACTTAGGTGGGTTTGGAGGTTCGATCGAACTGGTTTTTAAATAATTTATTTTAAAACTACTATAAAAACCGAAAATGACAGTTTAACTGTCATTTTCAAGTTTGCAGTTTTCTGTGTCCAGAGGGGGTTAGAGAAAACCCAACGTTAGCACTACATCGCCGTGCCCTATCCACAGCAACCAATGCTTTTCACCTTTTAGCTTTCAACCTACATTATTGTAGGTGCACAAAATAACATTTTTTTTGGTTTAATAAATTTTTTTTAATTAAATTTATTAAAAATTTTATTAAAAAAAAAAAAAATTATGCCTGGTAAACTTTTTAACATGACTGGTGACGTTGGCATGACATGCCCTCTAGCTCCATGTGAATGCTTTTGACCTGGAGCTATGAACCAGTGAGGCCACAAATGAGGGACCTCATCCCCACACTTCACTTGTTCAAATTTCCGAGCACAATGGCCCAGCAAAGGCACAAGGCCTTGCGAGCACAATGGCCCAGCAAAGGCACAAGGCCTTACGAGCACAATTTCCCAGCAGGGATTTGAACCTTGGTGGCTGCTTCGCCAACGAAGTGTTTAAACTGTGACACTACATGTCCGAAGAAAAATTTATTTAAAATTTAATAAATAATTTATTTGTTAATTTATTTTTTTAATTAAATAATTGTATATTTATTGTTTTTCAGCATTTTAGAAAAACGTTTGAATATTTTTAGAAAAACATTAGAAAAATTAAAATTTAGAAAAATGTTAGAAAACTTAATTTAATGTTTTGATTTAACGTCAATTTATCTTTAAAATTAAATAACTGTATATTTATTTTTTTTTCAACTTTTTAAAAAAATGTTATGAAAAACTTAGAAAACTAAGGTAGTTGTTGGTGTAAATAATTATTCATCTTGGATATTATTACAATTACTTAAGTTTACTTAGGAAATGCATTTCATAGTAGTTTGGGTATGAGACACTTGGGTGTTTGTGCCACATTGGGATAGTGTGTGTAGGAGAATTTCTACCTTTTATGGTGTTGATCTTGTTGTTACACTCCACATTCAGTGGGTGATCCACCTCATGTGGACTATTATATTATTTCTCCTACCTACCCACACCTATTTCTTACCTACCCTTGTTTCTTATTGAGCCACATTTCATGTTTGTGTGCTCACATATCCCTAACCTTGCCTATTTAAGCAAGCTCATCTACATTGTATGTAATTTTGAACAATTGATCATTTTCTATTGATGAGAATACAGTTTATTCTAGTCCTATATTGTGTCTCTATTTTGTACATTTCATTGAGCTCTCGATCTTGGCAAAATCTCACATGGTATCAGAGACATTAGAGCGTCATTGATTCATCTTGAAAAGGCATTATTGCGATGTCAAGAGGCAGATCTGAGGAGCAGCATCTTTTGGAAGTGTCCTAGACCAGATCCGACCCCGCCATTGCGTCTAGAAGGCCGTTTCCATGAATTTTGGTTATAAACTCGACCTATTTTGGTGAGGAAAATTTTTTTGCCAATTTTTCTATTATTGTACGAATTTCGAAATTTTTTTTAGTTTTTTCAGAAAAATTGAAAAAAAAAAAATTTGGAAAAAAAATTTCGTCAAAAAAATTGAAAATAAAATTTTCATCAAAAAAAAAATTGTTTTGGGGGTCTGAAGACCCCCCGTAACCATCCGATCTTTGCAGCTCCACCGGCGACCTCCCACAGTTGTCCGACCGCACTGTCCTCCGCGTCGCCCCTGGCAGCACCACTGACTCTGCTACCACCGCACCGCCTCCCGCCACGTGGTCATCCCTGCCGCAGCTAGCCCACCGGCCGCTGCCCCAGCGTCAATGGCCCCGCCGCCCGGCAGTAGCCCCAGCCCCGCCGGCAACCGTCACTGCCTTCCAGCGACCACCGCCGGTTCTCTGGCATTTCCCAAGCACTGCCCACTAAATTCTGGGGACCTCTCACCGGAACCCCGAAGACTGCCAGTAGGGCCTGCCTGAGCGCCTAGTCAACAACCCAGTTGGTTGCTCAATCACACTGCCACATCAGTATTTTTTTGACCAACCAGATCGTGCCATGTCAACGCCCAGTCAACCGTGAAGTTTTGACGATGGTCATACGGCCGTCAAATTTAACCCCATAGATTTCTGACATCATCATTTTTCAAAAAGTTTGCAGGCTCCTCTCATTGAGCTTTTTGATTTTGCAGTTCAACTTCAAATGGCCATATCTTGCTCATTTTGGCTCCTTTTTGGGTGCAATTTTTTTTGAAATGGGCTAGAATTTCATGTACTTTCACATGGTGGAATTATTTTCTGATTTTGATGGACATATTTTTCAGAATTCTCAGATTTTGGTGACTGTACATGTCCAATCCTCCTTTCTGCAACTTCCAGGTCTCCGTTCGGGCTCATACGAACTCCTTTTCAAGTGTCGTTTTTTTTAAAAGTGCATTAGTTTTTGTCTACTCTTAGAATATGCTATCAGTTTGCAGCAATTGTGGGTAGAAATTGTACTTTCATCATATGGTCTTATTTGGCCAATTTGGCATTTGTATTGCATAGATCTATCTTTCTGATCTTTTGCTTTGTAGTTCTCAGCCTATTGGGGCAGTTGTAAAAAAAAATTAGAATTCCACCTTGCCATTGTTTGCAAGTGGCCAATTGCACACGCACTACATATAAAGTGCCAAAATCATCATTTTTTGGGGGGTACTTTGATTGAGTGAATTTGGGGGGGTGTCTCTTGTTCTTTTTTGCTCTTGTGTTCCTTCCTTTTTGCTACTATGGGTTCTTCTAATTTTTCTCTCTTAACTCCTCATAATTATGCTACTTGGAAAATTGATGCATGGAGTAAACTTATGGAAAAAGGACTCACTCATTACATTGATGGAACTATTGTTGCTCCCGCTGATCCTAAGGTTGATCTAGTTGGTCACTTGGATTGGCTCACTAAAAATATCATGGCAATCGGTACCTTAAGAAAGTATGTATCAAAGGATCTCATTTTTCATATTGAGAAGTGTACTTTAATCAAGGATGCTTGGCAAAAGTTTCAAGACTTATATGGTCAAGTTGATGAGATTAGGGGATATCAAATTGATAGTGATCTCACCATATTGGATCCCAAAAACTTTGATACTATACAAGATTATGTCACTAAGGCAAATGAGTTGAGGGCACAACTCAAAGATTGTGGCATTGATAAGAAGGATACTCAATTGATATTCAACTTGATAGGCAAGCTTCCACAAGAATATGCAACATTTGTTTCTAGTTTCCAAACCCATAGGACGACAATGGGTTCAAGCTACACAATGCCTACATTTGATGCTTTCAATGAAATGTTGATAATGGAACAAACTAAATTGATAAACATGGGCATTCTTAAGGCTTCTAAGTCTCAAGCATTAGTGGAAAATCAAGGGAACAAAGGAAATCAAGGAAAGGACAACTCAAACAAGAAGAAATGGAAATCAAAGCCTAAGGACAAAGCACCATCTTCTCCACAACAAGGAGATTCATCCTCTTCCAAGAGGGGTAACTCACAAAAGAGGGAGAGACCTACTTGTGCCTATTGTAAAAAGTTTGGTCATGAGGAGAGTCGTTGCCATTCTAAGAAGATTGATGAGCTCACACATATCATCAAAAAGCATAACATTGATTTGCCTAATGTCTACAAGAAGGATGATTCATCAATTTCCACTTGCTCACATTCAAAAGGAAAAGGGAAAGCATTCATGGCTTCTACAAGTGGGAAGACTCACTCTTTTGGCACAAGAAAAGGAAAAGCTCTATGTGCTACTATCAGTCATGATTCAGAGAGATGGCTTCTAGATTCAAGGGTTTCTCATCATATGGCATCTTCGTAGTCTATGTTCTCTACATTTGAGCCTTGCACCATGCCGCAGATTTTGATGGGCAATCATACATACATGGATGTGATTGGGAAAGGATCTATTGACATTGGGGATAACTCCTTCAATGATGTGTTGTGTGTACCCCACTTGACAAACAATCTCCTTTCCATCTATCAAATCACACATGGCACAACTAAGAGAGTTGTGGAGTTCACACCTAAGTCAGTTTTCATTAGAGACTTAGAGACTAGAGCTATCATTGCGAGTGGGATGGTTGATCATGCATCTCAGTTATACTCCTTTTCAGATTTTGTTGATGATGATGATTTCACATTTGATGATTCTACACATGATGATCACACTTCTTGTGATGGTTCAGTTTTTGAGGAGAACTTTGGGCACTTGAACATGGGGATTCTTACATGTGACCCCATTCTTGAGTCTTGTATTTCATCTCCTCATATTGATATCACATCACCTATTGCACCTGATGATGCGGATAGTGCGAGAGTTTTGCCTTCATGTGAATCAGTGCAGCAAGATATTCATTGTCTTCCAGCTTCAGATTCATGGGATGATTACTTGATAGACATTGCAGGTTTGCTTGTGGAATCCTACATTGCAGATTTGGGAGACATCATTGATGACATTCATCTTCTCTTTGATGAAGATGATCCTTCTTCGATTGTTGCGAGGGAACACTCTGACTCTCTTGTTCATTCTCTACATGATCATTCTTTCAAGGTTGACATGATTGTGGATACTTATGTACAACATTTGGAGGAGGTCTCTTTATTTTTTGAGGAGACATGTGAGTCTTTGGGACATGTTCTACATCCATCTCCACTAAATCTTGGAGTGCCTTTTTCAGTAGTGTGGCATAGTTTACCACCTTTGGAGGGGGTATCTTTCACCATCGACATGGGGACACTTGAGCAGTTTTCAGAGATTCCTTTCATCATGAGTTTTCTTCATACATCTTCCCTTCATGATTGGGGAGATTTCATGGATACACCTTTGGTTTTGTTTCTTCCTAAGGGGAGGAATTTTTTTCGACGTTCATGGAGTAGTTTCTTCATACATCAAGCTTCTATCATTGGTGTAGATTCCACATTGAGGGGGGGCTTCCTAGCTTCTCTTCTTCTCTCATATGGGGGGGACTTTTTCCTCACATGGGGTTTTGTCCTTCACATACTTCTATGAGAGTTCTTTGTATCTAGTTTTCATCTCTCTTTTGAGGGAGGGTTTTTTCCCATTGGGTTTTTCTCTCTTTCTCTACTTTGTGAGAGATTTCATTGCATTGGTTTTCATGCATTTGCATTTGTACATGGGTACCCAACATGGCCTAGTAGTCGGGACCCATCTTGCATTGCTTAGTTGCATTGTAGACTTAAGTGCATTCCCCTAAGTTACACTTAAGGGGGGGTGTTGGTGTAAATAATTATTCATCTTGGATATTATTACACTTACTTAAGTTTACTTAGGAAATGCATTTAATAGTAGTTTGGGTATGAGACACTTGGGTGTTTGTGCCACATTGGGATAGTGTGTGTAGGAGAATTTCCACCTTTTATGGTGTTGATCTTGTTGTTACACTCCACATTCAGTGGGTGATCTACCTCATGTGGACTATTATATTATTTCTCCTACCTACCCACACCTATTTCCTACCTACCCTTGTTTCTTATTGAGCCACATGTCATGTTTGTGTGCTCGCATATCCCTAGCCTTGCCTATATAAGCAGGCTCATCTACATTGTATGTAATTTTGAACAATTGATCATTTTCTATTGATGAGAATACAGTTTATTCTTGTCCTATATTGTTTCTCTATTTTGTACATTTCATTGAGCTCTTGATCTTGGCAAAATCTCACAGTAGTAAATTAAAACTTAGAAAAACATTAAAAAAAACATTAGCAAAATTAAAATTTAGAAAAATGTTAAAAAACTAAATATAACAAATTAAAACGTTGGAAAAATTAAATAATAAATTTAAATTAAAAAAAACATTATAAAACTTAGATAACAAATTTAAACAAATTAGACAAAATAAAACCTCTATGACCCCTTTTCACATCCTATTACACACACAACATGACCCCTTAGGACCCCTTAAGACCACATATACTCCTGACAACACTATATGTCCCCTTAGGACCATAGAGGATCACATAGTGGACCCTAAGGGATCATATGTGGCCCTAAGGAGTCACGCATGTGTTCTAACACGTGTGACCCCTTAGGACTGCATATGACCCCTTATAAAATCCTAGTGTGTACGACATACCCCTTAGTCCATCACATAGTGTCCTAAGGGGTCATATGTGGTTCTAAGGGGTCACGCATGTGTTAAAAAATGCCTGACCCCTTAGGACCACATATGACCCTTTATAACATCCTAGTGTGTACGACATACCCCTTAGGATCACATAGTGTCCTAAGAGGTCATATGTGGTCCTAAGGGGTCACACATGTGTTCTAACACATGCGTGACCTGTTAGAACCGCATATAACCCCTTATAAAATCCTAGTGTGAATGACATACCCCTTAGTCCATCACATAGTGTCCTAAGGGGTCATATGTAGTCCTAAGGGGTCACGCATGTGTTAACACATGTGTGACCCATTAGGACCACATATGACCCCTTATAACATCCTATTGTATACAACATGTACCCCTTAGGGTCACATAGTGTCCTAGAAGGGGTCATATGTGGTCATAAGGCATCATGCATGTGTGTTCTAACACTGTACATGTGTGACCCCCTAGGACCACATATGACCCCTTATACCATCCTAGTGTCTACGACATATGGTCCCTTAAGATCACATGTACAGTGTCCTAAGGGGTTGAATATGTGGTCCTAGGGGTAACGCATATGTTCCAGCACGTGTGATCCCTTAGGACCACATATGACCCCTTATAACATCCTAGTGTGTATGACATACGGTCCCTTAAGATCACATATATTAAAGTGTCCTAATGGGTCAAGAATATGTGGTCTTAAGGGGTCACGCATGTGTTCTAATACATGTGTGACCCCTTAGGACCACATATGACCCCTTATAACATCCTAGTGTACATACGATATTCCCCTTAGGATCACATAGTGTCCTAAGGGGTCATATGTGGTCCTAAGAGGTCACGCCTATGTTCTAACACATGCGTGTCCCCATAGAACTGCATATGACCCCTTATAAAATCCTAATGTGTATGACATATCGGTCCCTTAAGATCACATACATTAGTTTCTCAAAGGGGCCAATAATATGTGGTCCTAAGGGGTCACGCATGTCTTCTAACACATGCCTGGCCCCTTAGGACCGCATATGACCCCTTATAAAATCTCTCTTCTCTTAATTCGCTCAGTTGGCATGTGTTTTAATTTTAAAAAATTATGTTTTAATTTAGTACATGATGTATATATATCTAATGATCTCTCTCTCTCTCTCTCAAATTAATGTTATCTCTCTCTTTATCATTAAAAATGACCTCCCTCTCTCTCTTGAATTAATGTTTTAATAATTTAAAATGTATGTATGCGATCTATATAGATAAATTTATATATGTTTTAATTTAGTAACTGTATGTATATATCTTTAGTGATCTCTCTCTCTCACTCTCTGAAATTAATGTTAGATCTATTTCTAGATGTCATGATTTAAATGGTCTCCCTCTCTCTCTCATTAATGTTTTAATAATTTAAAATGTATGTATGTGATCTATATAGATAGATTTATATATGTTATAATTTAGTACATGGTGTATATATCTGTAATGATCTCTCTCTCTCTCTCTCTCTCTCTCTCTCTCTCTCTCTCTCTGAAATTAATGTTATCTATCTGTAGATGTCATGATTTAAATGATCTCCCTCTCTCTCTCATTAATGTTTTAATAATTTAAAATGTATGTATGTGATCTATATAGATAAATTTATATATGTTTTAATTTAGTACATGATGTATATATATTTAATGATCTCTCTTTCTCTCTATCATGAAAATGATCTCCCTCTCTCTCTATCATGAAAATGATCTCCCTCTCTCTCTCATTAATGTTTTAATAATTTAAAATGTATGTATGTGATCTCTATATAGCTAAAATTATGTATTTATAATGATCTCCCTCTCACTCAAGTTTTAAAATTATTTATTTAAAACTTTGAATTATGTGAGAACTTCGCATGTGTACATTTTAATTTTTAATGAGCTCAAGATTAATGACCTCGCTCTCTATCTCTCTAGAATTTAACTGATTTTAATTTTTAATGTTTTAAATTGAATGCACTTCATGTGTGTGTGCTTACGTATTTATTGTAACTTTATGACCTACCTAGATAGATGGCATCCCAGGATCTAATCCATGATCATGTACCTAATCAGAATCCACCTACACAAGCTCTTGAGAAGAATCCACCTGCACAAGCTTCTGATCTTGAGCCACATGATGATATAGATCCTCCACACCAGGATCCCTCATTGCCTGATATTGCTACCATTTTTCACTACAATAACCATGAGTTCCAGAGGTTGAGGGTCATATTAGATGACCCACAGACTGATGGTGTGTACAAGAGTACATCTGAATCCATTCTTGATAGTTTGCGGACATTGAGGGACCGCCTAGTTAGTCACACCTCATTTTCAGCAGAGGTTATAGCTGATATTTATAGAAATTTGAGGAGTGAGGTGAGGGGTCATGATTCTTTTGCTGATGTGGTGAGGGTGGTCTCGAAGGATACCATCAAGGAGAGATGTTTTCCACAGTATTAGGAGAAGAGTAAGGTGAGAGGATATCAGGTCATGAGATGTATTGATCCACAGGTTGCATCGTTAATTTACCCACTCTTCTTAGCTGCCCATGGCCATTATCCTAATAATGACCAGATACCATTATACTTTGCACAATAGGTATTTGCTGAGGTTCACTATCAAATGAAACTAAACTACCTTGATATTCCAACATATTATGGACAGGGGAGGGGCAGGATTGCTAACATAGATGCATATCGTAGGAATGATACAACTCTACCTAGACATAGGGACCTTGTTGGCGAGAGATTTTCAACAATAGTCCCAGCCTTTGCCCCCATAGTGGATCATGTTGTGATTTCTTATCAGAGAGAATAAATTGATAGGATTAGACAAATTGCATCAGAAGCAACCACCATATCATCTGATAGGCTGGGCAGATGTATGATGAGCCGACCACGTTTGAGATCATCCATAGATCATGCATCTTCTATTCATGGGGTGGCTTAAGATTTAGATGATTAGTATATTATAGCTAGCATCCCCTCCCTAGATGAGGTAGAGGCTATAGTAGGAGGTGGTAGACATGTACAAATGTTGTAGTATTTAGCCAAGGACCTGCTACATTCTTATCGTTTTATTTCATCTCGACTTGGGATACCATTGGCTACTGTTAGAGAGGAGATTCTCAGAGACGGGTAGGATACCACTGCATAAATGCATACCCTGAGGTAGTCACAACATTCTCATCACTCTATGCATGCTCCAAGCACTGACCCACCTACAGATCACTCTGTTGTTGTAGAGGAGGAGATACGAACTAATCAAGTTCATATCACATATGAGGGCTTGGATTCATTTGAGGACCAACTACGAGGTTTGAGCCATACTGGGTTTATGGATATGCTACTATAGTCAAACACTTCATCCATGATGCCTAGTCATCTAGTTAGCCCCTTACACTCCTCAGTCATACGTACAGCCAGAGAGAGATATGCAAGCATGAGTGATGTGGTTGATATGATCATAGGACATGATCGGACTATACAACCTACTCCTGATACATATGTATGTACATGTGTGTTTATATTTTTAAAAGATGTATATGTTGTAATGTACGATAAATCTATATAGATCATTTAATAAATAATATAAGTTAACTTGTATCATTTAAATTGATCCTGGACTAATCCTAAAATGCATGTATACATATGTATAACAGTTATCTCATGTCACTCCTAGCTTGAGCTCTGAGCGTGTGCGTAGGAGAGATTCTTTCTATGCTACACAGGCTGTTAGTGGATAGGTTAGTTATGGTTTTTTGTATATGTGTACATGTACATGTGCATTACAATTTATATTTTAATTTAAATTTAACTAGTCGGATTTGATTATATTTAAAAATATGCACATATGTATATGTGTAGAGATCTATATTTAATATTTAAATAAATTTTACTTTTGCAGGGGTCTATTGGACATCCAGACTCTCACCATGACTCTCTCTCAAATGGTCGCTTTGTTCATGGCCGACATGATGCATGTTGATTTGCTAGAATTTATAGCTCATTTGTTTATCTTTTTATATATGTACATTTTAAACTTTCATATTTTATATTCATGCATGTATGAAGTTTCTAGATTATACTTTATATAGTTTTTGTTTGACTAGATTATATATTTCATGCATGTATGTTAGATTATACTTTATACAGTTTGTGTTTGATCGTGGATTATATATAGCATGTGCATGTATGGTTAGATTATACTTTATATGTATAGTTTGTACATTTGATCCTGGATTATATATCACATCATTTGTATTCAAATTATATATGATCATGCACATGTTAGATTACTCTCTCTCTCTCTCTCTCTCTCTCTCTCTCTCTCTCTCTCTCTCTCTCTCTCTCTCTCTCTCTCTCTCTCTCTCTCTCTCTGTGTGTGTGTGTGTGTGTGTGTGTGTGTGTGTGTGTAGAGTTTGTGTTTGATCATATTTGCACATTTAATATATATACTTTAAATATTTATTTAAGATAAATGATGAGTTTGATTATATGTAACTTATTAGATCACATGTGTATATGTATGTGCAAGTTTGATTATTCTTTTAAATTATATTATATAAGATCTTCTAGATTGAATTGGTGTAAATGTTCAATTTAAAAAATGTTTTTAAGAACTCTAAAACTTTCAAATTTATATATCTATGATTGAATTTGTGTACATGTAGATAGATTAAAAAAAGATTGATATCTTTGTTTAAATTTTAAATTTTACTACATGTAACATTTATATGTAGATATGCATTGAATTTAAATGAATTTGTGAACAATATATCCACTCCACTATGCAAGACATGAACAATATAAAAATCACACTTGTTCATATCAAATGAACAAACTCAAGTTAATGAACATATTCAATAATTTAAATTCTAGAAGTTTCATCTGGAACAAGTTAAGTAGAAGTGAACATTCTAAAGTATTAAAAATTAAAAATTCATACATGTAGGTTCAAACACATGTACTTCTAGGTGTACTAAATAGTTCACACCACATCAAGTGGTTCAGACCGCTCCTCTATTATTACACACATGTCCTAATTTAATATCAAATTTACACATACATCCTAATTTAATATGCATTTTTAATTAAATTTACACATGCATTTTTTATTAAATAAATACATGTCCTAATTTACTTTACATACATGCTAAATTATTTTAACAACTTACAAATTACATATGCATACATGTATTTAGAATTATATAGACTATGCATCCTAATTGTACATGTGACCCCCTTAAGACCTATTCAAATTTACACACATATGTATCCTAATTTAATATTAAATTTCATACAAATGCATTTTTTAAATTAAATGAATACATGTACATCCTAATTTACTTAAAACATACATACATGCTAGAATATTTTAACAACTTACAAATTACGCATGTGCATTTAGAATTAGATATATATACATCCTAATCAAGTGCATACATCAGGCCTTAACACATTTTCAACTCATCCACATGTCCCAATTTACTTTACATACGTGCACGTAAGTATTATTTAACATGTACATTAGTCATACATCCTAATTTAATATAATTGAAAATTTCATATTTAACTAAACAATATATGGTCCACACAAGCCACACACACACACACACACACACACACACACACACACACACACACACACACACACACACACACACACACACACACACACACACACACACACACACACACACACACACACACACACACACACACATATATATATATATATATATATATATATATCAAATATTAAATTCAAACACTTTAATGTATTTAATAATTTATCCAAATTTGTCTTCGGACATGTAGTGTCACGGTTTAAACACTTCGTTGGTGAAGCGGCCACCAAGGTTCAAATCCCTACTGGCCCATTGTGCTCGCAAGGCCTTGTGCCTTCGCTGGGCAATTGTGCTCGCATATTTGAACAAGTGAAGTGTGGGGATGAGGTCCCCCATTTGTGGCCTCACCGGTTCATAGCTCAGATTCAAAAGTGTTCACGTGGAGCTAGAGGGCATGTCATGCCAGCGTCATCGGTCACGTTAAAAAGTTTACCAGGCATAGTTTTTAAAAATAATTTATCCAAGTTTGAAAACAAGTAAAGTTTTTTTTATCAAGTATTAATTCAATTCATGGGTTGAAACACATGTTCTTTGGTTTACTAAATAGTTCATACCACATCAAGTGGTTCAGACTGCTCTTCAATAACACTTAATATTTTCTCATGATCTTCACTATTTAGTCTCCACTTTTGAGACTACCCACTATGTGGAACTGTATGAATAATTAGGCCAGCACCAATGACCAAGTGGCTATACTGATATACCTTGTTGTCAATTTGGTATTCAGTAAATGAATCCCATGTTGAACAATTTTAAGTTGTTTGAAATATGTCCCTTGCACTACAACTTAGCCTACATGTACATGTATATAAGAAACAAGAAATTAAAAATTTGCACGAAAGTGAGTTGTGTACATATAAAAATTAAAACATGTGCCGATGTGCATGTTTAAAATAAATTTATTTAAAATAATTTAAATGCTCAAATCAGTTCAAACCTATGGAAAAGGACATTCCATCGCTCATTTCAGATTTTGTTAAATTTTTTCTCTCTTTTGTGCAATGCACTAAATAATAACTAACACCTTCTATATTTCCATCTTCTGCTATGACTGCAAAAATATATCCTGCAATTTGAAACAAGTTAAATAAATTTAAAATGTATGTACTCGATTAAAAACTTATATAATTTATTTACATACGCAATATTTTTAAAGGAAATAAATATATATATAATTTAAATATATGTGTACGTCATATACCTTTTTTAATCAATCATGAAATATAGTCATAATCAATAGAAATCAAAGGAATGTCTTCAAAGATTTCATCCTCATTTGAATCCTCGTATGTGTCAGAAACATCTAGTGGCACCAATTTCCATTCACTAACATATCCAAGCTCTTGGTTCTTGCAATAAACATAGTTTTCCAAAATGCAATCAGAACAAAAACATGAATAATCCCTAGTGTACAATATCCATGGACGATTATCTATACTCATGACACAATGCAAAGATCTTTTCATCTCCACGCTCTTGCATCCATGCATTGATCTTCTATCCAAATCTACAAAATGTACATGTGTACACAAACATACATGTAGATCAAGTTGTTAAATTAAAACAATTGAACTAGGAACATTTTAAAAAATTAAAAAAACATTTAAATAAAACACTAAAAGAGAACATGTACCGGTTATCTCCCAAAACACTCTATATGGAATGGCCTGTATGTTCTTGATGATGATTCACTAGGATAATTAGGTTGCACAAAGTGTTTCTTACACCATTCAACAACATCATGTGCATCATCTATACGATCTCCTGTATAATTTATTTGATGCTTTCTTAGAGCACGTTTGATACAAGCTCCTACACCATCATGTTCACCCTTTCCATGACCACTCTAAAAAAAAATCCAAACATATGGTATTTTGTCATTTCGATGATATCTACATAGTGTATAAAATGGCCTCGAAGATTTGAATTGTGCCGCACATCCATCAGACCAAACAAAATGTGCCTCTCTCTTTCAAATATTCAAAAAACTTCTTAAAGCAATATTGTACAAAAAGTGTGTCATGCTCCTTATCATCACTCATATAGAAGTGATACTCTTTCTTAATGACAAGATTTTCAAATATACTATCAACACCATCCAAATCCCTTTGTGCATATCTATAACACACATGTGCCATAATAGTGATTTGCTTTGAAAAGTAATACTCTGATTGAATCTCTTTTTGATGTGCAAAAGAGTAATTTTCTGTGAAGTCCACTACGGAAAGAATAGTTCCAAGTGGGAAAGTGTCTCTTAATGTTTTAGATTGTTCTTCTTTTCACTTGGCAAAAAAACCATGGCATATGTATGGTTTTATCAACTTACAAAAATTTTCCATAAATGTTCCAATAGGTATTTCCTCTTCTACATAATCTAACATTGTAGATTCCTTTCCAAATTTTGTTTCAAATTTTTTACATACTTGTAACTCTTGCAATTCACCATCTTCCTCAGGTTAGTATCTTCATCTCTCAAAGGCAATTTAGCCAGCTCCCCGCATGTTCCACAAATTATTTTTATGCAATTTATTTGACCGGTTGCATTATCATCTGACTTATCACATAAGATGGATGCTAAGAATTGACGTGTTCGTTTAGGAGGAGCTTTTTCATAACCATCACTATCTTCTCTAATCTTTTGAAACCCCTGATAGTATAGATCAAATTCGATGTGATAACAAAGACTTTGGTTGCCCTCACATACTATGGCCTTAACCGTTCAAATATGGTTTGTCCAATCTTTATATGAGAGTTTGTTTTAGTAAACAACACATACAATTCATGTTTTGTTGTGTCTAACCAATGTTTTACATGGAGATCATAACGATCAGGGCCAATCCTTTGCTTGATAACATCTCTATTGTTTGATGAAGGATGAGTATTATCATTCCAACAACTTATCACAAAGTTCCTAACAACATCTTCAATTCTATCAGAATGAGGAGCTCTACACATAATTGCCCAATTCCCTTCTGAGGTAGTATCATCCAAACTCTTTCTCCTTTTCACATATTTTGATATTGTCCTTCTACTAAAACCAAACTCAGATGACAGTGAAGAGATTTGTCTTTTTTATGCAATCTTTCATTTACTAAAGATGTCAACATCACTCTTCTTGAAATGGTCTTATCTACTATTTGAGATATTTTACCAATGTTCACCAAACCTTTCTTAACATTATCAACAATAGACTTTTGTAGCTGAGAAGTTTTCCTCTTTTGACCTGTTGTATCTATACCCAACAATTTCAGTGGATCTATTAAGTCTTTATGAGTAAGTACAATTGATAACAATTGAGATTTCTCTAGTGTAGTATCAAGATTGTTTAAATGAGACATTATTTCTTTTGCACTTTTATTCATTGACCTTCTTTTAGTATGTCTAGGTTCTTCACTGAGACGTTTCAACTCATCCACATCCATTTCAAGTAAATGAACTAAATTTTTATAAGAAATATTTCTCTTCACCTATTTAGCTAGATCCACAATATGCTCATCCATACCAGTGGTAGGAGGTAAGGAGCCTGACCCCTCTCCTTCAACCATGATTGGTTTAATTTGGGAAAGCTCCTTCCTATGTTCATCAACTATATTGTGTTCTTCAATGGGTTCGTTTTCCTTGACTCTCGCTTGAGAACTCCCTTCTTCTGGAGCCCATTCTACACATTATTCAAGATGATAGAGAATATTTTTAATGCAATGAAATTCCAAGTTTAATTTGAAACCAAATTTTCAAGTCATTTAGTAAGACCTAAATATTATGCATAATAGATGGACTATTATGTCATATTTAAGACCTATTATTGCATAATAGACCTCCTAATATCACATGCAATAGGTCCTAATATCTGCATAATATAGGTCTTAAGGGGACTCTTGAGTATAATGTGAAATGTTTTTGCATACATACAGTCATATAAGTAGAACCTATAATGACATAATAGGTTCTAAATTTATGTCATATTTAAGACCTATAATCACATAATAAGCCCTAATATCACATAATAGGCCTTATTATTACTTAATATGACCACGTATGCAAAAACATTTTACATTAATATACTTGACTCCCCTTAAGACATATATATTATGTGATATTAAAGGACCTATCACATGCAATTAAGTAGGTCTTAAATATGACATAAGTTAGAACCTATTATGACATAATAGGTCTTATTAATTATGACTTAATACATGACCACGTATGCAAAAACATTTCACATTGTACTTGACTCCCCTTAATCATATTATTCAAATATTAGGACCTAAATTATGCGATAATAGGTCATTAATTTATCACGTGTACATCATAGGTATATCTCATAAATATAGGTCTTAAGGCCCAGACTCAAGTATATAATGTGAAATGTTTTTGCATATCTGGTCATGTTATTAAGTCACAATAAGACCTATTATGTCATAATAGGTTCTATTATGTCATATTTAAGATAGGTATTATCGCATATAATAGGTCTTAATATCACATAATAGGCCCTAGTATCACATAATATAAGTTTTAAGGGGACAAGTATAATGTGAAATATTTTTGCATACACTTGAAAACAAAGAAGACACAATGTTTGTTTGTTTGAAAGTGTTGGATTGTTTTGATCATGCAAGCAAAAATCCTAGGGCTGGACGAGACAATAGTTGTTGAATCTCACTTGGGGGGTTACCTCGAGCTACGTAATTTAGAGTGGATACTTAGGTGCTTGACCCCACTAGCTCCCCTCCACGACACTCACTTATCCAGGGAAGCCAAGCACGAGTCCCCACGAAAACTCCCCATGGCGAACTTTGTATCTCTGCTAAGAATTGTAAGAATGTGAGCCGCTTCAGAGGTTTGACCTCCTGTGCTAGCAACTATAAGGTTTTTGGCTTCTAACACAAAAGGTGTCTAGTAAGGGCATCCATTCGGGTGGCTATAATCAGGAGCATGTTACACTTCGTTAAATGGAAGGCCTCCAGCCTATAGAGGTTGTGCTCTCTAGGGTTAATAGG
This sequence comes from Cryptomeria japonica, assembly GCF_030272615.1. Lineage (NCBI taxonomy): Eukaryota > Viridiplantae > Streptophyta > Pinopsida > Cupressales > Cupressaceae > Cryptomeria > Cryptomeria japonica. Next base: position 253,785,191 of record NC_081411.1, read on the forward strand.
GAGTCATAACACCGTTATAGCATCATGTAACACCCGTAGCTTGCAATTTTCATCACAAACACATTTATTAATAGTGGCTTGGAAGAGCTTGGCTTTAGCTTGTTACCACTTTGGGTCGTTCCCTCTCACCGAGCCTTAAGGGATACTCAGGAGGCAGGCCCTTTTCTAAGGATAAAACGAAAAGAGCCTATTGTTGAAGACACAAAAGACAAGTTTGTTAATTTTTGGAGCACCAATTGAAGTGTTCGCTAAACTATAAAGACACATGGTTTGAAAATATAAATTAAATTATATATTTATGGACTATCTAAATTAGATTATAAATAATAAATAATAAATGGGAAAGAGAGGGGTCCTAAAGATCTAAATTTTAAATTAAAACCATGATCTATTATAAATGGACTTAAGGGGGGAGAGAAAATGTAAATTACACAACAAGCAAGTTAATGGAATTTGAAATGAAAATACACATTATTTCAAATTAAAACATAATTATTTTTAATTAAAATGAGATTATTTTTAATCCTACTATTTTCAATTGATTTAATAAAAATAACATCATTCAGACTTAATTAAGATACAATTATTATATAAATTAAATTAATTTAATTTAATTAATATTATTTAAAATAATTTTCATAAAAATATTAGATAAAAAATATTTCACTAATACTAACAAATAAACACAATTTTTGGTACAAAATACATATAAAATTAAATATAAATAAAAATAAAAATACATACTTGCATCATGATATCTTTGCCTTCTTTGTTCTCAATAGCTTTGTTTTGTTTCAGGAGAATAATTCCTTGAAGTCTTATTTTGCCTTCTCTTCTTGTTCCCCGTGCTTTTAAAATAACCTTCAAATATCTTCAAATTATTGCCCTCAAACTAACTTTCAAATGTCTTCTTTCATCTAAAAATGAGATTTGTTTTATCATTTGTGTCTAAGAAAAATGAAAAAAATTATGTATATTTATATGACTATACGAAAATGTAAACAAAAAACAAAATTGTGTCGGCCAAGGTTCGAACGAATGCTGATAGTTACAAAAGGTCGAGTTCGTTCAAACCCAACCATTACATGAAAGTACACATCATTATTTTTCCTAAGGGGTTCGAGTGAAGGGGGGTTTGATCGAACCCCCATTCACTCGAATCACTGTTCGTTCAAACCCCCTTTTTAGAGACCTCTCCTCAAATTTTTTAGAGTTCTGAGAAAATTTTGCCTTCGGACCTCTGGTTCAAGGTACAAATGAAAGAATCTTGATAACCCAAAAATATAAGATGGTAGTGCTCGAAGAAATCTTTTCGACGAGTATAGTTTTATTACATTGTGAATTTATTATGTTCTTGTTTTTTAAATTTTATGGAATATTGGTTTTTCATCGAACATGAACTTCTTTGTTCAACACATTGGGAAAAATAGGAAACTAATTCAAAAAAAATTGAAAAATATCTATGCCCCAAGTATTGATGTCTTCTTTCTATCAAAAAAAAAAATGAATTTCGATATATATAGAACAAGTTATGTGTTCAAACTTAAACCTATGTTTGAATTATAACTAGTCAAACTTCAAAACTTAATAAAATAAAAAATATTCAACATATCATGATCAAACCAACAACAAGCCCTGGATATTGATGTTACAAGACAAAATTCGAAAGAATTGAGTTTTTATCATTTATAGAAAAAAAAAGTTATGCATTTCGGGAGGCACATCACTCTAAAAAAATGTAGTTTGCTGTAAAAAACTACTTTTTGAAGGAGATGGAATTTTTTGTTTTTTAAACCTTCAAAAAAAATTGAAACAAATATATTTAGAATCTACAGACAAAATGCTACAAATCACTAATTTACATCATCTTCAAATTCTTAATAGTTTCAAAGTTATATTTGTCAGAAGTTGAAGATTATTTTAAAAATGTTCATCTCATTGTCAAAAGTGGCAAAAAAGTGGGAACCATTATTGTGAGTTCACCCATTGCAATAAATTGTATTCATATTGTGAATGTGATTCTCACTGTGGCTTTCCCTTCTTAAGTCTTTCCACATAAATTTGGCATTCATGTGTTTGTTGTGCATTGTGCTTTCAAGATTTATTACTATTGTGGTTATATATTTATGGTTTGAAGTTTAAAGATTAGAAATCAAGTGTTTCAAGGTCTAGATTGATTTACCCCCTTCTCAATACTGTGGTGTGTTCAACACTAAATCTATGAAAAATAATTCTTATAAGACCCTACCTTAGTGCTATTGCTTTTTCTTCGTTATTAGATTTTGTCCTTACATATTTAGCATATCCTTATATCATTATTCCCTTAGCATCCCTAACAACAACAACTACACTAGGATTCCTCTTACAACGCCCATTAAAATTTAACTTAACCTAGTCTTTCCCAATTTTCCTCCAACTTACATGCTTTCTTAAATTCTTTTTGGCGACTTTGATTTTATCCATACCATAGGTAACTCCCACCACCTTCTAAAATATAGCTCAAGAAGGGTAAATGGTTGGATAGAACATTGGTGTATCATACGATTTATGTTTTGCCTGACTACATTCTTAGGAATTTGGAAAACCTCCTTACTATTCTTAATATCTTCTCTAAAAACTCTAATATTCTTCTCTTCCCATATGCACCAAGCAAGAAAGGGAGGTATATGGTTCCATAAATTTATAACCACTACATGTCTGAAAGGACAATCATTTCTCTAAGTTTCAATAAATTGTTCAAATATTTTCGAATCTTGTAACATGTTTTGAAGAAGTCCTTCGCAACACCCTCCATGTCATATTTAATTGTGTCGTAGTACCCCTGAAAGATGGTCGAGGGGAAACCATCCAAACCATGAGCTTTATAAGAATTAAAGGAGAATATGACATTCTTGACCTCATGTTTAGAGACAACATTACTCAAGTTAAAGGTGTACTTATCAGTAAGTACATTGGGGATAAAATCAAATTATTCATCCTTTTGGTCAATATCTCTAGAAACATCCATGTAATAATTCATACTTTTGATTAGTATAAGCTCAAACAAGAATATTATTGTGTGACATATAATATTTTATCAGGAACTCAAGAGGGACACTATTTTAAGTATTTGTATATATGGATTACATGTGATACAATTTTTACTTAGTACACATGTAAATCAAATGAAATGTAGGCAAGCATGTCTTTTGCAAAAACTCCATATGAAAATTAAAATAAATTTAAAAGTTAGCTTAGATTTAAATTAGTCAATATATAGTTAAGGCATCACTCATGGCTCAGTGTAAAAGTTTATGAAAAAAATATTTTAAATAATTTATATTATCAATTAATATAGAAACAATTTAGTAGATATCTAGAATGAAATTAATTAATAATTTATTTTGTTGATAACTATTACAAGTGCGGTTGTCGTTGCACCAAAAGATCAACCTGTTAATTCCTGATACAACCACTAGACTTATAGAATCCACAGGAGGCGGTTAAACCATGCCACAAACCCAAGCGCTATGCTGCACAACACAAGGAGACCAAGGGCACACACCTTGCAACAATAACTACTTTGCTAAGGTTTGAGTGTCTAGGGCTCTAGTGTTCGTAAGGTGAAAAGTTCTATAAGTAGGTATACCATGCACAATAATATTAAGAGCTATAACTTAGGTCATTTGAATGCAAGGGGCTAATATCAATTTAAAAATAACAATTTCTTATAGTGAATTAACCATTACATATTTGATAGTTTTTTATACTTTTCATGAATAAATACTTTTGGAATAATTTTTATTTTGTTTCCTATTTTGCTTCACCTTATCATTCAAACTTTGAGGCTATTAGTAAAATTTTATGGGTCACTTCATTAATGTGGATGAAACTACTACAAACATCACTAACACCACCTTTGCTTGATTATTAGTTAAATTGGATTTATATAAGCCTATCAAAACAAAGGTTGCTTTTGAAGTCCTAAATCATTCTTGGTGCCAAGCTTTGATTTGTGAGGGCATTTTCTTTCATTATGGACATTTCTTTTTCATAGGTCATTTGGCTTCTTGTTGTTCTCACCTTAAGGTCCTGAGATCTTCCTCTTGCTGCAAGGATGTTATTTGCGAATATTTTATACTTGGCATACATTTATTTTATTATTTTGAGACTTTTAAGTCACCTATTATTTGTGGAGCGGTGGCTCCTCCTCTGTCTTTGGTACGTACTACATGTATTTTGGATTCTGCAACTTGTTTGGAGTGTGTGGTTATTGTGCCTCCTATTCATGGTGTTGTGATTTTTCTTCTACTTTTGGTCTCCTTGGTTGGACATTTATCTCCTTTCTTATTTATCCAAAATTGTAATCTAGAGAGGGTTTATCCTCCCTCCTCTCTCAAGTCTATTGATTTTGATGTTTTTCTCTTTGATTGCAGTTCAAAGAAGGAAGAAAGGTCATCCAAACGTGTGTCCCAAACCCTAGTTAATGTTGTCCATCCTTTTAGATCTAATATTTAGATTGTGTAACTCTTTATGATACCCTTATTACAATTGTTCTTTTTGGCTTTTTTTGTTCACCAACTTTATTGTAATAGAATTAAGACGCTTTCAAAAATCCCCTTAATTAATAAAAAATAATTAAATATCTCAATTTAAAAACTATATAATTTCCTTGAATAAAAAACTTTATAATTTTTATAATTATAGAATAAATATTAAATATGACACACCATTAAAAAAAAAATTGTAAAACAATTATTAATATACTAAATTAAATACATAATATGTTTAAGTTTTAATTTATAACGAATTCAATTCATCGAGCACAAATAATAAAAAAATCATATTACAACATTAAAAAACTCCCAACAAGTAAAATAATAAACATTCTTAAAAAATAATATTAAATGATAAATTTTTATAACTGCATTTAAATTATAGATATAAATGATACAAGTAGCCATGTCGTATATGTTTAACCGTTGGAAGGTTACCGTTAGTCTCCTAAAACTTTTTGCACTTTTTGGACATTCACTATCAATCTTTATACTCATCATTCCCGTCTAAGGAGGATTCCTCTGCCAATGATAATGCCATAAACGACGTTGAAACAGTCTTAAACGAGCTGCGTGGAGAAGAAATACATCAACTGCTGAAAGCAAGAGAAGACAGATACGATGGGGTAGAAATTGACGTAGAAAATATGCACAACGATGTTCGTCGTTTCGCATCTTCACTCAAGGCATCACTTACTCATTGGGCACGCCAGGTGAGTGCTTTCTTAACACTACATATAAATCCCTCAATAAATATAAAAGAAAATGAAAAATAGCTTTAATTCATACTTGTTGGCTGTGAAGGGAAAGAAGGGAGTGTGGATCAAAGTAGCCAAGGAACAGGCCAAATTAGTTCCGGTTGCGATTGAGGTCAGTTTTTCAAAAAATCGCTCCCACGTTGATTTTTTATGTTGCAGAAACATTTGTTGTGATCTTTAACACGTAATATTTTTGTAAATGATATAGAGTCACAGATATATGCTATAATACAATTTTTATACTTTATGGCGAGTTGCAGGAAGGATTTTGGTATCACCATGCAGAACCATCATATGTGATGTTAGCGTTTTGGATCCCTGAAACTCCTTGTACTATCCCTGATAATGCTTCACATCAAGTGGGAATCGCAGCTTTTGTATACAACAGCAAAGGAGAGGTAACTACACATGCAATTGGACTATTTTAATCATACAATCTTATATGCTGTATTTGTTCTGCTATATGTAACTGTGAGAAAATATTAAGCGCTTCAAGGTTTTGTGCAGGTGAAGTGGGATTTCTTTTTATACAATTATGTTAATCAAAATATTTATGACTAGTATATTAACTATGTATTAATGTTATTTTGAAACGCGATCAAATCCAATGAAGCATACAGATCTAACTCAAAATGTTGCCAAAGACTCGATGTGTTTGTCAAGTAGTGACTTGATGTGTTTGTCAAGTAGTCGTGTATAGGAAATCTTGTACACCCGGTTAATTTTGGTCAACTTACTGCTGTCCAACCTTTATCATCGCAATGTGGATGCAGGTTCTCGTAGTTCAGGAAAAGTGTGGACCTTACAAAGATTCAGGACTGTGGAAAATGCCCACAGGAAGGATTAAACAGGTATCAGATTTAAATTAAATTTATCAAGCCTAGAGTAAAAAAAATTTATGACGTAATTACAAGGCACACATATATGTATTTATGCCCAATTTCTGCTTCACAGGGGGAAGGCATTAAAGAAGGGGCTGTAAGACAAGTTAGAGAAGAAACAGGGGTAAACCTCTCTCTTGTCTGACCTCTTTCCTCCGAATTGTGATTTGTCTCTTTATTCTATTATAATTTAAAGCATTTCTTATAGTTTAAAGTTTTCTTGAATTTTGACAGATTGATACAGAATTTATACAAGTGGTCGGCTTCAGGTATAGAAAACATTTATCATATAAAAGCCCTACTGTTTTTTAACATTGTTTCGTAAATTTTACGAGGGTGGGTATGCTTGATAGATTAATTTTTAGCTTTCTAATTACTGTCCGTGCATGAATTACAGGGATGGTCACAATGCCCCTTCTGGAAAATCTGATCTACTTTTCGTGTGTTTGTTGAAACCAATTTCTTTTGACATTGTTATACAAGATACTGAAATTTCAGCAGCAAAGGTATGTATTTGATCATAAGGTGGTACTTTTTCTGCCGGATTATTTTTAATATCACATAACTGATGCGAAAATTTGTTTTGTTCAGTGGATGGCAGTAGATGAATTCGCAGCTCAACCAAAAATGCAGCAAAGCAAACTTCTCAAGGACATGACCGGCGTTTGCGTTGCCAACATGGAGGGACGATGTAGAGGATTTTCAGCCATTGAAATACCATCGCAGAAACCCTCTGTTTTTTACTGCAGTGCCATTGATACTGTATAATTTACTGGGAAAAACAGATAGAATGGACGTCAGTCACACATTTCGTTTACGTATTTAGTTTCCAGTAAGTAGGAAAAAGCAGTTTTGAGGCTAACTTTGGACAATTATCAAGATGAATAAAATCACGTCACCACATATAAGTGACGGCATGATGTGTCGTTTAAATTTTACTCTTTATTCTTGTTCTCTCCAAAGCTTAAATTCTTGCGACGCCGGGCATTGTACTCTTCCAAAAATGATTACACATAAAATGTTGAATGGTGACATTTTTCCAAAGGATGATTACCATGCACTAATAGTCATGTAGTTTCATAAAATGTATACATAAGTATACTTTTACTTAGATACTTAGATATTGGAAGTTCAATTATCTTTATAAAATGGAGACAGTAAATAAGTGTTTTCAAGTCGGTTGCAACATTTCAATTTGTATATAAATTTATTCTATGTTTATAGGTTTTAATTTTTAAACAAATTTTTAGTTTTTAAGAAATTACAGTAAGTTATAGAAAAACATAATTGCAAAATATTATTTCTAATACATGAATCTTTTTATTCATTCAAATTTGATTACATTTTGGCTCTCAATGTAAAGGTCTGCTCTTCATCTCAATACAGATGAGACTACACATTCTCCTTCAAACAGTATGAGGGAAAAATATTTATAAGATTACATCATCTAAAAATAGACTCAAATTGGACTTGGATGTTCCATGCATCTATTATTCATTTTATGCATTCTTTGAACAACTGCAAATAAACACATAAACAATATTTAAACATAAACTATCTTAAGATTAAATTGTGCATGGAAAACAATCGAATGCTGATGACATTGTAGAACTATGAGTGAAGTGTATACCAATGTTAGATATGCACATGCTCCATCTTAATGTTGAGTGGATTCACTAGATTACCTCAATGTTTTTATAAATTTAACTTGAGCAACTCATTGTGCAACATTGTCATCATTCTAGTCTTATAGACCCACATAGTACACTTCTTGTAGAGCACCCATTTACTCATGTCTCTCCTTTATGAGATATCATGAGATTTTTCCTTCCTTTCTCTAACATAGAAAAGACTAATAATACTCAAAATTGCATTACAACTTTCAATGTGCCAATAATAACAAGCAATCATCATGAACCCTACTTACACATTCAAATCTTGAATTATTGCTACTTTTGTTCACATACAAACATTTCCAAAGGATAGGTTTCAAAGCTATAATTGTTAGTTATAGCAATCAGATTAATCAATAAATAACAAAAAATCAGAATGCAATGAAGAACAAACACATAACACATAGATACCCTCGGAGAACCTCCCTCTTGGAGGAAAAACCCAACATCAAAAAGGTCTCAGATCTGATTGTATTAGGGCACAAATAAACAATTACAAATTCATCCAGCTAGGGCTAGATAGGAGTAGACCTATTTGAATGTTAAACTCAGATCTGAACTTGGTTGAATTCCAATGTGATAGTGAGTAGACCCTAGGGCAGAGTAGAATTAGATTTCTTCAGCCTGAAGATGCACACATAGCATGAAGGAAAGCCACCACCTTTGAAATGATTTGCATGACAAGGAGACCTCCCAAACAATTTCGCTATGCAAGGAATTAGATTCATTGTTCTCCAAGGTGAATTCGCTGGTCTTGAGTGCTAGCAAATCATAATTCGTATGGCAAAATATATTCGCTCAAAGGAAGCAGATTTCATTGGAGGAGTGAATGTATTCTAAGGCTTTATCTTGCCTTACATATATATGAGTTACAAATGATCTAATAGTCTTGTTCGTCCACAGAGATTGTGGTGCCAAGATGTAATTTGAATTTGCAATTACAAGTTACATCCACTTGAGTCCTACCCTATAACAAGTTACCCTTTACAATTTTGCTTATGCGCCCAAATAGGGCCTTCCCTTTTAATATTACAAGTTATAATTTTGGGCCTAGCCCGAATTACATTAAGTGGCCACATAAGTCATCACAATATACAAATAAATTTTAAAGGCCAAGTGCCACATTAAAATTTAATACGGTAGGAATCTGACCTAGGTATTCTCAACACTCCCTCTTAGCTAGGGAGAATTATATTGGGATCATCACCATGACACTCTCAGAGGGTGATAAAATAAAATTCATAGACTCTTTCCACGATATCCATCTTGCATTTCCCGCAGAGGATGGATCCACCTTGCATTGCATGCAAAGGGTGGAGGAGGTCTTTCACCTCAACCTTCTCCCCAAGAAAGATTTGAATGTCACCTTGCATTTCCCGCAGAGGGTAACTTCACCTTGCATTGCTTGCAGAGGGTGGAAGATGCAACTTAGCACATCACTGGGACTAAGACTCCCTCTTACGCAAAGTTGTGTTCTCAACAACTCTAAGTCTCTCTCTGAAGTACAAAAACTTCACTCGAGCAAGAGGCTTAGTAAGGACATCTACAATATGCTCATTAGTGCTGACATATTTTAGCTGAATGGCACCTCTCTGTACCATATCACGATCATTAGCTCTCGTTCATTCTAACAAAAGGTGCAAATGTTTCCTCATAATCTATGCCTTCCTTTTGAGAAAAACCACGAGCTACAAATATAGCTTTATATTTCTCAATACTTCCATCAGCAGTATGTTTAATTTTAAACAACCATTTAGAAGAAACAACAGACTTGCCTTTAGGTCTAGGCACAATATCCCAGACATCATTCTTGATCAATGGATTGATATTCTTCGTCCACAGCTAGTTTCAATGTGTGTTGGTTCATAGCATCTTCTATACTTGATAGTTAAATCTCAATTATATTGCACATCATTGCAACATAGTTTGAAAATTTCTGAGGTCTTCGGCTCTCTCTAAATGTTCCTTGGGGAGCTACAAACTTTTTTGCTTCTTGAATTGTGCTCCTAACTCAAAGTGGTCTTTTCTTGCTAATTGAAATATCTCTAGGTCCATCAGTTGGATCCAGAGGCTTAGGAGGATCACCATGCTCAATAAGCTCGGGAGGCTTAATAGACTCCCTTTGAATCTTAGGGTTAGTATCAATATCCATATATTGATTATCATTAACTTCTCTATAATTATTGACAATGGAACCTTTAGATTTCTTAAAAGCATTATTTTATTCAAACATAACATCCCTACTTACCTTAATGTACCTTTGTCCTGGAATGTAGACACAAAATGCTTTGGAGGACTCACTATATCCAACAAGGATACCTTTCTTCCTGCATGGCTCTAGCTTAGATCTCTTTTCTTTTGGCACATGAACATAGACAGGACTTCCAAAAAGCCTTAGGTGATTGATATTAGGTTTGACTCTAGTGAAGTCTTCTTTGGGAGTCATGTTCTTCAAGACATGATGAGGGCATCTCTTCTGAATATACACTGCAGTCTTAGATGCTTCGACCCATAGGAAACTCTGTAGGTCCTGATCATGAATCGTAGCTTTAGTTGCTTCAACAATGGCTCTATTATTCCTTTCAGCCACACATTTTGCTAGGGATTATAGGGGACACAAAACTCCCTCTTAATTCCTGTCTCTACACAAAATTCATGAAAACTACTTGAGGTGTATTCACCTCTATTATCAGATCTTAACACTTTAATCCTTTTACCAGATATATTTTCAACTAAAGCCTTAAATTCTTTGAACCTACTTAGTACTTTATCAGATTCTTTAGATCGTAGAAAGTAAATCCAAGTCTTTCTAGAAAAATCATCTATAAATGTAACATAGTATAGAAATCCATTGGGAGAAGGAACTGACATAACATAGGTCAGAATGAACGAGAGCTAATTTTTCCTTGGCTCTACTTTCACTTTTATGAAATGGACTTTTAGTGTTCTTACCTAATGCACAACCTTTGCAAGTATCGTCATGAAAATGACTAAGTCTAGGCATACCTTTAACCATCTTTTATAGTGAGGGAAGTGCCTAGAAGTGAAGGTGACCAAGCCTTATGTGCCATAGCTTGCTAGATTCAGGAACCTCATCAATGAGTGCTTGAATAGGGTGAACTGAAATCTTATACAAATTATCATATATCTATTTCCAATAACATGAGCAGATTTAAAACTAGATTTCTTAGGCCATGCAAGTACTCTACCCTTAGAAAATGCTAGTTGATAACCTTTATCTTCTAGGGCAGAAATAGAGATTGGATTTCTTTTAATTCCAGGAACAAATAAAATATCACTAAGATGCAAGGAGATACCAGATTCTAAATTTCTTTTAATTCTAGGAACAAATAAAATATCACTAAGATGCAAGGAGATACTAGATTCTAAATTTAAAGAAGTATTGCCAAAACCTCTTATCGAATACTGAGCATCATCACCAATTACCACATGAAGGTTGGACTCTTTCTCCATTAAGTCTAAGAGGTGCTCCTAGTATCCTGTGATATGCCTGGATGCACCACTATCTATCAACCAAGTGTTGCTGTCAGTTGGCACTTTGCTCGATATGGTAAGGTAGAAACAAAGAGGAGGTCTTTGTCATCCTTTGAATCTGCAACTTCATTCAGGTTCGCTTCTCCTTGCTTGGGCAGATTTTGGCAATCTTTAACATAGTGTCTAGACTTATCACATCTGAAGAAACGAATACGTGAAAGATCTCTTGGATTCTTCCTTGAATCTTAAACAACGAGAGGTTTGAAATCTCCATTTCTTTTGAAGTTGTTCTTCTTCCAATGACCACCCTTCCTTTTGACACATTGAGATGCAAGCATTTGATGGTCACCTCCATGAGTGCTCTTGAGCATTCCTCTTGCAACTAAGTGTGATTCGTTTTTAATGCAAACAGATCGGAGGCGATCAAATGTGGGAAATTCAGATCTTCTGCTCATGCTTTGAATGAATGGATCCCAGGAATTAGGAAGTCCATTTAGTGCAATCATGGCAATGTCCTTGTCCACATCTTCATTTCCAATGGAGCTTAGTTGATCCTTTGATTCTAAAATTTTCATGAAGTAAGACATTATTGAATCTCCCTTACCCATATTGACTTGAAGTAGGTGTTTCCTTAGGGTAAGTGTCGAGCTGATGTTGTTGATCTCATACATTCTCTCTAAGTGTTTGAACATCTCCTTGGTTGAAGGTAGCTTGGAGATGATTGGGACAAGATGATCCTTTAAAAAATAAATTAGGAACGTCTTGGCCTTAAGAGCATTCTTCTTGAACTAATTTGACTCTTTTGGATCTAAGGGTTCAGGTAGATCCTTATCTTCTACAAACTGCAGTAGATCAATCTCTTCAAGGGAAAGGAGAACACAAACCTTCCAAGAGGTAAAATTAAGAGCCTCATCAAGTCTGTCCTATACTTCTAGACCTATCAACATCTTGAAAATAAAATAGAAAACTAAAGGTGAAAGCTTATTGTTAATCTGATTACTTAGAATGAACCTAAAGCTCTAATGCCATGTTGGTTTTAGCAATCAGATTAATCAATAAATAACATAAAATCAGAATGCAATGAAGAACAAACACATAACACATAAATACCCTGGGAAAACCTCCCTCTTGGAGGAAAAGCCTAGCATCAAAAGGTCTTAGATTTGATTGTATCAGGGCATAAATAAATAATTACAAATTCATCCAGCTAGGGCTAGATAGGAGCAGACTTATCTGAATGTTAAACTCGGATATGAACTTAGCTAAATTCCAATGTGACAGTGAGCAAACCCTAAGCCAGAGTAGAATCAGATTTCTTAAGCCTGAAGATGCACGCACATCACGAAGGAAAGCCACCACCTTTGAGATGATTCACATGACAAGGAGACCTCCCAAACAAGTTTGTTGTGCAAGGAATTAGATTCACTATTCTCCAAGGTGAATTCACTGTTCTTGAATGCTAGCAGATCAAAATTCGTATGGCAGAAGATATTCACTCAACAAAAGTAAATTTCATTGAAGGTGTAAATGTATTCTAAGGTTTTATCTTTCCTTGCATATATATGAGTTACAAATGATCTAATAGTCTTGGTCGGCCGCAAGGAGTTTGGCGCCAAGATGTAATTTGAATTTACAATTACAAGTTACATCCACTTGAGTCCTACCCTATAACAAGTTACCCTTTACATTTTTGCTTATGTGCCCAAATAGGGTGTGCTCTTTTAATATTACAAGTTACAATTTGGGCTCAACCCCAATTACATTAATTGACCGCATAAGTCATCACAATATACAAATAAATTTTAATGGCCAAGGGCCACATTAAAATTTAGTACGCTAGGACTCACACCTAGCTATTTTAAACAGTAATCATCTATTTCTCAAATGGAGTTTAATTTATTGTTAGTTGTTATATTTGCCAGAAGCAAATAAAGTAATTGATTTCAACCATATTATGAAAATAATCAAATGTTGCTTTCTACCCTATGATATCGCCCCGTGTTTCACTAAAATATTATGATTGTATTATGAATCTATTTTTTTGACATCTTCATTTATTATGGTAAATACTATTTGTGAATCTCCATCTTGAAAATGATTGAGTAATTTCTTTTGCAACAATCTTCAAGATAAATTTCATTGCAATGTGAAGATCAACATATATTCAAAAGTTCTTAAGAGCTATAATAATTGTTCTCAAATTAATGTCTAACAAAACAAAAAATAATGACCAACTTTTCACTATAGAGTCATGAAAATAATTCTTTTCCTCCTTTTCCACATCACTAAATTAAGGTTGATATAGAAAATGCGCTGCTACTTTCATCTTCCAAAGCAAATTCTGCAACATTGGATAGATATCTGATCTATGCATGTGATCTGTTTTCAACACAAAAAGCACGTACCATTTTATAGCCTTTTTAATTCCTTTATATTAAATCATTCTCCTTATCATGTGAACCTCACACAACCTTCCTTTTCTTGCATAGATGTTCGAGAGAACATTAGTGTCAACAATTTTAGGATTCAAAGCTCTAAATAATTTTAAGCCTATATTCCTAGGCACCTTAATAATAAAGTTTATGATGTCCTCAAGATAGCCTGCGTGGGCAAGAAGGTCAACCTTACACATAAAGATCAAATGTAGGTGTAATGCAATAAGCGTTACTCACAGGGTGGACGTATGCCCAACTCTCGTCCAATAAACCTTTATGGTTGCAGGCACATAGAATACAAGCTACAAGCAAAGCTTATAATGCCAGGATATGTTATAGAGTGCTTCATTAATTCAAAGATTTTAAAAGGACTCTTGCAAAATCGATTTTGTCATCTACTGCAACCATTGCATTCCATGGGACCACATTTCTTTGAGGCATTTTGTCAAATAGTTCACGTACCTTATCTGTATTTCCATAGTTCCCATACATGTCTACCAAAGTATTTACACCTAAAACAGCTGACAAGAATTCTCCATCTATTATGTGATGGATGTTCATACCTCCTCCAATGCTCCCATTTTTGCTCAGGCGGGGAGAATCCTGGTTTTGCATCTGTCGCTTTTTGTTTGCTTGAAAGTGATGGAAGTCGATACCCTGTTACAAAATCCCCATTTTGCACAGGTTGGGATGATAGTGCCAAAGGTTTCAGAGTATGGCATTACACCGACCTATTGCATTTCCTTCAAACTTTCTAAAGCCCTTTCAACAAATCCATTCTGTGAATTTCCTGCAATAAGAGCATTCCATAAGAACACATTTCTTTACGCATTCTGTCAAACAGTTCACGTGCCTTGTCTATGCTTCCATATTTTGCATGTTCTGCAATGATGCAATTCCATGAGATGAAATCTCTTTGAGGAATTCTGTCAAATAGTTCACTTCCCTTGTCTATGATTCGATGTTCTGCATACATGTCCATACATTACACTATGGCAGCTGCAATTACACCTGACAAAATTCCTGTATCCTTTATCCTTAGATGGATGTCCAAACCCTGTTCGAAATCTTTTACTTTGGCATAGGCAAGGAAGATGCTGTAAAGGTTACGGAGTTTCTAAAGCCTTCTCAGAAAATCAATTTTATTCATATCCTACAATTATTGCATTCCATGAGACCATGATTCTTTGAGGCATATTATTGCATTCCATGAGACCATTTCGTCAAACAGTTCACGTGGCTTGTGTATGCTTCTACATATGTCTTCCAGAGCATTGCAAACTATTCCAAAGGTCCCATTTTGCGACAATCTGGGAGTACGCTGACAAATTTGATCTGAAGAATTGTTTGTTGTATATGGTCTTAACAATGCGATTGTCTCGTGAGGATACCCATGTCTTCTGTGCGCTTGAACAATCCTAATCCATGAGGAAACCAAAGTCAGTTAACAGTAACAAGGTAAGATCGTTTCCTTTTCAGTTCATTCTTTTTGCTATTAATTTTTATTTTGTACAGGTCACAGCTTACTGCTAATTGTTGAAGTAACAATCTGGAGATAAAATACCTAAATGGTGTAGATGTAGAGAAAGAAAACATGCACAATGATGTTGGTAGAGCACTGAAAAAAAATTAATGTGGATATCTTAATAGAATGAATATGATATTTTATATTTAAAATATACTACAAAGTTTGTGTAATATAGAATAGGATCATATTTATTATTATATATCATAGGCTATATTTTATTTATGAACAAAGATTTGGAAACCATACAGTGTATGATGGAAAATTAAAGGTAGGTTGTTTTAAACTTTTATATTTTTTTTCCTTTTATTTCTTTTGAGATAGTTAAATTTATGCTTCTTTTTAATTTGAAGATAATTGCAATTCGTTTGAATATATAAAATCAAAATTAATATAATAATATTTTTAAATAAATTTTGAGAATATATATACGTAAGTTCTACATAATATGTTTAAAAATATCGAAGATATTTCTAATTGTAAAGAAAATTAAATTATTATTAGAGAAATTAATTTTTAAGTATATAATAATAATAATATATTTTATAACAGAGTGGCTCAAATTTTTAAAAGAAACATATCATTACTTACATCGTAACCTTCAACAAGTGGTCAATAATAGAATATTTTTAATATTAAATGGTGTCATTAAACCTTTCAAGAAGACATTGCTAATGCTAAATAAAATCTACTTAAATTGTGTTGTTTGTCAATGATGTGGAGATGAAAAAAAGGGCTGAATTTGTAGGAAAAATATTACACACTAAAAGTAAATACGTTGGAGTGTGAGTGAGTATTACTTAATTGGAAGCATTTAAATGCACAAAAAGCATGAGCAAACGATACAAATGAACTAATACATGTATCCTGTGCTATAAAATAGTTCAAATGTAACTATAATTTAAAATTCTATACATTGACCTATTGAAACTGCGCACATTGATATAAAGAATGCATGGAAACATTGAAATAATACTAGTATAATGATAGGGACAAAAAGTGACAGAGACGATATCTTTTATCATCTTCCATGTTTATAGAGTATTTTCAATCATTGATTTAGAAAAATAGATTCTCTCTCTCTCTCTCTCTCTCTCTCTCTCTCTCTCTCTCTCTCTCTCTCTCTCTCTCTCTCTCTCTCTCTCTCTCCCCCTTATATATTTATCTCTCCATCACTTTAACTCACCATTATATCTTTCTCTATATATCCCTTTCCCTTGTCCTATATATCTCTACCTCTCCCTACTTTTATATATTTTTCTCTCCCTCTACCTCTCTCTAAATATTTGTCTATCTCTTCCTCTCTAATTCTATTTTCCTCTTACCCCCTCTATCCCTAGCCTTGTCTCCAAACTCTCTATCTATCCATCTCTCCCTTTCCTCTCCCTCTTCCTAAACCTCTACATCTATATCTCTTTGCCTCTCTATCTCTCTATCTATTTGTCTTTCTATATCTATCTATCCATATTCTTCTTCCATCTCTCCCTCTATATGTATCTCATCATCCTCCATCTCTACACCCCTATATATCTAACCTTCTCTATATATCAGTACCTATATGTATCTTTATCTTTCTATCTCTTTGTTCCTCATTCTTTCCCTCTCTCTCCCTCTATATATTTATCTCTTCCATCTCTATCTATCCCTCTCTTTATCTCTCCATATCCTTCTCTCCCTATCCACCTCCATCTTCATCTCTATCTCCTTACCTAGTCTATCTCTGCCTCTTTTTATCCCTACCTCTCCCTCTCTCCCTCCCTCTCTCCCTATTGTAAATATAACACAAGTTTGTTGGTAATAGAGTCTAATTTAGAGGCTTTGTTTAAGTCATGTTTGTATCCATAAAGTGGATACATAGTTTATTTAAAGGTATCACTTCTCCACTGAGACCTTAGTTGCACAAACAATATCATTTGTTAAATGGCCTACTAATTAGCCTCATGTATTTCACAAATATCTGCAAAAAGATACCAATTTTTTTTTCTAGCTTACCTTCCAAGACTAGTTTACCATTTTTGTTTCAAATGTATTTCATCATGTCACCCCTAGCATATCCTTTTAGCCCTTTTTTTTTTAGCAAAATGAAGAAGCCTTTATAGATTTTATATATAAAAAATACTTTAGTAAAATAAAGAAAGTAGTAAAATCTAAGATTAAGGGTCACCACTTATCTTTGTGACAAAATACCCCTAATAACTAACCAAACCCAACCCATGATACAAAAAGTTCTACAAAACCTACCATGACTATGTAGATAAGCAAGTGCATATGATAGTATAATCCAAAATACAAAACACTTCTAAGTTTACAATCTAATCCTTTTAGACACCACATCATTTTCCCTTTCCACATCACAAAGCTAGATGTAATTATCATTAAGTGCTTGGACATTCAACTAACAATGGCAATGGTGAATTCTTCATTGGGCTATGGAAGTGAGTGACTGTTTCTTGTTTGAATTTGGTGAAGAATGAGAACCCTAATAGTTACATTTGGGAGGAGTTACAATTCATTTATTTTTTTATTTAATTAAGCTAATTTTCCTATAATAGTTCAATATATTTGTAATTATTTAATTATTTCATCAGGCCTTTCTATCCATGATTAATTAAATATTTTTATTTCATTAATTTTAATATTTCCATCTCATCTTTTCCTCCCATCTTATCAATTCATGTGCATTTTAGATCCTATCCTCAATAAAATTGAACATTTCCCTCTCATATTAAATAAATTCAATTAAATTATTTAATTTTTCACCTCAAATAAATAAAATTAATATTTTGTTTATTTTCTCTATGCAATTATACCTCATATTTTCCTCCAACATTATCAATTCATGAGCATTTTAGATCCTACTAGATCCATAAAATTTAACTTTTCCCTCTGAAATTAAATGAATTTAATTTATTTATCTAATTTTTCACATCAAATAAATAAAATTAATATTTTATTTATTTTCTCTATGGATTTACACCCCACCTTATCAATCAATGTGCATTATAAGTCATACACTCAACATTTCTCAATCATTGATTTTGCCTATTAATCCCTATTGTTGGTCAAATTCAGATGAGGTGTATAAATAAGACCTTCACATCCACCATTTTATATCTAGCACTTTTGATTAATTACACTATAGTCAAATTTATCAAGCATCTATGAAGCATTCTGGAGAAAATTCACTACATTCAAATTACCAAGCATTCTCAATCAAGAGCTATCATCAATAAAGCATCTCAAATATCCATCCTTCATTGTGTAATCATGGTTATGTTATTTTGAAGAGTAACAGTCATTCAAGCAAGTCTTAATCAACAAATGGAGTCTCCTAAGGTCTTCATGATGGTATTATTGTTTATCATTTGAGTTTACGGACAAATCTCAAACTTCATTTTATGTTTGTGTGGATTGCAAGTTTGGGTCTTACATTGCATTGTTTCCATTATTATTTTGATTCACATTTTGGAACACCCAATCGGGCCCACATATTTATTGGAGCTATATTTTTAGAGATTTTTCTAACCTTATATTACTATTTTGTTCAAAAATTTGAAGGCTAATCATGTGTAAATAGGGTTGATGGAAAAACACTCAAGTTTAAAAATAGTTCATCATATTTCTCAAATAGATGCAAATTATTATACGATTCTTTCACTACAAGTTGGGGATCATATTAGGAGCCTACATGCAAAAGAATAGGTTTAGATCATGATTTTCTAGCACAATATGATGATTTTATGATTTTTCATAAATCTTGATTTCTAGTACTAAATTTATGTTTTTTTTTTTAAATTTATAAATGTCTCACAGTTCTAGGGGGTCATCTTCCTAGTTTTGTCTTCCACATATTGAAATTGGGCCTAAAATTAACCATACAAATTTGTCTTTGGGCTTAAAATAAACCCCCTTGTCTTTTAATCCCCAAGATTTCCTTACCTATGCTCTCCTCTTGTGTTCTAGCAACAAACTTGAGTGCACCAAGAAAAAGGGAGATATCTTTTTCTTTTTAGGGTGCTTACCTGGAGAAGTGATCACTCTAAGGGATGACATCAACTCTCATTCTCTGACATAGTATAAATAGCAAGGGTGAATCAAAAGGCAGGCCTCTTGGAAGTGGAATCTTGTCATTTTGGGCTAACTCTCTAAATACCTTAGAGAAGTGAAGGTGGAGAGTGGGTTACCCTTTCCTTCCAATTGTTTGGATTTTTTCTCTTTCATTTCATAGATTTTAGGCTCAACGTACCCTTGTGTTACATAGAAGATACCCCTAACTGAGCTTGTAAAGCCTATAGTTGAACATTTTGGCCATCATTTCCTATGTAGACAAGAATTGATACTCCCACTTGAATAGGATTGTTGGTTTTTTTTGTGTGCTTGAGTGTTTAGATCACCTTCCCCACTTGAAGATGATCTAAAATGATAATAAATATTCATAATTTAGTGAGAAGGAAATATGAGCATTGCATCTCTTTAATATCAAGTATTTTAAATACAAGGAACAACTTTAGTTATTTTGGAAATAAGATCACTAGTTTCAATAATTTTAATAACTACATTTCATATGGTAAAAATCTATGGAAACATCGGTAATGTTAGAATAAAAATGTAGGTGACATTTTTTCCACAATGTGAAGGCTTCAAAAAGAGGTGATCTCCTCAACCAATGCTAAGGCAGGAGGCAATGAACCCTCGAATCTTCTATGATATATATCTATTTTGGGAAAGGTCAACATCAACAAATACTAAGTCAAATATGGAATGTCAGTGTGATATCACAGTGCAACCGGAAAATGTTGGGAGAGACACACGAACCTTCGATGCAATGTTTAACGAAAGTTCCATAGCAGCTTACAAACAACGCGAATGAACGACTGGCGTGTTCATAGATTTTTGATGATGAGTTTTACTCGGTTTGCGTGGCCTTGCCTTTCTGCTGATAAGCTGCAAGGAAGTGTAGTAGAAGCTAGTTTTTGCCATAGCGGAAGCATCCGTCTCAAATCCCAGAAGCCTCCATTGGCCTTATCCTCTCACTCTGATCACTACTATATATTTACATAATCCTCTTAAACACATATTATTATTCAACTGCTGGATTGATATAATTTTGTTTTCCACACGCTCAGGAGCAAGGCAAATTCAACCTCGCTCATATCCAATCTTGTTTTGAAAAGGTTAGCAACGTTCCCTGCCCTAATATGGTTGTTTTCCTCTGAATTTGTTATTTATTGAACAATTTTTTCGCAGGTTACTCTCTAGAGCCCAGTCTGTAATGGCAATCCCAACGAACGATGTTTCATCTACCAGTAACGATGTCATCAACAGCGTTGAAACAATTTTGAATGAGTCCTCTGTTCATGAAAGATGTGAAGTGCTGAAAGTCCAGGAAGACAGATATGATGGTGTCATTGTTGACCTAAATAATATGCAAAACGATGCTACTCGTTTTGCGACATCACTGAAAGCATCACTTTCTCTATGGGCGCGCCAGGTGAGTGCTTTCTTAACTCTAAATACAATTCTCTCAAATAAATGTAAAAAAAATAAAAAAATAATAGCATTAATTCATAGTCGTCGGCTGTGCAGGGGAAGAGGGCGGTGTGGATTAAAGTGCCCAAGGAACAGGCAACACTAGTTCCCGTTGCGATTGAGGTAAGTTTTTAAGAAACTCGCTACCACAATTGATTTATTTTTGGTTGCAGATCATTTGTTTTGAGAATTCTTAGACATGGGTTTCGGCCGTTTCAATACAATCTGCATATCATGTGATAAATTGCAGGCAGGATTTTGGTACCATCATGCGGAGCCTTCATATGTTATGGTAGTGTATTGGATCCCCCAAATTCCTTGTACCATCCCTGATAATGCTTCACATCAAGTGGGAATAGCAGCCTTTGTATTCAACGACAAAGGAGAGGTAACGATGCATGTGATTGCAATATAAGACATATCATCTATTGTAGTGCTGTTATTCTTACGTACTGTATTTCTTCTGCTGTCCATAGCAACGTAACTTTGAAAAGATACTCACTTTTTAAGTGTTTGTGTTAAAGTGGAATTTTCGTTCTTAGATGACTAGGAAAATATACATAAAATATAACTAGACATAAATGTTATTCGGAAGTACGAGTAAATAATTAAAAAAAGATTAACCAGTTTTTGTAGTGATTGAATCTGATACAAAAATGTCATGACAATGGAAATATAGGTTCTAGTAGTTCAGGAAAAGTGTGGACCTTACAAGGACTCTGGGTTGTGGAAGATGCCAACAGGAAGGATTAACCAGGTATCAGAATAACTTTCAATATTGAGCCTCGATAAATAAATTTATTATACTGTAGTTTTCACATGAGATTATTAGACACCCACTGATGGATTTATGGACAATTTCTGTCTAACAGGGGGAAGGTATTAAGGAAGGGGCCATAAGAGAAGTTCACGAAGAAACAGGGGTAAATGTCACTTCTTTCTCCTGTTTACCACTCTAAATCAGGATTTTTCACTTCTTTGCATCATAATATCCGACATTTTTAATAATTTAGCAATATTTCTGAGTTTTTGCAGATTGAAACTGAATTTGTACAAGTGGTCGGATTCAGGTAAAGAAAATTTTGATTACGTATATCCTTCCAGTTCCACTATGTTAATTTTTCAGATCTCTAATAGCTGTGGGTGCATGATCTACAGGGATGGTCACAATGCCCTTTTTGGGAAATCCGATATGCTCTTCGTGTGTATATTGAAGTCTGTTTCTTGTAATATTGCTATACAAGAAACTGAAATTTCAGTAGCCAAGGTACGTGGTTAAACCTTTGGCATGATTCTTTAAGATGGATAGTTTTCAATAGCGTCAAGTGATGTTAAAATTGGTTTTGTTCAGTGGATGGCCCTGGAAGAATTCGCAGCTCAACCTAAAAGTCAACAGAGCAAACTTCTAAAAGACATGATTGGTGCGTGTGTCGCCAGAATGGACAGACGATGTGAAGGATTTTCAGCCGTTGAGATGCCTGCTAATTTGCGCAAACCCTCTGCATTTTACTGCGGAGCCGTTCATAGCGTATAAATTTGACAGCTAAATCTACCAGCCTAGCAAATTTTTTTGCAGGGTTCCAAACACTACATATTCAATATTATTTTTGATTCTGTCTATTCTTTCATGCGATGCTAATATGACTGTAAAAATTCTTAAATAGGGGCATATGGCCATTAAATTTGCAGGATTCCAACCACCACATGTTTGTTGTAGTTGTTCTTATTATGGAAGAAGTATTATAAAGCAAGATTCTTCAGTCTTTTCTCAAGAAAATCTTTTATGATTCATGAACATGGATGTCGTGAATGAAATATTCTCATCAAAAGAAAGCAAAGTATAGTTATGTTGATTTTAATTTTTAATAGTTATATTAAAGTAAATTTATCATTAAAATAAAATGTTTAAAATATTAATTTTGATTTAAGTTTAGAAATTAAATTTGACTATTTTGAAAACATTATAAATATGATTGTAAATTAAACATTCGCATAGCTTTCTTATAATACAAAATTTTTGGGTTTCACAGATATCAATAAAATCTTCTTATTAAATGAATCAAAACTTCTACAAATTTATAAATGTGCCTTAGTGATAGTGTTCTTTTTTAAATTTAAATTTCATTTATTACTTTCTTAAAATTTATACTCAATAAATTTTCTATTAATGTTAAATGCTTAAAATATTAAATTTAATTTATAATTAGAAAAACAAATTTTCATTTCATGAGAAACAAATTTTTATTTCATGAGAATTATTAAAAAACCAATCATTATTTATTAATCATGTTCTGATTATTCTTTGGTAAATGTTTAGATTTTTGCGAAAACAGTTTATGCTCTAGGGCTGGCACAATCTTAGAAGATATGGGAAATGTTTACCAATTTTGGCCTTGAGCTTGCCAAGAAGAATTTTCCTAATTTTGGTTCTGATATTCTACAACAGTTCCTTGACATGACATCTCTTTGAGACATTCTGTCAAACAATTTATGAGCTTCCTTAATGATTCTACATTTGCATACATGTCTGGCAGGCTTGCAACTGCAACATCTTATTAAATTCTTCTACAAATTGTTTCAAAGTTCCATGGCTGTACAAATAGTGAGGACACTGGCACAAGTTCGTATTAAAAATAAACCTCTTCATTCGCGTGCTTTATGCTTTGATGGATGCCCTTGTACAGTCACAAAGTATCCATTGTTGTTAACTTTCAAACCCTTCGAAGGTTGTTGTAAAAATAATTATGGGTTTCCCCACATAATTTTAAAATGTCCAAATAATAACTTGAAAGGTTAGCATTTTGGAGCATCTGAGAACAAAGTTTAAGAAGTTAGGAATTTGGAGCATAGAAAGCAATTAGAAATTCAAAAGTTAGAGTTTTCAAGTATGGAAGCATATTAGGTTCAAAATTTCAATTTTTTAAGGATTGGAGCATATTGAACATTTAAGAGTACGAAAGTTAAAAATTTGGAGCATATTGAGCAATTAGGAGCTTCCAAAATTAGATTTCCCTAACATTGGAACATAATGAGTTCAAAAGTTAGAAATTTTGGGCATCCGAACGATAATAAGGGAGGGCAAAAGTAAAATAAAATATTTTTAAATATTTCCCTCCCATATTACTAAAACAAAGATTAAATGGAAAATAAATGACATAATTTTAAAAATATCAAAAATTATTTTGACAATAATTTAATATTTCTCATAATAACCTAGTTACTTGGTTTATGAAAACGAACATAACCTTTGACTAGCAAGGTATTTGGCTTTAAAATTTTCATCAGGTTTCAAGGGGGATAGGTGACAACCCAGAAAAATTTGCTCATGACAAGATTACAAGGGCAAAATTTTAATGATTTTTGAATAAAGGCTGACAAAAATTAAACTATTAAAATCTTAAAAATGGTGAAGTCGGTTACCACAAAACTTGGTCATTTGGGTTGGTATTAGGAATATGCTCATAAAATTGCTTCTCTTGATGCTTTATAATTTTCAAGATTTAATTGTTTTTTCATGTTTCAGCCGATATAAATATTGGTTCTGAGCATACATAGGGCATTTCATGATTTGACACCTAAGACTGAGTTTGACATTATGAATGTGGAGTAATCAGTTGGATTTAGATGTTCATAATGAATTTAATGGTTGAAGAAGAAGGGACACATGTTTACCAACCCATGACAAGACTAAAAAATGAAGGCTTTGGACTGAAGCCACATAATTACTATGAAATCTGAAACAAAGTAAAGAATAAAGAAACACAGAAACAAAGAAAACAGAGTAAACAGAGAATGTTGTTTCACACACACAACTTTTATTCATTCATACCAAAGATGGATTACATACTACCTCAATCAAGAGGTCTTTCTCAGCTCAATAGAAATCAGTCTTGACACAATACTACAAATAGCATGAAAATATCTCTTTATAAAGATTGCATACTCTAAAAATAGGAGTCAATTGAAGTGCCCTATTCCATGTATTTAGCATGCACAAAAATAGAACCCCCATTTATTTTAAAACTTCTTAACTAAAATCTCCTAAAAATATCATTAGAGACTTCTTAACTAACAATTCTAAAAAAATCTTCAATCATGCAAAGTGCATGTGATGCATCAATACCAACAATTACCATCTTGAAAGGTCTTGTAAAGTATGCATTATTGATGAGCCATACATTAATTAAAATGAAAAAGTAAAAAAATTGGGTTTATGAAAATTGGGGCAACACTACTACACTTATTTTGGATTCTTGATCTTGTTTGGAGTGCATGGTTGTTGTGTGCCATCTTGATAGTGTTATGATTTTTATTCTACTTTTTTTCTCCTTGTTTGGACATTCATCTCCTTGCTTGTTGCTCCAGAATTGTAATTTGGGGAGGGGTTCCCCTCCCCCCTCTACCAATTCTATTGATTTTCATGATTATTTTTCTTTCACTATGATTCAAAGAAGGAAGAAAGGTCTTTGAAAATGTGTGTCTCAAACCCAAGTTAATGGTGTCCATCCTTCTATAATATTTAAACTGTGTAATTCTTTATGACAAACTTACTACAATTGTTCTTTTTGACTAGTTTTTGTTCACTAGCTTCATTGTAAATGAATTAAGACCCTTTCGAAGAAACCCTTAATCAATAAAAACAACTAAATATTTTAATTTTTAAAAAATAAAATATTCTTTAAACTTCATCAACACAATATAAATATTTTCAATATGACTCACTCTAAAAATATTTTATTTTATAAAAAATTATAGTAATTTTTTTACCAAAATAATTATTAATCTATTACTTTAATTATATAATATTTTAAAATTTTAATTTAAACCCAATTCAATTCATGAAGCACAAATAATAAAAGTGAATATATGTTTTATAATTTTATCAAAGAGAAACAAAAATCGCCTGGAATCGCCCAAACTCGGCAAATCTGAGTCTGAGTCACCCCCCACGAGTTCAACAAACTCGGACTCAGACTCAGCCGAGTCCAGGGGGCAAACTCGCCCAACTCGCCAACTCGGCGATTTTGCCCCAAAATCGTGAGTTCCGTCGTGCAAACTCGGTCGACGCTAGGCATGAAAAAAAGCATTGGAAAAACACCATTTTAAAAGTTCTTTTAAGTTTTTTTTTTTTTTTTTTTTATTGTCCACTGATTCGGTCGACTAGATAGATATAGAGGCTGACACTGTAGTCGTGGCAGAGGAGAGCTAGAGGCAAATAGTGATACAGATATTCTTGATGTGGTGAGGTTGGCATGGTGTCTTGGGGAGAGGCTATGGCTGTTGAATCACCTAGGACCTACCTTAGACGCCTTCGTAGGGGTTTGGGACCAGGGGATGGAAACTCCTCTGAGCCATACGCTTGTAGTTGTATTTACCTTTGGTAGTTGTATGGAACATTTCATGATGATCGTATGATGACATGGATTTTTTATTCCATGAGTTTTGTAATATTGTATACATTTGACAATATTTATATATCTATGTTTGTTATTTCCTTCAGTTACAATTTGCGTTTATGCTTATGTGATTGATGTATACTTGTGTATGTAATCAAATGAGTTGAGTTTGATGATGTTATTGTGTATTTAAGGTGTATTTAATAAAAGGTGCATGAAACAAGTTTTAAATCTTTAAAAAACTCTAAATTTCTTGATTTTTTCACTTTACTGAGTCTAGCCAAGTTTGACTCCGAATCCCGAATCCCGAGTCTGAGTCTGAGTCCGCCTTGCCGAATCCCGTTTCTTTGTTTTATCATAAAAAATTAAAAACCATATACTAAATATTTAAAGAAATCCCTAAAAGTAAAATAGTAAACCTTAAAAAAATTAATTAAATAATAAATTATTATAACTGCATCCAAATTATGAATATATAGATAGAAGTAGCCAGGTGGTTTATACATCATGTAAGTGTCCAACTGCTGGGAAGGTTCCTGGTAGTCTCCTGAAACTTTCTGCACTTTTTGGACATTAGGTATTTAGCTCTATCCTTCAGACATTTTAAGATATTACAATAAGCTCTATCATTGACAAATATCAAGCTCTCCCGTTGACAAATCTTAAGCTCTGCTGGAAATGAAATTTGTCCAAGAAATGTGCGAAAGTCCGAGGCGACTAATAGGAACCTTCCCAGCGCTTAATTTAGTACCCATGAACAATTTGTGATTTCTTTAGCTACACGGTTGGAAGTTTTCCTGAGCAGATATTCAATAGCTTCCGTTTATTGATTTTTTTTTTTTTGATCAATTCCATCTATTAATATTGAAACATAGCAGAGCAGCAGGAAAGATGAGTAACAGTTTCCATGTTGTTTCAATATCACTTCTGGGCAATTACTTCTAAGCTTCCCAAAAATGTAAACTCTTAATATTTGCCACCATTGAATATCCTTTTATTTTCGATATTAAGTTCCCGATAGAGCTTAATATTTGTCACCGCTGAAACGTCAATACTTAGTAAGCTCTTATCGGGAACTGAATGCCCGAAACTTTGCGGACATTTCTAGCAGAGTAACAGGAATTTTTGCAGCATTCAATACTTACGTTGGACAATATTCGTTTTCTTTAGCTTCACGCTTGGAAACTTCCCTTGTCAGATATTCAATGGCTTCGATCTATTAATATTGAAACGTGGCAGATCAGCAGGAGAGACAAGTAGCACTTCCCATGCTGATACAAGTATCAATTTCACTTCTACGCAATTACTAAGCTTCCGAACAATGATATCCGTGTTCTTAGTTTTTTTTTTAAGTTTATCACATTTTGAAACAACTGATCTTTCACAACGCGCAAAAGAGCTAATGTTAAATCGTAGGAAGATAGACGGAACGAGAGCAGCAGTTGCTTGCTACCAACGTCGAAGCACTCGCTAAATATTTTACAAGCCTTCAGTTGCATAATTCTTCTCACCAGACAATTACTATATATACCCTTTCCTCCTATACCGCATTTTAACATTCCGCTGCTTAATTTATTCCTCCTTTTTCAAACACTCAGGAAGAAGCCAAGCCATCAATACTGTTTGGCTAGGTTTCTATTGAACCTCTTGTTTTGGCAGGTTACTGCTTAGTTCCACGACACAATGTCATACCCAACTAGCGGAGATTCCTCTACCAATGACAATGCCATTAACGACCTTGAAACAGTCTTAAATGATTTGTCTACAAAAGAAATAAATGAACTGCTGAAAGCCCGGGAAGACAGATATGATGGGGTGGAAGTTGACCTAGAAAATATGCACAACGATGTTCCTCGTTTCACATCTTCACTCAAGCATCACTTACCCAATGGGCACGCCAGGTGAGTGTTTTCTTAACACGACATATAAATTCGTCAATCAATATAAAAGAAAATGAAAAATAGCTTCAAATCATGCTTGTTGGCTGTGAAGGGGATGAACGGGGTGTGGATTAAGGTAGCCAAGGAACAGGCCAAACTAGTTCCGGTTGCGATTGAGGTCAGGTTTTTGAGAAATTCGCTACCACCATTTATTTTTATATTGCAGAAACATTTGTTGTGAAATTAACGTCATGTAGTATTTTTGTATATAATATGGAGTCCTAGGCATATGCTATAATACAATTTGTATACTTTGCGGTGAGTTGCAGGAAGGATTTTGGTATCACCATGCAGAACAATCATATGTGATTTTAGTGCTTTGGATCCCTAAAACTCCTTGTAGTATCCCTGATAATGCTTCACATCAAGTCGGAATTGCAGCTTTCGTATACAACACCAAGGGAGAGGTAACCATGCATGTAACTGCACTATTAATCAGACCAAAATGTCATTGTGAAGAAATATTCACTGTTTCAAGTGATTGTGTGTGAAGTGGGATTACTTTCCTTACAATTGTGCTGATGGAAAAATAGGAATTAGCATATTGGCTACCTATATTTTGAAGAACGATCAAATCCAACAAAGCTTAAAAATCTAACTCAAGATGCTTGTGAAAGCCTTATCTCTGTCACATAGTCGTGTATAGAAAATCTTGTACACCTGTTTAATTGCGGTCAACATACTGCTGTTCAACCATTAACTTGAATTGATAAATTCTATACATAATTTATCATGGCAATGTCGATGCAGGTTCTGGTAGTTCAGGAGAAGTGTGGACCTTTCAAAGATTCAGGACTGTGGAAAATGCCAACAGGAAGGATCAAACAGGTATCAGATTTATATATAAATTTATCAAGCCTACAGTATTATGAGGTTATTATTGCAAGAAATCACCTATGTATTTATGCCCAACTTCTGCTTCACAGGGGGAAGGCATTAAAGAAGGGGCTGTAAGAGAAGTCAGAGAAGAAACTGGGGTAAAATATCACTTGTCTGATCTTTTTCCTCCGAATTGTGATTTTTCACTTTATAATATTATAATTAAAAATTTTCTTGAATTCTCACAGATTGCTACAGAATTTAGACAAGTGGTCGGGTTCAGGTAAAGAAAACATTTACAATAAAATAGCCTTACTGTTTTGTAACATTGTTTCATAATTTCTACGAAGATGGGTATGTTTGATAGATTAATTTTTATCTTTCTAATTGTTTTCGGTGCATGAACTACAGAGATGGTCACAATGCCCCTTTCGAAAAATCTGATCTACTTTTCGTGTGCATGTTGAAACCAATGTTTTTTGACATTGTTATACAAGATACTGAAATTTCAGCAACAAAGGTATGTATTCGATCATTAGGTGGTACTTTTAATGCTGGATAATTTTCAATATCACATAAGTGACGTCAAAATTTGTTTTGTTCAGTGGATGGCAGTAGATGATTTTGTAGCTCAACCAAAAATGCAGCAAAGCAAACTTCTCAAGGTCATGGCGGGAGTCTGTATTGCCAACATGGAGGGACGGTGTAGAGGATTTTCAGCCATTGAAATACCGTCCCCCAAACCCTCTGTTTTTTACTGCAGTGACATTGATACTGAATAATTTATAGTGTTTCTGGTGTTCTGATCTTGAATTACGGTCAAATGTACATCATGATTGATCAATAGAATGGACGTCAGACGCTACTTATTATTAGAATATTTTGCTTCCAGTTAATAGGAAAACGAAGTTTTGAGGATACCTTTATAGCGTTATCAAGTGAATAAAATTCACTGTTTGTGCTCTCCTTAACTAGGCGATATACTACGCAAAGCAGAGGTATTCTTATATACAGATACATAATTACATGAACAGTGATATATTTCCAAAGGATTATCACCACGCTGTAATAACATTAAAAGTTTTATATTTCCAAAGGATTATTATCATGCTGTAATTATACATACTATTTTTTAACATTGGAAGTTTTATTTTTTAATAAATATTGATTAAATATAAGCAATATATAAGAATTTTTGAGATGGTTGTAAAGTTCTAGGATGATTTTCATAGTAATTTTTATATAAATTTTTAGACAATGTTTAATTTTTTTTTGAGAGGGTTGAATAGTTTTAAGATGATAGGTTAATAGTTTCAAATTGGATCTAAAATCAATTTTGTAGCCAAAAAAATTTAAAGAAATCTTTACAAAGTAATATATTTGATTTAAAATTTGAAACTCCATAAAAAGATAATAATCATCATAAGTCAATATAAAATAAATAACAAATTAATTACTTAATATACAATTTCTACACTATTAAATATAGTCTAATATAGATTATACATATTGAAAAAATAATTATTCAAATATGAATGAAGGCTGTTTAATTGAGAAATGCATTAAGCACATGACAACATCATTTAAATTTCATTCATATTCATTGTAATAAATCCTAAAATCTTAATTAAAAACTAGAATTAATAACAAACATGACAATCTTGAAATTTTAATGTTTGTTTTTTTCTTGATGTCACTTCTTGTTAATGCAAAATAAATGCAAAAGGGCAACTTTCAAATTAAGACAACTGTGGGCCGACACACACTACATTGTCAATGCATAGTGTGTGCTAGTTAAGTCCGGCTGTTACATTTGTCATAAGTAAATAAATAGTTAATTTTAATCATATTATGAACATAATTAGAATTTTGCTTTTAAATTTCTATTGCTTGAGCCTTTAAGGTTCTTATTGTTGTTTTGAGTTTCTTTTGTTTTAAACATTATTTTTATTCAATTTTTTTTATGAAGTATTCTATTTGGCTCTTTCCTAACCACCTGCAAACTTTCAACTTATAAAAGACGATATACAATTTTGTAATATCATGAATGTGCAATTAGAATACAATATAAATTGTCACCTTTTTTTTCACATAAACAAATGTTATTCTCTTCTTTCCAACATCAATCTATAAATATCCAATATGAATTTTTCAAAGATCATGTATAATCATTAATTACAACATAAATTTAATTATAATTTTACTTTACATAATCTTTATAATTTTAAATGTTTATAAATTCACAAATCTATTAGAATGTTGTCGTCAAACAAAAATATGTGAAACAACATTAAAAATATCAAAATATACATGACACAAAACCTATATACAATTCAGAAAATTACATATTAAAAAAAAAACTATCAAAGAAACAAGAAAGGCCACTAGGTATCAGCAAGAAGATACAACCACATGAAACAAAACTCAGAACAAGATTAAAAAAGTAGCAAAGAAACAAGAAAGGCCACTAGATAACAAGCTAAGCCACAGGAAAAAAGCAGCTAAGGCTCGATCAAGGGGGTTTGAAGCTTAACCTTACCAGTGAATTCTGCAGAGGAGGCGGAGGCTGGTCCACGCGGGCCAACCTATATTGTTTTAAAGAGGAGCCAGGTTTAACCAGCTGGTGCTTAGTAACAACATCTGAGAAGCTGTTGTTTTTAAGGGCAAAACCCTTCACTTTCTCCACGGGACTCACCTCTGAAATATCAAAAACCTTTCTTTTATTCTTGTCATTGGCAACCACGGAAGAAATCATGTTACTATGTTTCTGGAAATGCCAGGATATGTTACAGTACGCTGCAATCATTGCATTCCATGAGACCACATTTATATGAGGCATTTTGTCAAATAGTTCACGTGCCTTGTCTATAGTTCCACATTTTCCATACATATCTAGCAGAGCATTTAAACTATACAATCTGGCAAAAATCCCTCATCTATAATGCTTTGATGGATGTTCATCTCTGTTCAAAAACTCCCATTTTAACACAGTCGAGGAGGATCGTCACATTACAACTGTCAATTTTATTTGCTCGAAAGTTTCTAAAGCCCAGCCAACAAATCCACTTTATGGGTGTGCTGTAATCATGGTCATTTCATGAGACCACATTTCTTTGAGTATTTTGTCAAACGGTTCACTTGCCTTGTCTGTGCTTCCAAATTTTGCGTACGTCTACCACAGTGTTTTTTTTTTGATCGGTAAATGCAGAGCCAGAGCAATAGTTTTAGCAGAGTCCAAAAAGGGCATCCAGTTCCTTCTTTTAGAAAAAAATGAATACAAGCAAACACTCCATATGAAAGTCTGAGAAAACCCGCTATCACAGTGTTAGTGACTATAACATTTGACAAAATTCCGCTATCCTTTATGCTGTGATGAATGTCAATACCCTGTTCCAATGCTCCCGTTTTGCACAAGTTGGGATGATGCTGCCAAACGTTGCAGAGTGTAACACTACACCTTCCAATCGCATTTGCTTCAAAGTTTCTAAAGCATTTTCAACAAATGCATTTTGTGAATATCCTGCAATGAGGACATTACATCAGAACAAATTTCTTTCACACATTCTGTCAAAGGGTTCATATTCCTCGTCTATTCTTCCACATTTTGGATATCTTGCAATCATGGCATGAGATGACATCTGTTCGAGGCATTATGTCAAACAGTTCAAATGTCTTGTCTATTCTTCCACATTTTGCATATCCTGCAATCATGGCATGCCATGAGATGACATATGTTCGAGGCAATAACTGCCTTGTCTATAGTTCCACATTTTCCATGCATATCTAGAAGAGCATTTAAACTATACAATCTGGCAAAAATCCCTCTTCTGTAATGCTTTGATGGATGTTCATCTCTGTTCAAAACCTCCCATTTTAACACAGTCGAGGAGGATCGTCACTTTACAACTGTCAATTTTATTTGCTCGAAAGTTTCTAAAGTCCAGCCAACAGATCCACTTTATGGGTACGCTGTAATCATGGTCATTTCATGAGACCACGTGTCTTTGAGTATTTTGTCAAACGGTTCACTTGCCTTGTGTGTGCTTCCAAATTTTGTTTACGTCTATCAGTGTTTTTTTTTTTTATCGGTAAAGGCAGAGCCAGATTATATTAGGAATATATAGAATTTATAGAACAATAGTTTTAGCAGAGTCCAAAAAGGGCATCCAGTTCCTTCTTTTAGAAAAAAATGAATACAAGCAAACACTCCACATGAAAGTCTGAGAAAACGTGCTATCACAGTGTTAGCGACTATAACATTTGACAAAATTCCGCTATCCTTTATGCTGTGATGAATGTCAATACCCTGTTCCAATGCTCTCGTTTTGCACAAGTTGGGATGATGCTGCCAAACGTTGCAGAGTCTAACATTACACCTTCCAATCGCATTTGCTTCAAAGTTTCTAAATTATTTTCAACAAATTCATTTTGTGAATATCCTGCAAAGAGGACATTACATCAGAACACATTTCTTTCACACATTCTGTCAAACGGTTCATATTCCTCGTCTATTCTTCCACATTTTGGATATCCTGCAATCATGGCATGAGATGACATCTGTTCGAGGCATTATGTCAAACAGTTCAAATGCCTTGTCTATTCTTCCACATTTTGCATATCCTGCAATCATGGCATGCCATGAGATGACATATGTTCGAGGCATTATGTCAAACAGTTTGCTTCCCCTGTATATGATTGGATGTTCTCAAAACATTTCTCGATCCTTTATCCTTAGATAGATGTCTAAACCCCTGCAGTTGGAACTACAACATCTGACAAAATTCCTCGATCCTTTATCCTTAGATAGATGTCTAAACCCCTGTTCCAAAGCTTCCATTTTGGCACAGGCAGGGACGATGCTCGCAAAGGTTTCAAAGTCGCTAAAGCCTTTTCAACAAATCCATTTTGTACATATCCTACAATCATGGCATTCCATTGGACCGCATTTCTTGAGGCATTAAGTCAAACAGTTCACGTGCCTTGTTTATGCATCTAGTTTTTTGATAAATGCTTCCCAGAGCATTACCAACTACAACATCTGAGAAAATTGCTCTCACATTTATGCTTTACATGGATGCTTATATCCTGATCGAAAGCTCCCATTTTGACACTGTCTGGGAGGACACTAACAAATTTGAACCGATAGGGTTGAAGATGAAATTGAATTGAATTCAGCTATCTTGAGATAGAATTGATTTGAGCTATATTGGGTTGCAATGCCTGAACTGGTGAAAGCACAGGAAGACAGATACGATGGTATTGATGCAGAGATAGAAAACAAACACAGTTTTGCATCTTCACTCTCTCGAAAGGTCCAAATAGGTTCAAAACCCGGCAGCAGAGAAGTTGAAAATAATAAACACCAGGTATAGTAAAATAGATTTTATTTGAATTTTTTTTATGTAAAATTTTAATAAATATAATATTTATTTTAAATAATAAATCTTATAAACACATATTTTTAATATTATATTGTGTGAAAATAAATTAATTAAAAAAATTTAATGCATCTTCTGATATACAATAATTTATCAAGTTCACTATCTCTTCTTTTCATTTTTCCTTTCTTTTTTAAAAAAATCTTTGGCTATAGTGAACCATAGTTAATAGGAGCAAATAATAAATAATTTAATTTTTTTAATTTTTTTTCTTTTAATGTATTTAAACTATTATATGTATAAAAATCTATGTAAAATATTACGTGTATAACAAATTTTACAAAAATAAAGAAAATAATAACTTTATTTTTTTGGTTTTTCTTTTATGGATAAGAATGGTGGTACCATTGTAGAGTTATGTCTATTGGGATAAAATAAAATAAAATTATTTTTAATTTTTAATTTATGTTTGTAGGAAGAATTGAGAATGAGAATGAAAATAAAAATATATATTTAATATATTTATATTTATTATTATATTTTGTTTATCATTAATTATTATATTTAGATGTGTAAATAGAATCAAATTTAAGATAAAACATAAGAATTTTTATTGAAATGGTATATAATTCAATGCATTATATGCTATATGCTTTACCAAATAAACAATTACCAGTTTATAAATTTTAGTTTGCTAAATCTAGAACAATCTGAAATCTTAAAATTCCTAATTTCTTAAAACTTCTAAACAATTTCAATATTTGTAGGCTCCTATTTGTTAGAAGCTTGTATACTACTAACAATCACACCTTAAGATTGATTAAAAGCACAATCAAATTTAGGAGAAAAGCAAGAGAGCATTACTTGGTTTCCTTTAATGTCCACCTCCATCATGGCATACATTCCTTGTGAAATTCAAGAATTTGTTTCCTACTACACTCGAAGTAAATTTATTGAGTGTTTTCTTTTCAACAAGATAAAAATAGTAAATGATATTTTGTGCTTGAAAAGAAATATTGAATTTAATGTATAACAATCATTATATGATTTTTAAGGTGTAAAACAAGATCATACACAACCTATATGGTACTTTGATTACCACAAAATAAAATAGTAACAATACATTGTGCAAGACCAAGCTCAAGTAATTGAAATTAAATCCAAGGTGCTTCCTTCCATGTTTCTTTTGTTGCTCTTATCATGTCCAATTTTTACGCATGGACAAGCTCAACATTGTCAAAAAAAATAATTGTCAAAGCATAAAGATATATTGATCTATGGATAAAAAGGTACCTAATGAAAGGATGTACATATACATACACATATTGTAACTAGGAAATTTAGAATGAGCATCAAAGCAATGTAACTAGGCAACCACAAACCTAAATTGCAATGAAATAGATCCTAATACATTCAATAGAGCTATGAAGATAAGACAATCAAAATAAACACAAACCATCACAAACACGGAGGTCTCCTCCACAATTAGCCAATTAAATAAAGTATTTAATTGTGACATGAAGGACTTAGGAAAAATGAATAAATTCACTTAACCCCCCAAAAAATGTTAGTAGGATTACATGAATAAATCATTAAACCCTAGGAGGAATTAGGTCATGAAAAAATTGAGACCAATAAATAATAAAGATTGCAAGTGAAGGAACAAATGACAAATACTTGATAATGACAAGAAACTAATATTGATTGAGTGATGAAGATCAATGACCAATTACCAATTGATCAAGATTGACAAAAGGATCAAATTGATAGACGATAGTTGATAAAGGATCAATGACTAATTGATCCAAAATTGACGAAGATTGATGATTGATTGGGATCGATGACAAATCGATCAAAGATTGATAAAAGGTCGACTTGATGAAGGTTGACATGATACTGAGATTAACAAAGACCGATGACAAATCAATCACAAACTGACAAGATTGATTGATAATTGACAATCAGAAGAAGATAAAAATTGGTCAAAATTGATTGAAGACGATAAAAAATTGATTGAAAATGATTAAAAACTAGGACAAAACCCTAATTTGAGAGCAATTAGGATTGATGACAAAATTGATCACGACCAATGATTCCAATTCAAAAATGGCATTAACAAGACCTAATTCGAAAGCGAGAGAATTAGAATCGAATAGGAAAGAAATGCGGAGGAAAGACGCAATGTCAACAAACAATGAAGATCGAATGCGCGACATAGAGGAAATGTCAATAAGATGAGAAAACCCTAAAAGAAGGTCATGCTGACATGTTAAAGTATGGCGCCAGAAGTATTGACCTGTTTTAGATGCCTACGCATATACATATACATATACTGTATATACATATACATATACATATACATATACATATACATATCCATATACACATATACATACATATACATATATATGTACAACATAACATAATATTTTAACCACTAAGAAGATTCAAACTTTTAGTATTAGACTCTATCATTGTAAAACATTAAGCTTTGTGAAAAATTATGAATCAGACGAGAGTTTTGAAAGACTGCAAAACCTTTTTATATACAACTACACAAAACTCAAAACAGAATTTTAAGAAGAAAACAAAAAAAAACACAAACAAACAAGAAAGGCCACCAGATATCAACAAGAAGATACAACCACAAGAAACAAAACTTGGAACCAGATTAAAAAACTTGCAAAGAAACAAGAAAGGCCACTAGATAACAGCTAAGCCACAGTAAAAAAACAGCGAAGGCTCGATCAAAGGGGTTTAAAGCTTAACCTTACCAGTGAATTCTGAAGAGGGGGCGGAGGCTGGTCGACGGGGGCCAACCAATCTTTTTTGAAGAGGAGCCAGGGTTAACCAACTGGTGCTTAGTCACAACATCTGAGAAGCTGTTGTTCTTAAGGGCAAAACCCTTCACTTTCTCCACGGGACTCACCTCTGAAATATCAAAAACCTTTCTTTTATTCTTGTCATTGGCAACCACGGAAAAAATCACGTTACAATATTTCTGGAAATGCCAGGATATGTTACAGTATGCTGCAATCATTGCATTCCATGAGACTTCTTAAGGGCAAAACCCTTCACTTGCTCCATGGGACTCACCTCTGAAATATCAAAAACCTTTCTTTTATTCTTGTCATTGGCAACCACGGAAGATATCATGTTACTATATTTCTGGAAATGCCAGAATATGTTATAGTATGCTGCAATCATTGCATTCCATGCGACCACATTTGTATCAGGCATTTTGTCAAATAGTTCACGTGCCTAGTCTATACTTCCACATTTTTCCATGCATGTCTACCAGATCATTTCACCTATAAAATCTGGCAAAATCCCTCTTCTATTATGCTTTGATGGATGTTCATCTCTGTTCCAAAGCTCCCATTTTGGCACAGTCGAGGAGGATCCTCGCTTTACAACTGTCAATTTATTTGCTCGAAAGTTTCCAAAGCCCAGCCAACAAATCCACTTTATGGGTGTGCTGTAATCATGGTCATTCCGAGAGACCACATTTTTTTGAGTATTTTGTCAAACAGTTCACTTGCCTTGTCTGTTCTTCCAAATTTTGTGTACGTCTACCACAGTGTTAGCGACTACAACATTTGACAAATTTCTGCTATCCTTTATGCTGTGATGAATGTCAATACCCTGTTCCAATGCTCCCATTTTGCACGGGTTGGGATGATGCTGCCAAAGGTTGCAGAGTCTGACATTACACCTTCCAATTGCATTTGCTTCAAAGTTTCTAAACCATTTTCAACAAATCCATTTTGTGAATATCCTGAAATGAGGACATTACATCAGGACACATTTCTTTCAGGCATTCTGTCAAACAGTTCATATGTCTTGTCTATTCTTCCAGATTTTGGAAATCCTACAATCATGGCATGCCATGAGATGACATCTATTCGAGGCATTATGTCATATGCCTTGTCTATTCTTCCACATTTTTTATATCCTGCAATCATGGCATGCCATGAGATGACATCTCTTCGAGGCATTATGTCAAACAGTTCGCTTGCCTTGCATGATAGGATATGCTCCATACATTTCTACTAGGGCTGTTGGAACTGCATCTGACAAAATTCCTCGATCCTTTATATTTAGATGGATGTCCAAACCCTGTTCCAAAGCTTCCATTTTGGCACAGGAAGGGACGATGCTCGCAAAGGTTTCAAAGTCGCTAAAGCCTTTTCAACAATTCAATTTTGTACACATCCTAAAATCATGGCATCCCATGAGACCGCACTTCTTGAGGCATTCAGTCAAGCGATTCACGTGCCTTGTTTATGAATTCATATTTTGGATAAATGCTTCGCAGAGCATTACCAACTACAACATCTGACAAAATTGCTCTCACATTTATGCGTTTTATGGATGCTTATATGCTGTTCCAAGGCTCCCATTTTGGCAGTCTGGGAGGGCGCTGACAAATTTGAACCGATAGAGTTGAAGACCTGTTTGATGCATATGTATTATGGTGTAACAATGCAATTGTCTTGTGTGGACGCCCATGTTTTCTGTACGCTTAAATAACCATATTCCATGAGGAAACCAAATTCAGTCTAACTCACAGTGGCAATTACCAGGTAAGATGAAATTGAATTGAATTCAGCTATCTTGAGATGAAATTGAGTTGACCTGTATTGGGATGAAACGCCTGATCTGGTGAAAGCCCAGGAAGACAGATACGATGGTATTGATGCAATGAGAGAAATCATACACAGTTTTGCATCTCCACTTTCTCAGAAGGTGCAAATAGGTTCAAAACAGGGCAGCAGACCAGTTGAAAATAATAAAGAGCAGGTAATAGTAAAATAGGTTCATTTTGAAATTTTTTATGTTCAATTTCAATAAATATTTCTAC
Organism: Cryptomeria japonica; assembly: GCF_030272615.1. NCBI lineage: Eukaryota > Viridiplantae > Streptophyta > Pinopsida > Cupressales > Cupressaceae > Cryptomeria > Cryptomeria japonica. The sequence continues at coordinate 253,824,419 of NC_081411.1, forward strand.
ATAAAAAATATAATATTTATTTTAGATAATAAATCTTACAAACGTATATTCTTTAATATTATATTGTCTGAAAATAAATTAATTAAAAAAATTTAATGCTTCTTCTGATATACTATAATTTACCAAGACCACTATCTATTCTTTTCATTTTCCCCTCTTCTTTGAAAAATCTTTCACCATATTGAACCATAGTTAATAGAGAAAATAATAAATAGTTTAATTTGCTTATTATTTTTCTTCTTTTCACATATAAAAAATCAAAGTAAAATATGTCAATAGATATCAAATTTTAAAAAATAAAATTAAAACATGTAATTTTTATTTAGCGCAATCATTTCTACTTTTCTTATAAAATCAAGATAAAGATCATATGTACAACAAATCGCATAAAAATAAACAACATTATATAGTGAAAAGAAAGTTGTTAGCTTGGATTGGATAAAGAAGAAAACAACCGGCTTAACCTTTTTGTTTTTCTTTCATGGATAAGAATGGTGGTGTCATTGTAGAGTTACGCCTATTGGGGTAGAATAAAAGAGTTTATTTCAGTTTTTTAATTTCTGTTTGTAGGAAGAAATGAGAAAGAAAATAAAAATATATATTTTATGTATTTATATTTATTAATATATATTTTATTTATTATTAATTATTATATTTAGATGTGTGAATTGTTGGAGTAATTAGGACAATTATCTAATTAGTAAATCATTAGGTTCTTTAATTACTTTTTTCACTTAAGCTAAACTTAGGTGCATTTGAGCTTTTATTTAATTAGGCTAATATTAGCTTCACTTTAGTTAAAGTTGTATACAAGGGCTTCACTAACTAGGCAATATTATATCACGTGCATTCATATTGGGGGATTTAACATCCCCAAAATGAGAGTACAATATATTGCCTATCGGTGAAAATAGGGGGATTTTTCATTCAGGGTATGAAAAAATACAATATTTGGTGAACATAGGGGGCATTTTAATTCAAGCTGTATATTGGGAGGGGTGACAGAAAAGGAGTTTAAGGCAATATTTTTTGAAAATAGGGTGATTCTTTAGTATGCCATGAACGCACGTGCTATAACCTAGGTTGACTAAGTGAAGCCCCCGTGAAGTTGTAGTTGAGCTTAATTTAGCTCCTCGTATTTTTTCTTTAGTTCTCCTAATTTTAGGATTAGGGCATTTGTTGATTTCTATAAAAGAATGTCGAAGAAACATAAAAAAATTCCCATATAGTTTAGGCTCTAGATAACTTCATCGTTTTTGTGGAGGTCAAAGAAACAACACTCTAAGAGCTTCAATAAAATTCTTTCTAATTTCTACATGGGAGAAATGGAGTGAGAAGAATTTCCATTTGTGCTATTTATCACTCTTGTCAACATAGAAAGTCTAAATCCAAAGTGTCAATAGAGAGGGCCCTTGCAATCTCCAAACAAGAGGTTAGAGTAGAGGGTAGCCTTGAAAATCCAAGTATCCTCCCAAAAAGTTACTCTCAGCCCATTACCAACTTGGCATCTTATACCTTGTCTCAGGAATTGTTTAGAATTTAGCATATTGTTCGATATAAAAAAATCCTTTGAGGGGAGAGGAAACGAAGAGGTCATCACCCATGAGGTGTTTAGCATGAGCAATCATAATCGAATCATTATTTGTGGATATCATATTCCATTCGATCTTGGCAAGGAGTGCTTTATTGAAAGGTTGAAGCTTTCTGAGCCCAAGGCACCCAAAAAGTTTGGGTTTATAGACAATATCACATTTAACAAGAGTCATTCTCTTTTTTCTCCATCCTCATCTATATTAACCTCTTTTGGATTTGTTCCACTTTGTTAGCAATAAACACCAAGATTTCAAAGAGGGAAAGGTATAAAACATGAATACTTTGGAGGGTAGCTTTAAAAAATTGAAACTTTCTAGGATAACTTCAAAGCTTACCTTTTTTTTCTACAATTCTTTTATTGATTCTCTCAGCAATTCCAAACAACTAGTTATGAGGAATTTTTTTTATCACAGAGGTCAAGTGCTAAGAGATTGCAATGATGGAAGAAATGGGTTTTTCTATCCCCCTCCTATAACCATTGCACTTTAGATTTTTGTTTCCAATGGATTTTCTCTTCCTTAAGTAGGATATGCCATTCTTCCCTTAGTTATCTTTATATAAGATAGATTTCCACCACCATATTCTCCTGAACCATAAATTATTTTACCTCTTTGAGATCCACTGAGATTTGATCTTATTTTTAAAAGATATTTCTAAAGGTGTAATGGTTCTAGCCTTTGACCTTATTTTTTATTTCCTTTAGCTAGGAAGTGTCCCTTCACATATGGGTCCCATTGATTAAACTATTACTCTAGGCATCCATTAGGTTTTTGAAGTCTAAATGCAGAGACTCCATAATTTCAAATCTAAAAGGAAAAGGTCTATGCTTGGAGTGATTTCCTAATGCATAAGTAAGGGATTATGATTAGACCTTATCCTTGTAAGAGCATTAAAGGTGAGATGTGAAAGTATATTATACCCACTGCATATGATAAATTTGTCAAGCTTCACTTGTATAGGATCAACTCCCATTCTTTTGTTAGTCTAGGTAAAGGGCGAGTCTTTGAAGTCCACATCCAATTGTCTAGTATTGCTTAGAAAGTCTGTCGAATCCATTATTAGCACCTCAAAATTATGGCAAATTTTTGAGTGCCTATGTTGAAAAATTCAATTATATCATTCAAAATCACATTAGCAAAATCTACCCCAAAGGCCTACTTTGGAGGACCATAATTTGAAACTCTATAACTTTCATGTAAACCGACTTGGAAAGCATGTTGACCTACTATCAGTGAGTCCATTTATCCATTTTCATCCCCCCATAGTCAAATCTAATATGTTTCCAAAGCAGCAAGTTTTAGGGTTTTGAAATAATTTAACAATCTACATATAACACATCTTTCAACTAGCCATTTTCAAATCCCAATATCTCAGTGCTTAGTGTCTTTCTAGCCAAAACAAGTGTTCCTCTTAATTGTCCCTATGACAATGTAACCCTTTGCTCATTTTCAGATCCTCGTGATAAGATTTAATATCTTTTCAATGCACGAAGACAAAATGCCAGAAAATAGCAACAAGTATTTGTATGATACAAGAACAACAAATAGAAAGTTTCAGGAAGGATACTTGGTTCTCATGTGGAGTTCTAGGAATAAAGACAAAGGAAAGCATGGAAAGTTTGAGGCATTATGGATTGGTCTATTTGTCATCACAAGCAAAGGTGGCAAAGATTCATACTTCTTACAGAACATGTCAAGAGAAAATTAAGAGCTACTAGTGCATGGAAATTTTTTGAAATACTTATTTTCTTAAAAAGATTTTTTTCCATGCATAGTAGATTAGGATTTGGGTAAATGCACAAAGTTGGGTCCCAATCCTGAGGAAGTTTGCAGGTTGGGAAAAGAGCCCGCCAGAAATGGGTGCCCGATTTTTACAAATCGGGCACTTGTTTCGCTATGGGTTCTTGAGGCGTTCAAAAATAGGCGCACATTTTTCAGAAACGTGCGTCTGTTTTGGTTCAGGTGCCCAAAGCTAAACAGGCGCTCGTTGTTTTCAAATCAGGTGCCCAATTTGCAAAAAATGGGTACCCATTTTTTGAATGTATTTATTTATTTATTTTAAACCATTTTCCATCATTTTCACTGCTTCAAAAATGGGTAAACGTTTCAGAGGAGCACATGAACCCATTTTTTTTCATCCAAGCTGACCCCCCAAACCATATTTACGTCCTTCTAGGTACGTAGTTTTGTTTTTTATATTCTTTTTTATTTTTCATAAAAAATGGTTAATTTATTGTTATTTTTAATTGTAGTGTTTTAAAGTTTGAAAAACATTTTTTAATTTTATTTAATTTCATGTTTAAAATTGTTTTTAGTTTATAAATATTGCAAAAAATATGAAAAGTAAAAAATAGTGAAAACTTAAAACCGTAGGAAAAAACAAAAAACAAAAACGTAAACGAACAATAAACATTAGACACAAAAAATAGACAATAAACCCTGGATAGAAAAATGAACAATAAACCTTAGATAGAAAAAAAAATGAACAAAAAACCCTAGAAAATAAACAAACAACAAACCCTAAAAAATTAATGAACAATAAACCTTAGATGAAAAACAACAATAAAGCCCCCCTCTCTCTCTCACACACGTACACGTTGCCCTCTCTGTCATTACTCTCTCTCTCTCAATCTCTCATTACCCCCTCTCTCTCTGATACACACATTACCCCTTCTCTCCCTCTCTTTATCACACACATTACCTCTCTCTCTCACACACACATGTTACCCTCTCTCTCTTTCATTACCCTTTTTCTATCATTACCTACTCTCTATCTCTCATTATCTATTCTCTCTCTAACTCATTGTATCTCAAATTACCTACTGCCCCCCCCTCTCTCTCCCTCTCTATTTTAATCGTGCGTAAAAGTTTGAATGTTTAAATATATATTTCTAAATATTGTATTTAATTATAAGTTTCTTTTGTAAAAGTTAGATGTTTAATTTATGTTTAAATTGATCATGTGTTGAAATGTTACATTCTATATGTGTCTAATGTTATGTATAAATATTAAACATGTATAATTAGAAGTTAAAATGATATCTTAAGACACCTTAGTATAACCTACAACCTTTTAAGATACCTAGGACCCCTTAAGATACCTAACTACCCCTTAGTAGGACCTTTAATACCATAAGATTCCTTACCTTCTCTCTCTCTCATATTACCTACTCTCTCTCATTACATACCCTCTCTCTCTCTCTCTCTCTCTCTCTCTCTCTCTCTCATTATATGTTCTCTCTCTCTCATATTATCTACTCTATCTCTTATTATCTATTCTCTCTCTCTCTCTCTCTCTCTCTCTCTCATGATTATTTTTATGATTTTGATGGAACTTATACTAATGCATCTTTAGATGTTAAATCAAATTCATGTTCCTTATATAATATTGATCTATCTTAAATTAATTTAATTTATCAAATTCATGTTCCTTATATTTTATTTTTGTATAATATTTCTTATACTTTGATTTAAGTGGATAATATTTCTTAAATGATGCTTCTTATTAAAATAGACCCACCTATTAATAATATAGATCTATGTGAGTTTCTTTTTTTTATATTTAAGTTGGTAAATTGTATTTAATTATAAGTTGTTTTGGAAGGTGAAATGTAAATTACATAGTAATTGTAAATTTTCATGTTTGTATATATATGCAGATTATTTTCACATAATGGATGAGTTTGAGATAGATGAGCTATTAGGTCTAGCGCCACCTCCACCTCCACCTGATCAGTTAAGGCACAACATTAGGAGGAATAATGATTCTCTGATTAGGGATATCCACACCATTAGACGCGAGCCTCATCCTCCTCCACAATTGTTACACCTTGCAGATAGTATGCAAGGGATTGTTCAATTTGTATAGGCTTTAGATAGAGAGTTGGATAGCTGTCATAGTTGGAGGGAGGGATTGCATGATTTTTACCCTGATGGCCTATCATATAAACAAGTCAATGAATCAAAAATAACAAAAATGGATTTGAAACAATATTTTGTGAACCCTAAGACGGGTGAAGAGATAGATCCAAAGAAGCCACGGATTTATATTCGATGGTGTAGGCACCCTGACATAGCTAGACACTTTTGGGAGTGGTGGTGGATGGTCTTTGACTATCCATCACACTCTAATCATGAGGAGTCCATGTATTTTTTGAAAAAAATGTGGGCCGAATTTGAATTAGGTAAAAACGCCAATTACTTTGACATTAGATCATTTCAGGGGGTCGAGAGAGGCATGCCCCAGGATAGGTCGAGGGCCAAATTGAGCGACAAACTTAGAAATCGTGTGCACAATGATCCCTTGGTTCCTCTTCTTGCACCGATTGTTCCAGCACCTGCCCATCATCGATCAATGGATTCTGCTCTTGGTTCATTGAGTGCTCTGTCAGGCAATTTGGTATAGCAATTGCACAAGGTGAGGGCTTCCCCCACCTTAGCACATGTTTGCATGAGCTGCGGGAATGTATGTACGGGTCCATAGAGCGAGGCTGCCCCTAGAGGAGATGGTGATTTTGATTATGTTGATGCTGCCCATGGTGGTTATGATGATGCTGAGGAGGCTATACATGTTGATGCCATCTCTTCATATGTTGATCTCTTGTGCACAGACGATGATCAACCTAGAAAGGTACAAATTTATTTATATAATTTATAGTGCAATACTAAATTCCTTATATATAAACATATGAACCATAACACGAGTCAATTTTTTTGAAAAGAGGATGGATCATACCATGTCATTGAGGGACTAATATCATGTTACCTCGATACCTAGAGATGTCAGTGCCCCGTTTATGGTATGCACTTTCATCTAGATACATTGTATTGATATGTACATTTAAAATAAATAATAAATTTTTTAATGTAATGATGTGTATGATATGTTTTTTCAATTTTGCAGGGTGGTTCATGTAGCACCGAGGTGGCTAGTTCTTCACGTGACCCGTTGACAGCTGAGGCTCAACCTCATATACCACTAGTATGTTTTTCGTCCATTAATTTGAAGTGTTTATATGCTTACTAATTTAAGTACAAATCTGATTCATGTTCGTTATTTTTTGCAATTGTAGGCTTCCGGATTGTTTGATGGTGCATCACATGTACGCCTTCACCCATCACTTACTTTGGTTGCACATGACACACCATATGTATGTTTTTCTGTGATAAACTTGTAGTCTATATATATACTTTATAATTTACGTATATACAAGTTTGATTCATGCTTTATATACGTTGTTCAGGTCAATACCAGTACGAGTATTGGTATGGGTATGGGATTAAGCCAGATGCAATCGTCAACATTGTCATTTGTGGTGATGATTAGAAAAATGATTTCTAATTTTTTTATACAGTGTACTTGGATTTTATAGGGATTATCAAAATTGATGTACAATTTTTTTTTTACAAGATTTGACTACAACCACTTTTCTTGTTCATGATAGTGGACCTCCACGTACCAGTGAAGGCATTGTAGAGCACGATCGTATGGCAATTTATTTTAAATTTTTAGTATTTAATTACTTTATAAGTGAGTTATGCAAGTAACTTCTTCTCATGTTAAATATTCTTCTCATGTAAAATATTTTAATAATGTACAAGAGGGTGGAGACACTGATACTACACACACATGGGATGGTGCATCTCAGGACCATGTGCAGCAGGATGATTCATCTCAGCCACCTACATGTGGAGTGAAGAGGACTGTAGATGAGATTCATGAGAGTTCTTAGCTTATATATTTTAGACCATGTCATGTTATTGTATTATGGACTTTTTATGACACTTGTTATGTTATCCTAGGACTTGTTATTATGTTGTTTGGACTTGTTATTATGTCATTTCCTTGTTATTATTTTTTCAGGACTTGTTATTATGTCATCATGACTTGTTATGTGATTATCTATAGGAATTTTTATTATGTCATTTCCTTGCTATTATGATATCAGGTCTTGTTATGTGATTATATATGATCACTTATTATGTGATTTGGTGCCCTCTAGTGATTATATATGATCAATTGTTATGTGATTTGGTGCCCTCTAGTATTATATATGATCTATTTTTGACTTTATATTTAAACATTGTGATCGATCATCTTATAGTACAATAGTTTATAATTCAATAAAATAATTATCCCAATTTACAACAATATCCTATTATTAAAATAATAATAAAACCAAGAAATTACAATTAATCTATGAAGAGATTACAATAAAATAAATATATCATAAAAAATTAGAATGATTGTAACACAATTACATTGTGCACAAAATAACATTAAATTATTATGAAACCAAAATTGTATCAAAACTAGACAAATACAATGTAACAGAATAAAAAATTAGAATGATTGTAACATAATTACAATGTGCACAAAAAAATATTAAGAAGAAGATAACTAATACAATGTTGTTTATGAAACCAAAATTGTATCAAATGTAGACAAATATAATGTTAAAGGGACAAAGAATTTTTTTTATCATATTTAAATATAAAAGAGTTCACACAATTAACACAAACTTACATGCATATAAATTTGATTCAACCTAATGTACCATCTGCATCCTCTCTCTTCTGCAATGCATCTATGATTGCCTCATGCTCTTCTACTGAAAGTATCCACAATACCTTATTAGCAAGTCTACCTTTGTATCTTTCTAATTTGATGTTTGTTGCCACCACCAAATGAGAATAGTGTATAATCTTCTTTTATGATTGGTAGTCTTTATAAGCTGCTAAGCCATTCCTTCTTGTTAAGTATTTGCATAGCCATATGCCAACTACCACAACAGACCCAACTGGATACTGAAAACCATCATCATCTACTTGATCAGATATCAACTTTTTCTTAGGTTCTACACATCTAGCTAGCCAGTACTCAACCTGCTCATCATTATCCTTAGGTGCAACAACATCATACATATGTCCCAAAAAACAAATTTAAGTACATGTAGAAATAAAACCTGTTAGAATTTATAATTCAAATACAATGATGAATTATATGACAATACATAAAAATATATAATTTAAAGTTATAAACAAGAAATTGAATTAAATTACCAGGTCGTATGAGGTCTAAAATGCGATCATAATCTTTTGATGCAAATGAATGATCCGGGTCTTCAATTCTTCTAACATCTTGATACTGTGTCTCACTAGGTGTTAAGGATTTTTGTTGCCATTCTTCGACCCATTCCGTATTATCGCATTCTTTCCATTCACCTGCAACACAAAATTGACAAAAACATGCAAGCTCTCCAGTCCATATAGTCCAAGTGTTAGAATTAGAACTCTTAAATGAATGCCATCTTGCTGACCATTGATTGTATCAAAATCATATCTTGGAATGATATTCTCCTCTTTAACCAGCTAGAAGCAATGTCTAATTGTAGAGTTCTGACTTGATCTTGTGGATAAAGTTGCACTACACAAATCCACAATTGCACTTGCATTTTTAAATTTAGCCTTTTCCTTGAATTTGAGTTGCTCTCTGCAAAGGGCTCTCTTGACACATGCATCGACACCATCAAGATCTTTCTCTTGTCCAACCTAAAAAAAACTCCACGTGTTTGATATTAGTTTTCTTATGAATCCTACTCAACCAATAAAACATTCTAGCATTCTTGAATTTCCCTATGCAATTATCTGACCATATTAGATGTTGTGTCATCTAAATTTCTCTCTCCCTCAAATTCTCAAAAAGGGTCTTGAAGCAATACTAGACAAACTCAAATGAGTGTAGTTTATTGTCACTCATATAGAAATGGTACTCTCTCAAAATTTTACGATCCTCTTATGTACTATTTGGTGCATGCCTATAGACAATATGGACAAAAATTGATACTTGTACTAAATTTTAGTATTGTGATTGGACCTCATCTTGTGGTGCAAGCGTGTAGTTCTCTGCAAAGTCAATGACTGAAAGTATACTACCAATAGGAAATGTATCTTTACATATTCAAAACTGACCATCGAGCCATCTAGCATTTTGAGAGTGTTTAACATATTTAGGTACAATCTTACTCTTAAACTCGTTCATAAATACATGAACACTAACTTTTTTAATGATTAGATCACACCATCTTCCAACCTTTCCATCCTTCAGTGGATACTAAACAATTATAAATATTTTAACATCAACTAATTATTATCCATAATCAATTGAAAGATTTTCATGCAAACATTCATCCAACAATGCAAGATTGCCACATATATCACATACACTAGAAAGACATGCATTGAAAAGAAAAATTTTCTCATTTCGTGGGTTGCAAAACAAACTTGATATAAACTCCTTTATAGTTTTAGGTGGTATATTTATACCACATTCTTGCAACATTCCATTACTATGCATGGTAACACGTATATATCAAAATACATCATAATGGTAGCAAAATTTAACATGAGTTTTGCAACAACATGTGACTCTTTCCTTGTTAATTCAAACATACCAAGGTTTACACTTTTCAAAAGACCTTTGACAAATGCTAATAGTCAACAACTTATCATCCAAAAATATTTTGTACAATTTAGTTTGAGTCATGTCCAATAGGTGTTTTGGATGTGGATCACAAATTTTTGACCCAACTCTTAATTTAAGAACATCTCTAGCATTAGGTGATACTCTCATATTATCGTGCCATAATTTTTCAATCAAAGTTTTGACTTCACCAGTAAGTTTCATATCAAACCTTGGTAGTCTACCACTAAAAGTCCACAAATTGTTTGCCAGATCACTTTCAAAGTTAACTCTTCTTTTTACAACTCTTGACTAAGTTTTACGATGAATATTAAGATATCCACTTATGTTACTCATCATTCTTTTATCAGAAGTTGTTTGGCTTACTAAAGCTGTTTTTATTGCCCGTCGTGCCGCATTTTTATCTTTAGAACAACTTTTCTTTTCGATTGTATCGAAGGCGCTAGCAACAGTCGATACAACTTGTTTTAAAGAATCATCCTTCTTCTTGGGTTTGACATAAAATCCTAACTTCTTCATCACTTTTTGCATTTTAGTCATTTTAATTAGTTGTACCATTAGTTGACATTGAAAGCCAAATTTCTTATTATTAAAAAAATGTATAAACAATCTATTTGCATGTGTCCTAATCTGTCTCCATGAAACCAAGCCAGGAAGATTGTCTAGTACATCACTTTTAATTTCAAAATTTTAATTTGTTTGATTATCATTCAAATATGTTTCATTTTCAATAGGTGTTTCCATGTCTACATCCACATTATTGGTTTCAGTTGCAGGTGGATTTTCAATTTCATTTGGAGTTTCAATTTCGGTTTCAATTTCAGTTTCAAGTTGAGATCTAGTTTCATTTGGGGTTTCAATTTGGATTTCAATTTCAATTTTAGCTTGAGTTCTAATTTCATTTGGGGTTTGATTTTCAATTGCCGTTTGATTTAATAAGTAATCTCCTTCTACTAAATCACCAATTTCTTCATGGAAAAAAAAAGGGTTGTGAAGACATACATGTATCCAATAATGGATTAGAAGATGCACCTGAATTAAATGGTTCTATTGTGTTTCCTTCGTCAGTATTTATGGTCTCATCGATGTTCTCCTCTTCTGAAATGATTGTGGAACTTAAAGCTCCTTGTCTCATTCTTTCTCTTCTCTCTCATTGATGTATTGCCTCCTTCTCCCTATTTGCTTGAATCTCGTCAGCTGTCAGAACCTTCCTTTGCCTCTTCCTGTGTTGATTTGATCCCATGGATGCACCAAATTTTGAATTCGAATTGATCTCCTTACCAAATTGATAATAAGACAAAAAAACATAATGATTAATCAAAACATTCTCTTTGCAGATCATACCTGTCAGGCAATGATTGCAAAATAATTCAATCATTGGGATTTGTACTTCTAGGCCAAATTCTGGCCCAAAGGATCTTTTCAAAAATGAGCACCCATTATTTAATGATTTGGGTTCCTGTTTCTAAAAATGGGCGCTCGTTTCGCTTTCAATGGTACAAAGCAAAACGAGCACCCAATTTTTGAATTTAAAAAACAGGCACCCATTTTTTAAAATTAGGGGCGAGAAACAAACCTTAGCCTTTTTTTTTTTTCTTCGTGATAGGCTTGGTCCCACCAAGCCTATGCTTGGACCTCCAAAAAAATGGCTAAGGTAAAACAACATCAAATTTCATCCTTGGCCTAATTTTTTGAGGGCCTTCCTGATTGAATTTTTTGATGAAACGAAAACCCATTAGATTTTTCAGCATCTTGATTTCAAAAATGTAAATTTTATAGTGATAAGTTTATTTTTACTATTTTGTATTATTTATTAATAAAAATTGGTATCTAAACCTAAAATACCGAGGTTCAATAAAAATTTAATAACTTTTTTGTTTTTAGGATTTTAGAAAAATAAATTATATGACATCAATCTATATACAATTATTTTGAATATTCAAAAAAAAAAAATTAAAAAATATGAAATTTTCATCAAATTATGGTGGTCGTAGACCCGATGTTTTGAAAATATACTTTATTGTCATTTAAAAATTAATAAAAAAATATATTCAATAAAAAAAAAAGAAAAAATATTCTCAACAATATTTGGGGTCTTAGGTATCGTTTCCCAGAAGGATTTGCAAAAATTCATTTATTTGCATAAAAAAAGGGTGGTCGTACACGTGTGGTATGGTCCTAAAACAAGCGTTTTGGAAAACCGGTTTTTAAACATGCCTACTAAAAAGTGATTTCTACCATGTGGGTATTAAAATAAATTACATATTTGAAAAGTATACTCCAAGCACTATATTTTCTCTCACTGAATATTTTTGAGATTCAATCTCTAACTGCATCAAATTTTGACATCAATTGACAAAAAATTTGAAAAACAAAGAAAACACTTCCACTTTTGGCCCAAAAGTGGGACTCAACTTCTTGCAGCCACCCATTTCCCCTTTTCTCTTTTTTCCCTTTTTCCCCTTTTTTCCTTTCCTTGTATTCTGCATCTTGGAGATTAGTTTTCTGGATTCTTACAATGTCTAACAGACATTCATCCCCAACTAGAGCCATTGTTGGAGTGTAAAAATACATTAGTTAAATTAACAAACTTTGAAATTAAAAAGTTCCCAAACCAAAATAAACTTCATGTTTTCATGCCCATACAATTCTCCCACTAATGTTCATAACATTGACTGACAAAATAGATTAAACTCTTTGTCTGTTCATTACCGGAAAACCTAGTTTGAAAAGTAGACATCCCCTTTGTGTCTTTGTTATAGTCCAATGCATTATGCAAATTGTATTGTCAAAATCTTAATTAGGACAACTGTAAATATCACATTAGACTTGGAGTAACAAACATTAAAAAATGGGCGGGAATGATCACATATGTTTTTGGACAATACCGAACAAACTTTATGAAGACTTCCCATTGTCAAAGAAGGGGAAAGGGTGTCGCCTATAATAAGCACCATCGAAGAAACATGCTCAATCAAAGAGTAAACATTGTCTCCTTGACTAAAAAGTTCCATTAAATAAGATAGCCATTGAAGAGAAAATCACAAGTCTCTTCGATAAGCACTACCTGCCAAAAGGATATCTCATTGATGAGGCATTGGAGTTCGAAGAGACACCTCATGAATCTCTTCGATTGTATGTTAATCAAAAGGGATGTAAAAGGATCAATAATAAAAAAGAGACATTTTATATCTCTTCGACAAGGATGCACTTCACTTCTTCATGTTTAAAATGAGTATCAGCCAACTTGGTCAACAGTATTATCAGACCTATTATGGAGACTCATGTTCAATTTCTATCATGTACCAGACAGGTCATTTGTAAGAATCTCAGGGGATCATAGGGTCTGGACATGCTCGATCTTTACTCTTGCAATGATGCACCTTGTTCATTTATTCTATCTCTATGGGCCCTAGCACAACATGTGGAAGCCTCTTGCCACATCGTAGGCTAACATTCCACTGTCATCTCCAAGCCACGAGGATGTGATGTAGCATCTTCTGTCACCATTCATGGTTAGATTGTTATCTTTGACTGTTGTGATTATGTGTCTAACATCTTTTGTGATTGTTTATGGTCACAAGGGCTTCACTTAGTGAGCCTGGGTCATAGCACGTGCATTCATGGCATACTAAAGAATCCTCCTATTTTCAAAAAATATTGCCCTAAACTCCTTTTTTGTTACCCCTTCCCAATACACAACCTGAATTAAAAGCCCTCCTATTTTAAGAAAATATTGTATTTTTTCATACCCGAAATTAAACCCCCCCCTATTTTGATCGATAGGCAATATATTGGACCCTAATATTTGGGATATTAAAGCCCCCAATGAATGCACATGATATAATATTGCCTAGCCAGTGAAGCCCTCGTGTTTATGGTTTGATTGCAACATCATAGCCTTCCCTAGTGGTTTGTCTTTACCATTGTAAACTTGTGCCTAACAATTCATGTCACCTCGATGCACGCTCCAAGTTGGATGACAAAAAATATGTGAGCTATTGCTCACTTAACCTATACATTTTGTATGCGGGAAAAGTGGGCTGATAAAACTCAATATGTAAAAATATTTCAAAATACTAGTCCACACACACACACAGGACTTCTTGGTGCAAGCTATGGAGTAATAACGTATTACTCAGCTTCCCAAGGAGGGTCCCATGGTTCTCTATCTCACAATGTCCCTCAAACCAATGTCTTTTTGCTCTCAGATCACTGAGCAAAATGGTTTAGGGATGGCAAATGCAAGAATGAGGGATGCTTTGATATTTTTTAGTATGAAAGGTATGCTAAGCTATGCATGATCTTGAAATGCAATAAACTAGATGATAAGATGACAAGATTAGTATGAATACTATCCTAGCATGATATATTTAATCTATGATTGAGCTAAAATGATAAAGAAATTATTCTAAACATGCATATTTAGTCTACTTCCTGATTTAAAGAGAGGCTAAATGATGAGCATATATGAAATGAGAAAGCTTGAATGTATTTGAGCATAAGTGTGATACTACAAATTTGAAGGATGATTGTTAAAAATGGAGGAATGAGAGCTCTATTTATAGCACAAACAGGGCAATGGATGGTCAAGATTGAAAGGTTTAATCAAGGGCCAAGTTTGAAAGTTGGGGATCCATGTGCATAATTGGCACCAATAAAATGGTGACAAGTTTCAACATAGGATTGGGTTGAGAGAAGGGGTTGGAGGCATTAAAGGCCTGAGAAGACCTCATGGTTATCTAAAGGCTAAGGGTCAAGTCTAAATTAAGATTACCCACTGGATTAAGAGTTAATCCAAGGATAAACCTTTGTGCAAATGATTAAGAGATAATCATGGTCAAAGCATTAATGGCCTGATGAGACCCTTGGGTTGGATGAAGGTTGAGTCAAAACAAATGTTTTAACCATGTAGGAGGGTTTGAGTTAACCATTAATGGTTATTGGAGACTTTGGGGATTAAGTGGTTGAAGGTTGAAAGCCTTCAATGGTTATCAAAGACTTTGAGCCATTTAGTGGTTGAAGGTTGAAAACCTTTAATGGTTATCAAAGACTTTGAGGGTTTGAGAAGTGACCTCCCCTTTCTTAGGGATGTGACAAAGTTTAGAAGAGGGGTTAGGTTAATTAGAAGTGATTAGAAGATTCTAGAAGGGATTAGAAAGGGGTTTAGGATTTTGCAAGTGGATGGAGGGATAATAGGATTTAATTGAATTAATTTAATTCAATTTGGTTGCAATTTGGAGAAATTAAATAAATTAGATTTATTCAATTTAGGATAACTATTTAATTAAATTTGAATTTAATTAAAAGTGGATAGGGGATTTAATTGAACAAAATGATTTATTCATTAAATGGTATAGTGAATTTAATTTAAATAAATTGAATAATTTATGTAGCGTCGTAAATTGTACGCACTTGCTAGGGTGGTACAATTTCACACCTAGTTTAGCACCCGCCTTGGCACATTTTTCATTTTGCATTGCATTTCCCCTTTAGCACTTAATTAATCAAATTAATTAAGTCTAAGGTTCTATTTCATCATCATCTACATCATAAAGTTGGGCCCTTTCATTAAAGTGTGCCCCTTTCATTTTATTCTTCCAATACATCATTTAATTTAAAACCCTAATTAGGTCCTATTTTGAACTTGGGGGCTTGATTTCGGGGGTCAAAACATCTTGAAATCACCTGTAACTTCAGGATTCTCTCTAAAATCATCATATCTGATGGCCCTGAAAATTTGGTGAAAAGTTGTCGGGACCATGGCGCCCGTAGTGCACATGGTCCCGGACATTTTTCCCGAAATTTTAGGAGTGCGATCCAATCATAAAATAAAGTTTAACCCCAAGAAATTGGCAAGAGATTCAATCTCTAGGTCGGCCAAAAGTTGAAATTAAGACCTAGGGTTTCATATATAAGAGCTCTCTTTCTTCATTTGAAAGGATCCGAATTTCGGTTTCAAGGACCTTCTATGCAGCGAAAGAGAAGATCTTTGAAGACTTCAACAACATTCAGCATCCATCCATCAAGCATTCATCAATTTCATTCATCCATTTAGGGCTTTGAAGACATTAAAGAGAAATAAGGGATCACCGACTGAAGATTGGCTTGTACCCCTCCCTTGGGGTTGGGTATGATTTCATGTTGTTTTCATGTCTTTGCATAAGCCTCATTACATCATTTGTATTCATGCTTTAGATCACTCTACATCTTGATTTGGGGCATTTACATTATCATTTACAAGCAATTAGGGTTTACTTTCTAGGTTGCTCTAGTTTGCTTACTTGCATTTTAGGATCTTGCACACACACAAGGTCTGCACACACACTACTTTTACAATACAACTTGGCTATTCGTGGAGGTGGAAATCACCAAAGCAGGGGTTTGACTAAGGAAAAACCCTATATAGCCGCCCACCATACCTTTTCAGATATAAGTGCAGGTTTCAGGATTCGGGCGACACCGCAAGTTGCAGATCCAATGAAAGCAGACGGAGACTGAACTTCGCACCAAATTCCAGCCCAAAAAGCTAGGACAGGGGCGTGGGGCGCCCTGGTCCTGCCAGGACAGGGGCGCTGGGCGCCCTGGTCCTTCTGTCAGACAGCAAGTTTTCAGCACTTTCCGACAGCTTTTCAGGTTGCAAAACAACAGTTTCAAGAGCAGAATCAGGACAGTGGCGCCCGCACCCCCGTCCCAAACATTTTCACTCAGATTTTAACTCCGGGTACACATCTGCATTCTTATCTTGTCCTTGTGTTTACAGCTTTCCATTGTTTAATCTCAATTCGGCAATCTTGTTACTAGTTCATACTTACACTTTAGGGTTAATAGTTGAACTTGCATCATTCTATCTATCATTTGCAACAAAGGAATAGAAATCCTAATAGGTAGCCCATGGCTCTCTCTTCCACAAAAATAAGTAGCCAATTGTGTGATACCTCTAGGCTCTTTCGTATTCTACAAGTGTGTGATTGAAAGTGAGATTAGGGCATGTTTGCTTAGTGTCACTTTTTCTCCCACACATTTTGGTGAACCCGACGTGAATCTTATTATTGCTTTCACTTGCATTACATTTGTTAGATCTAAATCTAGATTTAGCGTGTTTCATTTAAGTTTCATTTTCAAAAAAAAAAAAAAAAAAAAAGAAGGAAAAGAAAGAGTGTGTTTTGTTTCTTTGCATTGTGTGCAATTTTTATTTCAAAATGTCAGATTTTTATTTGCAAGATGTTCATATTTGTGATGATTATGAGTTAGATGAAGCTTTAGATGATTTTTTGAATCCTAAAGATACCAAACCTTCATTTTACCAAAAACTCATAAGCATTGTTACTATGCCATTTCGTTATGATGAGAAAGATAAGTCGAATGATTCCTCTCAAGGGTACATTACTATCAACTCTTCCACTAAATCTAGTAGCATGGTTGTTTTCAATGATCCCCTCTATGAAGAGATATCTCCTTTTGAATCAAAAGATAAACCTTTTAATAGATATGATCATGCTTTGTTGGATGATGCCCTTGATGACTTTGTGGCTCCTAAAAAACACTCCCTTCATGAGGATCCTTTTGTGCAAGAAGATGACATTACCCCTACATTTCCTAGTGATGGCATTTCCTTTTGCAACAAAATTCCCACTAGAGATGATGAATTAATGATAAATGCTTACCCTTCTCCTAAAGTTTGTCTTACCCATAAGCATCCTTTAGAGAAAGAAGATGAAATAAAAAGCAATTTCCTTAATTCTCTCTCCCCGAAAGATCATATTGAACATATTTTGAGGAAAGAGGATGAGTTTAACACATCTATTGATGCTCTCCCTCCTAAGGATGAGGAATTAATAAACAATGTTATCTCCTCTCCCGAAATTGACAATACTTCAAACATTCCTTTCAACAACCTCACTATTTGGGATGAAACATTAGAAGAAGGTATAGATTATTCTCTACCCCTAGCCAAAGGGGATGAAATCAAGATTGAAAACTCCCTTGATAGTTTCTCACCTTCCTTGAATCTCAATCATTCTCCCTCTAAAAATAAAGCATCTCCCTCTCCTCAACTTGGTTCTACTCATAAGGAAACCCTAGTTCAAAACAAGATGGTTAACATCTCTTTCAAAGATCTCCATCTCAAAAGTGAGACTTTAGAGAGTAATGTTGATCCTTCTCCTAGAGAGTTTATTCCCCATGTAGGTCCTTTGATGATAGAGGATGATATGACCTTTCCTAGTATTACTCTTCCTACTGGAACATCAATGCCTACCCCTTATCTCTCTCCTAAAATTGATTTAATCCATGATAAGATTTTAGTGCCAGAGAAGACTATCAATAATTCTTCCAACACTTTTGTTCATTCCTCTAAACCATCCTCAATTAATTTGATACGTGTGAATGAAACACCTAACAAACCTCTCTTCACTGTCCAAGGTGCCTATCCTTCTCAAAATTCTCAACCTTTAAATAAGCCTATCTTAGTGGTCCAAGGTGGTTATGCTAATGATTCTTTTTGCACTCCTAAGAAACCTATTATTACTGTGCAAGGAGGTTATTCTACTAAGAGCCCTTATGAGTATGCTAAGCAACTGACTAGAGAGAGTTATAATGCGGTTGCTCATACCTATAATACTAGAAATAATAGGCAGCCTAATCCTCCCCCTATTACTCCATTTTCTCTTCCTAATCCTCAACCAATTCTTCCGCAAGCTCCACGGATTTCACAAGTTCTTGGTAAGGAATATGATCTCATAGAACAACTTAAAACTACTCCTGCTAAGATATCCCTTTGGGATTTGATCCAAACTTCTTCCGCTCATCATGGGATGTTACAAGATGCCTTGAAAGATTTGAATGTTCCTCCACCTAATACATCTAGTAATATAGTGTCTTTGGTTAATTCTATGATGAATCCTAAAGCTCAAATTATGTTTACTCAAGATGAGTTGCCTACTAGCGAAATTCAACATCAATATGATCCCTTGATGATTGTGGTTATCATAAATGACACTGCTATAAGACGAACACTGGTAGATAATGGTTCTGGCCTTAATGTGTGTAGCATTAATCTATTGCATAAGATGAATGTGGATACATCCCTTATTGAGCCTGACTCTCGTCCCATTCGAGGCTTTGATAATGTGGCTAACTCTTCATTAGGTATTATCACCTTACCCATCATAGTGGGACCTGTTACTTTGCCTACTCCTATCCATGTTATGTCGGGAAATCTAACATACAACTTGTTATAAGGGAGACCTTGGATTCACATTATGCAAGCTGTCCCCTCTACATTACATAGACAAGTTAAATTTATTTATAATAATAAGACATATACCTTGATAGGTGATACTAATTTTCAAGCTTGTTTGCAAACATCTACTTCCAAAGGGAGTTCTTCTAAGCCTTCCTCTTCTAGTGATGACTCGTTAAACAAGATACCTATGGATGAATCATTACCCTCTGATAATCAAAATTCTTTGGATGAGTCTGAAGTTCCTGAAGAAGATTCTTCTCAACTTGAATCTACACACGAAAAGGCTTTTGATCCTAAGAAGGCTCTCGCAGAAGACGATTGGGGATCTCTTGATTTCAATCCCACCTTTGTAGGTGAGTATAGGGTTCCTCCTAGAGAGCTTAAAGTTAAAAAGAAGGAAGAAACTAGAGATCAATCAGTCTTACCTGAACCTATGAGCAATAATTTTGTGGCTGCTTCTCAAACTTCTTCTCCTCACACCTCTAATTCTGAAGAATTTGATTCTTTGTCTTATGAAAAACCACCTTTTCTTTTTGAAATGGCTAATCGATATGGTCGTGGTTTTCATATTTTGGCTAAGAGTGGCTATAGTGGAAATGGTTGTGGCGCAAATGAACAAGGAATTAAAGTTCCTTTAGAACATAACATGCATGAATATTCATTTGGACTTGGATATAATCTTTCTAAGCCCACCAAAGCATCTAAAAGACCATCTCTCAATGTGAATGCTATATTTAGTAGTGATGATGATCTCACTTCAACTAAATCATCTTCTACTTCTATCAACTCTCATTCCCCTCATAAGGAAATCTTGGCGATGAACAAATCTCTTTATGACTCCCCTCAAATTTCTAAATCCACTTATGAATCTTTATCTCCTATTCATCATAAAGTCCTTTCCTCCAGGGATAAGGCTCTAATAAATTACACTCATCCCTCTTCTAAGATTTCTTGTGACTTTTCTTCTTCAATTTTTAGCACTTTATACATGTTTTTGATCTCACTTATAGTTGAGCATTTAGCATGTCATATTCAAATACCTCATTTAGTCTATCATGTCTTTAAATAACATTAATGGCTATTATGTTGCTCATCATTATGTGACATTGGTAGCTCATTTACTGGGGGCTCATTGTCATTCATGATGGTACAATTTCAAGTGCAATCATATTTATGAAGCAACATAATAGCCTAATTTTTCTATGTTATCTCTTGTTCCTATGGGGTAATAGTGTGGAAATATTGATCATCTTTTCTTTAGAATCCTCTTTTCCTAGATATGGGAGAAGATGTGTATTCTCTTTCTTATCCTACCCACTTCTTGTGAGGAGCATTTTACATACACTAATGTCTTGCTTGCATGAACTCATGTGAGTATGTAGTACATTTTTCTTATGTCTAAATCTCTCCCTAGAAGATTGTGTAAGTCCTTCTCATTATCCTTATCCTTGGGAGGCAATGATCTTTCCTTATTTTTATCTAAGGATCCACTTTTTCCTATTTCGTGGATGGTGTGAACTTTATTACTTGATGTTATTCCTTGTATGCATTTGTTGTTGTTTGTTCAAGGATTCTCTCTTACAAGAGGTGTAAGTCCTTGACTACAACTTCTTTTGCACTAGATAAAATACATCCATAATGAATTCACTCTCCCAATTGGGTTAAAAAGAGCGTCATCCTTCATTAAGAATCACTTTCACCTCGCAAAAGAAGGAAGTATTGCATTCTTATTCTCTTCTTTGTCTTATTCTAGAAGATGTTATATTTGTCCTCTCAGGGATAGGTGTCTTTTGTACAAAGATCTCTTCTCCTCTAAGGATCTCCTTTACGCATACTACAAGATATCCCTTTTCAACTATCTTATCCTTGCTTAAAGAGTGCAAAACTCTCTTGCTTGGGTCTATGACATTGTTGCATTTTTGGGGTATCTTCTTTTGTGATGAAGGTAGGTATCCTTGTTCTACTTTTCTTATGACATAAACATTACACTTTTTGAAGCAATGCGTCATTCTCGGAACCAGAGCACAGACTCTTAGAGCGAGATGTCACGCTTTTGTACTATACATATACAGGTTGTAGCATACTCGGGCATAGACTCCTATGAGGTGCTTCTAGCCTCCCTTACACACACATGTACGAGGTTGAGTGGAACTAGCGGCATAAGGCTAGACTTTCTCACTCTCCTCCCTTACATGGATCACCTAGACAGACTCTAGGGGCTAGTTTTCCATGTCCTTTTTCCCATGGATCACCTAGACAAGATCTAGGGGTGAGAAGTCCATGTTTTCTCTCTCACTATTCTTCTCATGGATCACCAATGTGTGTATTCATGCTTTTTTCCTTTCTTTTCTTCTCTTTGCATTTTGTTTCCATTTACATCCTTCATCTTGTGTTAGAGAACTCTCAAATCCTCACACTCTTTGTTGTGTTGGAATTGAGATTTAGTCCTCTTTCTTACCAAGTGATTCTCCATTAGTTTTTGATCTCATATCAAATCTTCTTGTGAGCACTTGTCATCAATATTCTTTAACAATTCAAAGTGGTAAACATGATACCCTGTTTCAACTCACTAAAATTAGCAAGCCGAAACAGGGGGGGGCATATAGCTACCCTCGAATTTTCATCACCTTCCTTAGTAAGCATTAGGTGATTTTGTAATCTAACGTGTGTTTTGTAGGGTGCGGTTCCTAACTATGTACTGCAGATACCACTGGGGGCTTCGTTCGAAAGACTTATGGATATATCCTTTTTCAAATAATGTTTACTTTTCTGTACTTTAGCTTGCATATGTACGTAGTGTTCATATGACCGCTAAAGTGGGGGCTAAATGTAGTGTCATAAATTGTACGCACTTGCTAGGGTGGTACAATTTCACACCTAGTTTAGCACCCGCCTTGGCACATTTTTCATTTTGCATTGCATTTCCCCTTTAGCACTTAATTAATCAAATTAATTAAGTCTAAGGTTCTATTTTATCATCATCTACATCATAAAGTTGGGCCCTTTCATTAAAGTGTGCCCCTTTCATTTTATTCTTCCAATACATCATTTAATCTAAAACCCTAATTAGGTCCTATTTTGAACTTGGGGGCTTGATTTCGGGGGTCAAAACATCTTGAAATCACCTGTAACTTCGATTCTCTCTAAAATCATCATATCTAACGGCCCTAAAAATTTAGTGAAAAGTTGTTGGGACCATGGTGCCCGGAGTGCACATGGTCCTAGACATTTTTCTCGAAATTTTAGGAGCGCGATCCAATCATAAAATAAAGCTTAACCCCTAGAAATTGGCGGGAGATTCAATCTCTAGGTCGGCCAAAAGTTGAAATTAAGACCTAGGGTTTCATATATAAGAGCTCTCTTTCTTCATTTGAAAGGATCCGAATTTTGGTTTCAAGGACCTTCTATGCAGCGAAAGAGCAGATCTTTGAAGACTTCAACAACATTCAGCATCCATCCATCAACCATTCATCAATTTCATTCATCCATTTAGGGCTTTGAAGACATTAAAGAGCAATAAGGGATCACCGACTGAAGATTGGCTTGTACCCCTCCCTTGGGGTTGGGTATGATTTCATGTTGTTTTCATGTCTTTGCATAAGCCTCATTACGTCATTTGTATTCATGCTTTAGATCACTCTACATCTTGATTTGGGGCATTTACATTATCATTTACAAGCAATTAGGGTTTACTTTCTAGGTTGCTCTAGTTTGCTTACTTGCATTTTAGGATCTTGCACACACACAAGGTCTGCACACACACACTACTTTTACAATACAAGTTGGCTATTCATGGAGGTGGAAATCACCAAAGTGGGGGTTTGACTAAGGCAAAACCCTATATAGCCGCCCACCATACTTTTTTAGATATAAGTGCAGGTTTCAGGATTCGGACGATGCCGCAAGTTGCAGATCCAACGGAAGCAAACGGAGACTGAACTTCGCACCAAATTCCAGCCCAGAAAGCTAGGACAGGGGTGTGGGGTGCCCTAGTCCTGCCAGGACAGGGGCGCTGGGCACCCTGGTTCTTGGGATAGGGGTGCTGGGCGCCCTGGTCCTTCTGTCAGACAACAAGTTTTCAGCACTTTCTGACAGCTTTTCAAGTTGCAAAATAGCAGTTTCAGGAGCAGAATTAGGACAGTGGCGTCCGCGCCCCCGTCCCGAACATTTTCACTCAGATTTTAACTCCAGGTACACATCTGCATTCTTATCTTGTCCTTCTGTTTACAACTTTCCATTGTTTAATCTCAATTCTGCAATCTTGTTACTAGTTTATACTTACACTTTAGGGTTAATAGTTGAACTTGCATCATTCTATCTATCATTTGCAACAAAGGAATAGAAATCCTAATAGGTAGCCCGTGGCTCTCTCTTCCACAAAAAGAAGTAGCCAATTGTGTGATACCTCTAGGCTCTTTCGTATTCCACAAGTGTGTGATTGAAAGTGAGATTAGGGCATGTTTGCTTAGTGACACTTTTTCCCCCACACAATTTATTTAATTAAATAGAGGAAGGTGGATAATTTAATTAAATTGGATTTAATCAAATAGAGAAATGAATATAAAATATTCATTTAGGAATATGGTCATTTTTATACGTCTACATTTTGCCCCTCTTTGAAGTGACATGTGTGCACATGTTATTTCAAAGAAAATGATGTGTTTTTGTGATTTATGATCAATGCAATTTTTTTTGTGTCGTTCTTTTGATTTGCCAGTCGTGCCCCAGATTTGATGTGATGCCCCAATTTCGATATTTGATGGTGATGCCCCCTCAGGAGATGAATCAATAGTTTGAAAAAAATAAAAAATTTTGATTTTAATTTGATAAGTTGCGTATGATGTGTATGATTTCGTGCATGTAAAATGTATGTGAATTGATTCATCTCCCGATAAGTTACAAATGTTATGGTATAGGGGAGACTGCGACCATATTATAGGTCCAGTCGGCTAACCCTAATTTCATTTTCCTCCTATAAAAGGGGAAAAGGGCTTGATTTAGGTTCATTTGTGCTTTATTGACTTTGGAGAAAGAGAATTTGCTCTGGAGAGAAAATGCCTATTCCTTATCACAAACACCGTTTCGAGCGCGTCCGGAGGTACCGGAGACCTGTAGCGTGTGGACCACCAGTAAGTCAATGTTTTTGACCCTTTTTTGATTTTTTGTTTTGTCATTTCTAGTCAGTTTTTGAGTTTTAAAGTTTGGGTTTAGTTTAGCGCATACGAAGTTTAGAGTAGCGCATCGAGTTCAAATTTAGGGGTTGCGGCCAAAAAAGATAGGTTAGCGCATAAAATTATTAGGTTAGCGCGTGCATGTAGAATAGCGCATGGAAAGTGTTGGGTAGCGCGTCGCGTCAATAGGTTAGTGCATAGGGGTGACCTAGCGCATAGGGGTCACAGAGGTTCGCATAGGGAAGGGGGTTTAGCGCGTAGGACTAACCTAGCGCATAGGGCTAAACGGGTAGCGCCTAGGAGGGGTAGATTAGCGCGTAGGCAGAGTCTAGCGCATGGGGTGGTTTAGGTAGCGCATGGGGTGAAAATTGTAGCCCGTAGACATAGTTTAGCGCATAGGGTAAATAGATTAGCATGCAGGAGAGGCAGTCTAGCACGTGGGGGTGTTTTAGCACATTGAATATCTGTTTTAGCGCATCTGAAAAATTTTGCAGTATTGGCTGATTTGAAAATTTGTTTTGTTTGCCTGTTGTGTTTTGATGAATTTATCCAATATGAGTGTTTGTATAACTTGTTTGGATTTGCGATTTTCCAAGTTATGTATAGATATCAATGTGTTTTGTTAATTAGAATATGATGTATTTGCGTGTTCTGTTTCAAATTCAATGTGTGTGAAGCCTGAGTTGTATTACAAGCCGATATGGGTTGGAAACTTGAGTCGTATTACAAGCTGATATGGGTGGGAAACTTGAGTTGTGTTACAAGTTTATGTGATTGTGGAGACTTGAGTTGTATTACAAGTTTTGATATGGTTTTTGAGAACTTGAGTTGTTTTACAAGTTGATATGAAATGATAGGATTTTGAACTTTGATAAAGATGAGAAAAATGTTTCATGTTGATGTAAGTTTGATTTTGATATCTTTGTTTTGATGTGGAAACTGATATTGGATATGTTTTGTGTGTTGACAGGAGCGATTGGGTGTTGTACAGTCGACGGAGAAATTCCCGAGACCGTGGACATTGATACCGCGGTTGTCGCAGGTAGATTTGGACATTATTGAGAGATGTGGATTAACCTCTCTCCTGGATATGCCTCGGTTCACTGTGAACCGGGGGCTTTTGACAGCTTTGGCAGAGAGGTGGCATAGCGACACGAACACCTTTCATTTTGCCACTGGAGAGATGATAGTAACACCGAAGGATTGTTACTGGATTTTGTGCATCCCTGTAGTAGGGGCACTACTTCCCTATGAGCAGTCAGAGGAGGGTGGCACAGAGGCACTGCGCCGCATATTCCAGGATGATACAGTTTGTGGTTATGAGATCCCCTGGCAGGAGTTTTTGGATTTGGATTATGCACCGCTGCCATCTGTACTGGCAGGATTTATTGGGGGATTCCTTTGTCCTGATCGCAAGTCAAAGGGATTCACGGTGGGATGGGGGTTAGTGTTGGAGGAGATGGTCATACAAGGCCAAAGGTTTGCATGGGGGTCAGCAATGCTGGCTCATTTATACCGGAGTCTGCATGAGGTAGTATACCTCGGGTATGATAGTTTGTCAGCTGGTGTGACTCTATTACAGGTATGGTCCTGGGAGCACATTCCAGCAGCGAGGCCACTGGCAGATAGGGATAGGCCCGTAGGTGCAGCATATGCCTACGGATATAGAGGTCTAGTTGTCCAGTGTAAGCTGGGCAAACTAGAGCATTGGAGGAGGGTTTTTGATGACATAGATACGGTCACCTGGCGACCGTATACAGGCTGTGAGGTATGGACAGAGGATGGGCTGGAGATGCCCTTTGTATTCATGACTAGGCATTTGATTGGGAGGACCCCGTTTGTTATTGAGCGGTTTGTGGTGACCCGAGTTTGGAGGCAGTTCGGGTGCCAGCAGGGGATTCCTCAGGGAGCGTGTCTGTATGCACGGCGGCAGTAGGATGTGGCCGATTGGGGGCCGACTATTGATAGTGCTGTGGTAGTGGAGGAGTTTGTACGATTGGCTGGGCAGATCTGGGACTATGCCCCAGAGATTCAGGACGTAGGGATGACAGATGAGTTTGCCCGTTTGTTTGTTGCGCGGGTGGTGGCCAGGATCTCAGATCCAGAGGAGATGAGGCCAGCTTTTGACTCAGATGAGGAGGAGGGAGATGGGGGAGATGATGGGGATGATGGGGAGGATGGAGGAGGAGGACAAGGGAGAGGAGCCAAAGGGAGGTAGGGAGAGAGAGGTGTGAAGAGAGCAGTGCGGAAAGGGAGGATTGAGAGGGGGAGAGGAGGATTGGCTATCAGAGCCGGTAGAGAGTGGAGAGTGGGGGAGGTCCTAGCTGCAGTGGGTGGTGAGGAGGAGCCGAGTCGACCGACACAGAGGAGGAGGATGGATGTACTCCCACCTCCAGTACCGAGGACAGGCCATGTGGGAGGGGTTCCTCCAGCACAGGTACCACTGCGAGTTTGAGTGTCAGGTCATGTGGAGGATGCGCAGATCCGGACCTTGCAGATTACCGTTCAGCAGCTGTAGGTGCAAATTTTGACCTATCAGCGGCAGATTTCTTAGTTGATCACTGAGAGAGATACTGAGATAGAGTGGCGAGGACGAGCGGAGGAGGTGGTGTCCAGCATGCAGAGAGTAGCGGCCGGTGGTCCCATGAGAGACACCCTGAGAGAGTTGGCACTGAGAGCCCAGGAGGCAGAGTACTATAGGCGGCATTATAAGGCGGTAGTACTTAGGGATCGGCGAGTGGAGAGTTTTGCTCAGTCGAGATCCAGCCGATCTCGAGCTACTGGGTCACGGTCAGAGAGCCAAGGTGTCACTGGTCCACCGAGACAGGACCCTCTTGGAGATCCAGGGGTGGGTGCATCTGGAGCAAGACCATCTCCGTCAGGAGATAGTCATACTTGAGAGACATTGTATTTTTGGATCATTGTTATTCTTTGTACTGGACACAGTGTTTGGACACATTTTGTAGATGTTGATCATTTTTGAGATATATATACGGCACCATTTTTGATCATGCGATGTGTTTATATGGATGCATGTTATGTGGGTTATTTTATGTGATGATGCAATATATGATGTAATGCATGATGTAGGATGTATGCTTTTTATATGCTGTGAGATGTATCTTGAAAATGAGATGTATGTTTTAATATGCTGCTAAATGTATCGTGATATGTAAATGATGCTAAATGATATGCAAACATGCTTTAAATGATATGTAATGATGATATGCAACTAATTGTATAATGGTGTACAACTACTTATTTTTGGAGCATCTCGCATTTTGTATTTGCCATCCGATAGAACCATATTTTTTCTTTCTTTGTAGGTTTCATCATTGAGCATTGATTTGTTTAGGATATGTTGAAAATTTATACAAGCATAATGGTATAATTGAACCATAATGACCTGAGAAAAATTTACATGATGTTTGATTTTGCAAGATAGCACAAGCGTCAAGGTATAATTGAACCAGGACGACCTGAGTGCGTATTGCGTAAACAGACAAGATTTGATCATTTGTATGCGTGAAGTGGAATCAGGCCTTTAGTGATATTCGATGTATCACGTCCCGAGGCATGTATTCGCATAGTACAAGTGAGCGCCTCCCAGACAGAAGACTAAGAAAATATTGGAAGTTCCCCTTGACCTCTAGCTGTGAAGCATTTAGTGAGACAAGGAAGAGAATCCAATACTTCAAAAAAAGTTCAAAAAAATGCAAAACTAGTTAAGATTTTATGCTATAGTGCAACATTCAGTACTTCAGAAAATCATCCATCCTTGTTAGTTTTGATTTGTTTGGTTTTGTTTGGCGATGAAGCATAGTTGTTTGTTGGATGTCATGCTGTTGCATTTTTGCATCTAGTCTTGATGTCTTGAGTGTTTGCAATATTATTTACATGCCCCTAGCTGAGTGTGCCTCTTGATGTGAATATATACAATGATTCCAAGCCATCATGGATTAGTGGTAAGAGGATATATATAGACAAATCAGGATAGTGACTACGCTAAGTATGTCCTGAATGGATATTTGTTAAGTGTCAGGCGATGGCCGATAGTGTTTGTAGGGATAAAATGGCATGGATATAGATGGAGGAGCCATTCTTTCACAAGAGCACCTGTTTACCAGGTTTTCACCATTTGTTTTTATTGTACTTTGTTTTTGCTTTTTCTAGATTTTTTTTTTTTTTTGATTTTTTTTTTGTTTGTTTTTGGCTTTTTCCATGCACTAGGCTACTTAAGTATAGTACCTTTTCAGATGGATGCTGTTAGTTGGTTCATTGAGCACATCTCCTTCAGAATTTGTTAGCTGATAGGCACCTAATCCATAAACTGATATGATAACATAGGGACCCAACCAGTTAGGCTCAAATTTCCCTTTCTTTTCTCGATCTTGTTGATTTCTTGGATTTTCTTTAAGGACTAGGTCACCAACTTTGAAGTTGCGGGGAATGACTTTGTGATTGTAGCTCCTGCACATGCGTTGCTGATATGCTTTGAGATGAGTATAAGCATGTTGGCGTCTTTCATCTAATAGCTCAAGTTCTTGCAGGCGGTTAACTCGATACTCTTCATCTGGGATTAAGCCTTTCAAAGAGACTCTGAGAGATGGGATTTCTACCTCCAGGGGTAAAATAGCCTCTGATCCATATACCAATGAGTATGGTGTTGCTCCTATAGGTGTGCGGATGCTAGTCCTGTATGCCCAAAGTGCTGGATTGAGTTGTACATGCCAATCTTTGCCTGCATCATTCACTATTTTCTTGAGGATTTTTAGTATTGTCTTGTTAGATGCTTCAGCTTGACCATTTTCCTGTGGGTAATATGGTGTAGAGAACTTATGTTGGATTTTGAATTTTTCACATAGTTCCTATACATCTTGGTTCTTGAAGGGCCGTCCATTATTTGTAATGATTGAACTTGGAATACCATATCTACAGATCAGATAATTGAGGATAAAAGAGGCAATTTGTTTACCAGTCACTGTGGTCATGGGAACTGCTTCTATCCATTTGGTAAAGTACTCTATTGCAGTTATAATGAACTTGTGTCCATTTGAAGATGAAGGATGAATTTTGCCAACGAGGTCCAGTCCCCACTGACAAAAGGGCCAGGATGTTGTAAATGGCTGCAGTTCTTGTGCTAGTGCATGTATCAGATTACCATGGATTTGGCATTTAGGACATTTCTTGGCAAAGTGATATGAGTCTTTCTCCATTGTAGGCCAGTAGTATCCCATCCTTAGAAGCTTTTTAGCAAGAGTAGTTCCACTTAAATGTGTGCCACAAATACCTTCGTGAAGCTCGTGTAAAGAAGAATCGGAATCATTACGATCAAGACAACAAAGAAGAGTACCATCGAGACCTCGATGATATAAAGTATCAGTGGTAAGGGTGTAACGGGCAGCTTGTCGGATAAAGTTACGTTTTTGGTTACGGGATTGGTCAATGGGTAAGATATTGTGTTTGAGGTAGTCGTATATTGGTCCATATAACGAAGAATCTGAACCAGTCAAGGCATAGATAACATGGGATTCAAAATGGTCATAGGCAGGGGAGAACAGTTGCTCTACCAGGAATTCATAATGACTCTGTTGCTTTGGAATTCGTAGTAATGAAGCGATAGTAGCCATTGCATCGGCTGCTTTGTTGTTCAATCTTGGTATTTGTTCAAAGGTGATGTGCACAAAATACTGTTTGAAGTTGTCCACCATTCGCTTGTAGGCTAGGAGCTTGTCGTCCTTTGTCTGATAGTTGTTATTGATTTGATTGATGACCAATTGTGAGTCTCCATAGACTTTTAGCTCTGTGATTTTCCATTCTACGACCATTTTGATGCCTATGACCAATGCCTCATATTCAGCTACATTATTGGTGCATGGAAACATAAGCCTGTATGATCTTGGTATAGTCTGTCCTTCAGGAGTGATGAACAAAATGCCAGCACCGGAACCATGTTGTGTATAGGATCCCTCAAAGTATAGGGTCCATTGTTTAGTAGAAAGAGCAAGAACATCTCTGTCCGGAAATTCAACCTCCATGGTGTGTTTTCCTGGTAGGGGTGCTTCGGCTAACTAATCTGCAATTGCTTGTCCTTTGATGGCTCGTCTTTCTATGTATTGGATGTCAAATTCACTGAGAATCATGACCCATTTAGCAAATCGGCCTGTAAGAGCTGCCTTGCTGAGTAGATATTTGAGTGGATCAATTTTTCTGACCAACTTGATGGTGTGTGCTAGCATATAATGTCGAAATTTTTGAGATGCGAAGACCATTGTTAGGCAAGCCTTTTCAATGAATGTATAGTTGAGTTCATAGCCATTCAATGTTCTACTGATGTAATATATGGCACGTTCCTTTCCTTGTTGATCCTCTTATGCCAATAATGCCCCCAGCGATATATCTGTTGTTGAGATATATAAAATAAGAGGCTTTCCTGCGACTGGAGGTACTAGAACTGGTGGATTCATCAGGTACTGTTTGATTTGGTAAAACGATTCTGCACACTTGGCCTCCCATTTGAATGGTACATTTTTGTGTAGTAAATGGTTAAATGGTAGACTTTTATCTACTAGCTGAACGATGAATCGCCTGATTGATTGAAGTCGTCCTTGCAGAGATCTGAGTTGGCTGATATTCTTTGGTGGTGGCATGTCCATGATGGCTTGTACCTTTGTTGGATCTACTTCAATACCTTTAGCTGAGACTATGTAGCCTAGTAACTTTCCTGATGTAACCCCGAAGACACACTTCTTAGGGTTAAGCCTGACTTAGAATTTCTCCAATCGATCAAAAATCTTTGTTAGGATGCCAAGATGTTCTGCTCTGGTGAAGGATTTAGCTAATAAGTAATCCACATAGTCTTCCATAAATGTGTGCATCATGTCATGGAATATTGTGGTCATTGCTCTTTGATAAGTGGCCCCTGCATTCTTTAAGATGAAAGGCATAACATTCCAACAGTACGTTCCCCAAGGATAGGTGAACGCGGTTTTATCTTGATCTTCTGGGGCTATTTTGATCTGATTATAGCCTGAGAAACCATCCATTAGTGAGAGCATTGCATGGCCTGCTGCGAGATCTACAATTATGTCGATACTAGGTAGAGGAAAGTCGTCCTTTGGACAAGCTTTGTTGACGTCTCTGAAGTCAGTGCAAATTCTGATACTACCATCTGGTTTTGATATGGGAACAATGTTGGAAATCCACTCTGCATAGTCAATGGGTCGAATGAATTCGACGTCTAATAGTTTCTTTAGTTCAGTTTTGACCATGAGTGCTACCTATGGATTCATCTTTCATAGCTTTTTCTTGACTGGCTTAACTCCTGTAGAAATGGACAGATGATGCATGATTAAGTGTGGATCCACTCCAGGCATATCAGCATGTGACCAAGCAAAGTTGATTTGCTGTCCTTTAAAGAAAATGATGAACGCTGATCTTTCTTCCTCTGTTAGAGATTCTGCAAGGTGTAGGTTCTTAACTGCTTCTGTGGTATCAATGTTGATTGATTGAGTGGGCTTAATCAATATGAGTGATCGCTCATGAAAGTGCTCAGGAAGAGTGTCAAGTCTCCCATCGTTACGTGCCTTAAAAAGGTTTTCACCCTCAGATGTGTCCTTTATTTTTACTTTTTTGTGATCTAGAGCTGCCATTGACTGGTTTTCAGCATCAGATCCTTTATTTAGTTCATTTTTGCGACTGAGAGACTTGGCACTCCCTAGTTTGTAGACATCGTTATTGTGTTCACTAGTAGAGTCTGTTTCTGGATTTACAGTACATAGGTAATGGATAATAGATTCATCATTTGGGAAAATTGGTATATCATGGATTTCAGGTTCATCCCAGTCGATGAGATCAGGGAAGACAAGTGGTAAGGAATCGTTAGGTGGATCATGTTTGGCTACTGTGAGTGTTAGGACAGAGTTTTCATCATGATGGTTCTTGGTTTTAAAGAAGTTCAGGATTTTGTCGAGGTCCTTGATGGTATTATCCTCTACACATACTTGCTCATAATGTTCCTGTTCGCTTTCCTCGGCGTCATAGATATTCTGCAGTCCAAATTCAAGAGGTCTATCTTCTGCGTGATGTTCTTCTTGGGAGATAGATATAGAATCAGTATCACTAGAGATGTCTGTAGTAGTATTGGAGCAGGTACCCCATTCAAATTCATTGGAATCAGTCTCATAGGCATCATCCCAGATTCTATCTGTGCTGTAAACAGGTATGTTGTATGGTGAAAACAAATCTTTGATGATGGATACCATTTTGATGGTTTTTGTTGATTCTGTGTCAGATCCGTCCTCTACGTTCTGGATTTGTTCATAGACTGTACTTCCTCGGGGAGGAAGAATGGTATCTAGAGATGACATGATTTGTTCTTGAGATATTGGTGTCTGAATATGAGCTACTGCTGCAGATAGGGCCTTCTTATGACTTAGAAGCTTTTCTTGATGTAACTTCTGATCTTGATGTTCCCGTGCCTTGCGGATTGTTTCTGCTGATTCAAAGAGTGCTTCCTGCCAGGATTCTTCTTTGTACTTTGCTTTTACTTTCCATTGAGGTTTGATAGGTAGGTGTGGCGGCCGTTTCAATAGGAACGTGAGTTTAGAACTCAATCCTGCTTTGTTTCTGCTAGGTTGTGAAGGAAGATCTATAGGTTCAGTGACTCCTTCTTTGCATTTCCCAATAGGTCCTTTACCGTCATATCCCATCTTCTTCATGATTAAGTAGCCTTTTCCATACAGGTGTGTTGATAGAACAATGTCCAGAGCGACTGCTCTATGATCTTCTTCTTTATCTTTGTATAACCAGCTAAGAACATCTTTATCTTCTGATTCATGTGCTAGAGTGCCCAATTGGATGATGGTACCATCAAATTTAGTGATGGGTTGAGTGGCCAGATGTGTTGATGTAGTAGGCAAACCATGCGATCTAGGTGATGTTAGCAATTTGGCCAAACATAAAGGTTCCAAAGAGTATTCTCCCATACCTTGGTCTTTGATTTGTATTTTCTTCTTGAAGTCTCCCCATAAGGAGTTGGATTTTGCTGTGTGTGGATCTGATGTTGAAGATTGCTGCTTTTCTCTATTATGAGAAACCAAACTATCTTGGGTTGCCCCCATTGCATTGCAATATTGAAATGGATTGTGATCTGCTGATATGGAGATTTCTTTTCCATCATAAGGAAACTTGACACACTGATGATACGTAGAAGGTACTGCTTGCATTTCATGTATCCAGGGTCGTCCTAACAAAATATTGTAGGTTAGATCAATATCTAAGATTTGACAGATAGTATCCTTTTGTACTGGGCCTACTTGAATAGGTAATATCACTGTTCCTTTAGAGGACCTTTCCTCATCATCATACACCTTTATGGTAATTTTCTTGCAAGGATCAATAGATTCTTTTGAGAAGCCTAATGCACGGATAAGCTTTAAAGTACATATATTAAGGCCGACTCCTCCATCTATTAGGACTCTTTTTAATCGGTGTTTGCAAATAATGACTTCAATATGGAGAGGAGTATTATGTGGATGGATCAAGGAAGCATCGTCATGCTCTGAGAAGGTGAGGTTATGAGGTCCAGTCATATGGGCGACCATGGCTTGAAATTTGTCTGTATCCAAATTTTGAGGTACATTGGTTTCCAATAGTGCTTGTTCTAATATGTCTTTGTGCTTTGGTGATAGTTTCAATAATTCCAGGATAGATATCTGAGCTAGAGTCTTACGTAGTTGGCTAACCAAGTCATATTGGATTTTTGGTGTGGCAGTTGTAGGTGTCGTATGTCCCTTCAAGACATATTTCTGAGTGCGGGTTGTTACATTGACAGATTCATGATCACGCTGATCTCGAATGGTGATGACATTTACTTGATGATCTTCAGCTGATATGTGGTTGATGGTGTTGTTGTAGATGTGATTAATATGAGCTCCGCATCTATCATCTGAAGTTGATGCTCCATCTTTGTTGTAATTTGGGAGAGGAATTTTAAAGGCTCCGTGATCACCATTTGTTTTGAGACCATCAACCGTTAAGTTACCTCGATCAATCATGTCCTGTACTATGTGTTTTAATCTCATGCACTCGTTTGTTCTATGACCCTTGTTGCGATGGAAATCACAATAGTGTGAATCATTCCACCAAGGTGGTTTGATTGGGGGTTCATAATTGTTGATTGAAGGCAAAGACAGAATCTTGTTTGCCAAAAGTTCTCTGAATGCGGATTCTAATGATTGTCCCAGTGGTGTGAAGATACGCTTTTGGAAATTGTTTGTGTTGCGTGAATTGGTGTTAGGTCCTAGATTCATGTTTTTGCTTTGAGTATCATTGGTGTTGTCTGTGTTGAGCTGTCCTTGATCAGTATTTGGTGCATATGTGTTAGCATTTGGTGCAGCATTTTTAAGATTTTTCGTGTTCTGAGGATTTCCAGATAATACAAGCACTGGTTGCTTAGATTTGGGATCATATGATTCATTGTTGCCTTCATTTTTGTTTCGAGTCCAAAATCGAAATTTGTCAAGGTTGGTGTTGTTCTGGTTATTGTAGTTTGATGAGTTTGTTCCTTCCTTGTAGAATTTGAGTGTGCCCTTTTTAACACATGCTTCTTCCACTTGAATGCCATTTTCAATCAATTTAGCGAAAGATGGTATGCATTGAAGTTTTAGTCTGTAACTCATCTCGCCGTTCAAGTTATCGATGAAGATTTCCATTTTCTCCTTTTCAAGAATATCTCGAGGATATCTAGAGACCATGCATTGCCAGCATTGAAGGAATACCATGAATGTTTCATTGTTCTTTTGTTTGGTATTGCAAACATCTAGCATGGTTATGGCATGTTGGATATTGTAGGAATAGTGGGTTATGAATTTGTTAACCAACTCATCAAATGATCTGATAGGTGGTGAGATTTTGGATAACCATTCCATGGTTTGCCCTCCCAAGCTTCGGGGGAATAACCTCATCAAATAGGTGTCATCATGAGAAAATTCAAGGCTCAGTGTGCAAAATTTCTGAACATGATCTCGGGGATCGCTTTTCCCATCATATTTATCAAATTTGGGAACGTCCGAGTTTGGAGGAAAAGGCACCATGTTCAGGCTTCTGTCAAATGGGTAAGGACAGATTTTGTTCAAAGAGTACCGCACTGTTGTCCCTTGTTGCATATCCTGTATTTGCCTTTGCAACATTTGCATTTGTTGAGTAAGGGCTACCAAAGGTATATTGTCTTGTCGAGGAAAAATTTCTTGCCTTGTATTGGTTCTCAGCTGAAAAGGTGTGGTAAATGGTATATGTTGCTCTGGTGTTTCTAGCTCAGGTATACGCATTTCTGGTATGCGTTGTTCTAGAATGTGTTATTCAAAGTTATGTTGTTCAGGTATGCGAGTTTCTTCTTCTCTGTGTTGTTCTTGATATGTATATTGTCGAGAGCCAGTTTGAAAAATGTTTGGGTCGAAATCTTCAGGAAGTTTAACGCCTTTGCTTGTAAGCATCAACAAATATTTTTCTTTGTCATTTTCCATGAGTTTTTCATCAAGTTTTTGGAAGGAAGGATTTTCTTGACATTCCCGAAGAAGGGCTTCAGTAATTTCAGGTTCTTCTAGTAGTGGAACTTCAAAAGGATTTGATAATCTGCGATTCATACTTGATTCTGCGTGTGTCTCACTTTGTTTGTCTCGTTGAGAGCGAGTAACAGGCATTTTAGTAAAAACTTTCAGTGATGAAAGGGACAAAAGCTTCTTCGATGTGTTGCTCGGAAGAATGCTGGATTGATCTTTCCTCCACGATTTATGGTTTGGTTAAAAGCAGAATTTTGACAGTATGCTCTTGTTTTCAAAGGTTCTTTGTCAAATTCACTAGATTTGTTTTGGATATAACATTTGACGTGATGAAGGAATACCCGATGAGATTTGAAAAGTTGATGATTGATGTATAAAAACTTATTTCTCTTGATGAATTTGGAAAAACTAGGTTGTTGTTTCTTCAACGTGATGTTACGGTAAAGGTTCTTTCTTCTCAGAATAAGGAGACTAGTCATGCATGAGTGATCAATGATTTCCTTTGATTTGTTTGGATTCAGTTGATTCTTGTTTTGAAAAATTTCAAATCTTACTTTATTAGAGTGAAGGTTTAGATGTCCCTTCACGATAAAGCGTGTCAAATGATATGGATAAAAACTTCCCGATCTGGAAACTGGATTTGACAATTTGAGAATTTTAAACAAGTGTTTTGAGATAGAAATCTGTAAGATGGTAAAGGATTTTGTTGATACTGATGATGAAATCTCTGGATTATGATAGGAGAGACGTCCTCTATTGTGCAATTTATTTAGGATTCTAACAACTTTTGTTTTGACACAAATTGAGATCAAGAAATAGTTTTAGTGGTTTGTTTGTCACTCTGGTTTGATGAAAAATGGTTTTTGATGAAAAAGGCTTCTAAAAATGTTTTTGAAATTTTAAAAATTTTCATGGTTTTGCTCTCTGTTTTCCTATTTTGGATCACGCGCTAGAATAGAGTCTACATGTGCTACTGAATTTACTTGATGAGCTAAAAGAACGGGCCCACGTGCTAATCTGCCCCTAGACACGCGCTAAAGTTTGGATTTTTAGAAAATTTTTGTCTAACAGTTAAAAAAGTTATGCGCTATACTGTGCCTGTGACGCGCTAACTGTTTGACTGAATGCGCTAATGTTTGTATGCTACGCGCTAAGCTATTGCTTTCACATGCCAAAGTTTGGATTTGTTGAAAATTGTTGTTGAATTTTTTGAAAAGGTTATGCGCTATACTAGGCCTGTTACGCGCTAACTTTTAAACTTTCTGCGCTAATTCTTGGTTTCTATGCGCTAAGCTGTTGCTGCCATGCGCCAAAGTTTGGATTTGTTGAAAATTGTTGTTGAATTGTTTGAAAAGGTTACGCGCTATACTGGGCCTGTTACGTGCTAACTTTTAAACTTTCTACGCTAATTCTTGGTTCCTACGCGCTAAGCTGTTGCTGCCACGCGCTAGACTGTTTTTCGGATGCGCTAAAGGAATTTATACTGTTTTGCCTTATGATAAAAATGCTACTATTTTAACTCGACGCGCTAATTTGAGGTTTGGATGCGCTAACAGAAGTATTCCACGCGCTAAGATGTTGCTCTTATGCGCTAGACTGCCCTGATTTTTCCTTTTGGTTGATTTCTTGAGGATTTTGAATTTTGTTGAGAAATGTTCAAGTGTGATGGATGATTTTCTGAAATAATAAATGCAAGCACGGCACAAAAAGTACAACCATTTTGCCTAATCTAACAAAAAGTGTATGTTCTGCGAGGATGTGTTCAAATCCCCAATGTTTTAATAGGTTTGGACACAAGTAATACACTTCAGAAAGACTCTTTAGTCAAGGGTCATAAATAACATCATAGCCCACTAGTCTCGATACTCTGTCAGCTCAAATAGCCGTGTCACCCCCTAGAGGGCACCCATTTTTTTGCCTTTTGCCAGAAATTAACTCAAAGTGAATTGCTTCATAGTTGAGTAGTTATCTTGGGAGATATATGGTGAGTAATCTTGGGGGCGGATTCTTCCCGACCCTTGCACTATGATGTTATAAATGTCTAGTTACTGACTCAGTTCAAAGCTTCTAATTCTATGGTTCGTAATTAGGCTTCCCATTCGGCCGTCAGTGATAAACTCCCTCAGGAGGCTTCCCAACCTTTAGAAAAAAGGCTTTACATATCTCAAGGATACTGGGGGAAGGCTAATCACTGCGCGCAACCGTTGAAAAGGACTTTCGTCACTTTCCACATTTAATTATAGTGGGTTGGAATTCTTAGCATCAAAGCCGTTCCCCACTTAGGTCGTTCCCTTCACACCGGCCATAAATGGCTTTAAGAGTTGGTTGCAACTCCTCGGGAAGGTAAGCCTGCTAAAGGTTTTAATACTTGAATTACTGAAAGCTGTAAGAGTGGTCTGGATTTTTGATCACCTAGTTAAGGGGAGAGCATATTCCTTCCACTTTCGAGACAAAGCAATCAATTGGGTTTATTTTATCCTTTCAAATAAGTGATGTGCTAAAATCTAAGCGGAGATGTTGCTCCACAAAAACATGGTGTTCATTTTACCTTAAAAGAATGAGTTTCTGATCTATGAAAATGAAATGGTCAACAAAGCAAAATTTCTGATTTGGAGGTCAACAAAAGAAATCGTTTTTTTAAAATAAAATCCCCTGCTCTACCTGCAAGAAACTGTTAGAATCCTGCAAGCAAACAAAAAAGAGAAAATGTTAGATGATTTGGGGGACTTCTACAAGTCTAAAATTTCAGTTCGGTTACAATAATTTTTTTTTGTTTTTGTCTATGATGCGCTACAGAATGGACTGTACACACTACAATAAAAGCCAGATGCGCTAAACTGATGTTCCTCTATGCTATACTGTTGCTTGGATGCGCTACTCTGTGAGTTGGAAGCGCTGCTCTGTTCCTTTTCTTTCTCCCGCACTCAGTTCTGCAGGAAAATTTGAAATATGATGTGCTAACATTTTAATTTTACGCACTGGATGATGGTCTACAAACGCTGAACTATTAGTTGGATGCACTAATATATTAACTTGATGCGCTACTTTGTGTTTTGCCCGCGTCGAGACCTACAGGAAATTTTTAGAGGGAGTCATGCGCTAAAGAAAGGTATTCACGCACTAAACAGTAAGCGGGCTAACATTCCATTGTTATCTCCAAGCCACGAGGGTGAAACATAGCATATTTTGTGACTGTTCACGATTAGATCGCAAGGTCATAGGTCACAGTAATGGTTATCTCTAACCATTGCGATCGTGTGCCTAACATCTTTTATGACTATTTATAGTTTGATCAAAACAACACAACCTTCCTCGATGGTCTATCTTAATTGTTGTGAGCTTTCTCCTAACACTTCATGTCACCTTGATGTGCACTTCAAGTCGGATGGAAAAAGACATGTGAGCTATTGCTCACTTAACCTATACTTGCAGATCAATATAATGACTTAAAAGCTCCTTCACACAACCAATGTGGGATAAA
The DNA here is from genome assembly GCF_030272615.1 of Cryptomeria japonica. Classification (NCBI taxonomy): domain Eukaryota; kingdom Viridiplantae; phylum Streptophyta; class Pinopsida; order Cupressales; family Cupressaceae; genus Cryptomeria; species Cryptomeria japonica. Next base: position 253,863,953 of record NC_081411.1, read on the forward strand.
TGAGCTAATTAGAACAGGGAATAATGAATACAAAATGGGCAGGAAATTCATTCCAGATATAGTAATGAGGTAAATGTGAAGATAGAAATCATGTTGGAAATCAATAGAGGGGGAGATTATTTTTTCCCCCCATGAAGTAGTGCAAAATGTTTTACTAGGAACGTGATATTTGTTTGTATTTTTCACATGAAAACTTTGCCAAGGGATTTCATCATGATATAAATTGTGTTAATTTCTTATTATATGGTAATATTTTCCACGAGAATGCAAAAGGGAGAACAAAAAATGAGAATATTTACAATTTGAAGGCCAAGGATTTATTAATGAAATAATTAATTATTTTATGACTTTGGTTTTGAGTGGTAAATGAAAAATATTTCCAATAGTTGCAACGGTCTGAAGCGCTCCCTTGGTATTATGAAAGGGAAATCAAGACTGAGAGGTAGAATTAGAATTAGAATTAGAATCCGAAGGAGAATAGAGAATCAATTATATGTCCTTTTTGAATTAAAGAAATGGAAATAATATTTTAACTGGTGTTTCAATCATTGGTGTTCAATTGTTGTGTTGTAATCATGTATAAATTGTTATCTGGCTATCTCCAGCTTAGGTTTTTCTTATCATTTCATACAATATATTAAGGATATACTTTGGTTTATCAAAACACATTTGTTGTTCTTTCTAGATTCATTTTGATTAGTTCCTGTAAGGCAAGATTAAATCCATTCAGATAATTTTTGTAGTCACATAAATTGTCCATTTAATTAAATAAATATTTACTATTTATTTGATTAATAAACCCACTAGCCAACAGTTAATTAAATTAACATTTATTTAATTCATCCTCAAACATTCTCCTATTAATTAAATAATTATTCAATTTATTTTAATTAATTCATTAAACCAAATTCTTAATCAATTAAATGAATAAGTCCTATTTATTTAATTTAATCCCCTTTCCTCTTTTAAATAAATAAATAAAACATTTATTTAAATCATTAAACTCCCCCCCACTTGCATTCTCCTACAAATGCAAGTTCGAACCACACGTCGAAAAAAATTAATTTTATTTTAATTTAAATCCTATTTTCCCTCACTACCGAATCCACTTGCAATCCTAAATCCTCTTCTAGACTCTTCTAACCACTTTCTAACCATTCCTAATTAGCCTAATCCATCCCCTAATTATTGTCACATTCCTCAACAACTTGGAGTCACTTCTCAAAGCCTTCAAAGTCTTTGAAAAGGATTTAATGCTTTATGTGTTCCACAAGCTAACCTCTAAAGTCTTCCAAACCACTAATGGCTCTTACATGACCATTAATGGCTCTTACATTACCATTTATGGTTAAATCCACTTGCTTCCATGGTTAGAGACTTTACCTCTAACTCAACCCTCATTCAACCCATGGGTCTCTTCAAGCATTTATTGCTTTGACCATGGTTATCCTCACTAACTCTTGCACAAGAGTTTATCCATTGGATAAAGGCATTATTCTTTGAATAATGAATTTATTCACTCAACTCAACATTAACCCTACCTCCCAAGTTAACCCTCAGGTCATGCCAAGCATTTAATGCTTATTCCCTCTCCTCTCAACCCATCTCATGTTGACATTTGTCATCCTGGGATTGGATTGAAAGCCCTCACATGGATCTTAAGCCCTTCAAACCTTACCCTTACTGAGATTACTCAATCTCAACTATCTATTGCTCCATTTTACCTATAAATAAAGCTCATTTCTTCATAATCCAGATCCTGAAAACTTGTATGCATCTCACTTATAGTGAATTTTAGAGAGAATTTAGCATAAGAATTTACATTTACTCTTTTGGACTAGAATCAACACTAGAATAGATAATAGTTTCATTTTTAGCTTGTTCACATTTGCATACTTTCACAATCATATCACAATCTTGAATCTCCATAAGACTTCCATAGCAGTACACAACTAAGAGCTACACTCATGTGGAACTTGGAGAGGAGAGGAACAAGGGAGGAGAAACTATGAGAATCTTGGTGAGCATTTGGAGGAGTATAGTTTATCTATTCTATGTTTGTATGCTTTTTATTTCATGCTCAATATCTCCCTTGATATGCCTGTTTAGAATAATCTTTGGTTGCTAACACTAACATTTGCTTCTTGTGTTCTTATGTGTGTTGCCATCAAGACATATTTTCTAATCCTTTTTGCAGAGCATCATTTGGTGAACCCGACGTGAAATCGAAGAGCAACCATTTTGAAAACTACTAACTTTTTGAATGTTTTAATTGACACATAGGTCGCACTCTTGCGCTTTTGTTCTCTCTTTAGTTCCTTCGCAAATTAATACTTTAGCGCTATTGTTCCCATTAATAGTGCTATTGTTCCCAAACTGGCGATATCGTTTATCTTCTAGCGCTATTGACCCTAAAATAGCACTATCATTCCTAGTATTAGCGCTTTTGACTCGTTGTTTGATAGAGTTAACTTTGTTTGACAACACTTCTTTTAGCGCTATTGTCTCTTTATTCAGCGCACTCACTTTTCTTTTAGCGCTATTGTCTATATTGTTGTGCTTTCGTGTTAAATAGTGCTTCTATTTTCACACAGGGTAGCGCTATTGTAACAGAGAGTTGTAAGAAAATTCCTTGTAACCGAAAACCAAAATTTTTAGGCTTGTGAAAGCCCACCAAAACATGTGGGATTTTCTAACTAATTATCTTTTGTGCAGGTTTTGACTAACCCCTACAATAGGATTTTTAGCAATTTTAGCTTAGGAAATAAATTTGTTCATATTGTTAACTTTGTTCTTTCAAGTTGGGATAAAATAAATTCATTTTCCTTTTGGGTTAAAATCAACTACACTTTCATTTGGAGTTTTAAAATGAACCACATCTTTCGTTTGAAGCTCTAAAAAAGAATCACACTTGTTCAAAGTTAAAAAGAATAACAAAAACAAACACACAAAATTCCTTTTTGCAAAGTTAGGAACAAATTCTTTTGGTGCTTAAAATCAACAAGGCAAATTTTATTTCTTGCATCAAACTAAAATTCACAATCAATATTTCATTTTGTGCAAGTTAAAAATAATCCCCAATTTGTCAAAGTTGTTCTCAAATCGATTTACTTCAAGCAAAATGTGCTCTTAATTCAGTTGATCAGGATTTCCAATTCCTATATTACAAAACATTTTGCCATTGAAGTTAAAAAGAACACCATTTTTGTTGAAGCAACATCTCCAAATAGTTAGATCACATTGCAATGAAAATCAGTTAAAAAGAACAAGTGTTTTTGGTGATTGGCACACTTGTGCAAAAGTTTGTCGAGTGGTCCTACTTCTAACACACACTATCCTCTCCCTTGGCTTTCATGGTCCTAGGTGCAAGACAAAAGTGTTAGTAACACTCAAAATATTATCTTTTTAGGAGAGGTCTGTCAAGAGACACATCACTCTTGGGAACGATCTCGCGCAGTAAATCCTTCGAGCCGCTATAGAAATCAGGTGTGAGCGAAAGTTGTAGCCTTAGGTATAGCTATTCCTACAGTGTAACTTTTCAGAAGGACAAATGGGCCCCACCACAAGTTACAAGGCTCTTAAGTGAGTCACTAAAGAATGAACTTATGTCTAAAAACATTAAAAAATACTAGACACCTTTTTATGTAGAAACCCACCCATTCTATTGATTGAGAATATTTGTGATAAATTAAGTGCAAGAGCATAGATGGTTTTTCTCCCAAGATACTCACCATACATATTTCCTTGAGTAGAAACATAGCTTTTTGAAAGGCTACTTGTAGTTTGATAAAAGTGGTGACTCCCATCATAGGGATCATCTATTTGTTATTCTCGTGCAAGACTTAGTATATCACATCCTTACCTGCCATGTCGAGATTCATAAGGTATGTAGTACCAAAGTTGAAGAAATGTCAAGATGTAGGCTGAAATTATCGCAACTGGCCATTTGACCTTAGGGATAAAGTGTGTTTGAAGTGTCTTTATTTTGTGTCAATACTAGTGATAAGCTAAGCCGACTTCAAGATTTTTGTAAAAAACATACTCAAAAAACATTTGGAAAAATGGTCATAGAGTTCAAAGATTGGGTTGATTTAGACCCACACCTATTTGTGCTTTTTGAGGCAACATTATTGTGTTTGTGTGCTTGCTCTGTTTTCTTGTCAAAGAAAATCAAAACCAATTCAAAAACAAGTATTCATCCAACACAAAATTTTCAACACCAACATTTGGCAAAAATCAAAACAAAGTGCAAAAATAAAGTATCAAACTATATGGCCATCCTTCACATTTTGAGAAGGAATAATCTTCATCAACATATCAATTTGAAGAAAAGACCATTGAGCTCAAAGACTTTCATCAAAAGAAAAAAACTTTTCTATCTCAATAGACAAATCTTTGTCTCACATAGAGCCTTCTTATGTCACATGCGTCTATATCTTCAAGGAAAATCCAATGAGTTTGATCAAGAATCTTTGAATAGTAGAGATTTTACTCAGTATAGAGATTTGAGTTATCATAAAAACAAGGGAGGCAAAATAAATCCTACCTTCTTTCTAGACATTGTCATCACATATAACATAGCTCAGGAAGAGCCACCAACCCTCGAAAGAGAAGAGGAAGAATTTGTCCCATATGTAACACAAAGTTTTTATTGAAGTTTAAACATTCCATCCATTCTCAAATTCATACATCATCAATCCATTCCAACTCTTGAAACATAGAAGGGTCTTGTCCTAATTTCTTTTTTCGATATTCCTTGAATAAAAAACAACACATCACTTTTTAGGGTGTCTCTACATCTAGGATAAGCTCATCCTAAGAGGCATTTCTATGCAGGTTAAAACTAGTCTATGAGTGTATCCTCTCATTACTAGGTAGCTTGGTCTGTAACACATCTTAGACCTTGCATACCTTATCATATCAAACATTGTTAACATACACAACAAGCAATTCTTAGAAGGACTTTGGTGACATCAAACCTTTTGTGCTAGAGATCCATATGCAAAACACTTCACCAAACATTTATCTCTCATTCCATCACTGACTCATAATCATTTTCACCAAACTTCAACAAAAAATTTCAAACAAAATGGCTCAAACCAGATCAAGGACTAGACAACAAGAAATCGAAGAGATAGAGGAGGAAAATCTCAATGAATTCCAAGAAGCCCTTGGAGGAAACACAAATGATGAAAATCCTAGTACTCCCACTCTTGAAGCAATAGAAAGGGTACAACACAACCCCCTCTTCAATCGAATTTTCGATGAAATCCTCAGGAACAATGTTGATTCTCACTTTTTAAGACTTGCCTAAGAGGGAGCCAAACTGCTCTTTGATTTTGATACTACACAATTACGGCAAGCATCAAAACACCAGAGTTGTAATGAGGGTGGAAGAGGTCGAGATAATTTCATGATATGACCTTCATCAAGGAAATCCCCCACCTCCTCCTCCTCTTAATGACATTGACATGTTGAGGCAACAAGTCGAGAATCTAGCCCAACAACTTCATAGTGGTGTGAAAACTACCTAGTTTTCACTTAATGATATTTATCCCTATCCCTTCAATAGGAGTCTACATATGAAACCTTTTCCACAAGGGTTTGAAACACCTAAGTTTGAAAAGTATCGGGGAAAAGGAGACCCTCGAGATCATGTTAGGTAATTTCACTTAGCTTGCCTAGAAGTGGCATATGAAGACACATATCTAATGCGCCTCTTTCCTCAGAGTTTGGGAGGGACAACTAGACAATGGTTTTCCCGACTAACAGGCAGCATTAGGACATTCGAAGAACTGGTCCAAAATTTCATTGCACATTATTCACATAGCATAGAGCACAATGTCACCATGGCAGATATGTGTAACACCAAGCAAAAATCAGGGGAGCTATTTTTCAGCTTTCCTGCAACGATGGCGACAACTGACTAGTAGACGTTCTCTTCAGTTACCTGAACGAGAGCTAGTGGAAATATTTATTTCCAACTTGAATGAAGAAATGGAATTCCATCTAGACATGAAAGGCACAGAGTCTTTTAATGACATGATCACTCAGGGATTAAAATGTGAATAGGCCCTTATAAAAAAAGGGCTTATCAAGATATACAATGAACCAAAAGATGCCCCTCGCCCACGCTTCAACAGTGATAGACCTAACTTCTGGAATTAAAAAAAAAACATTGTCAATGATGAGGTTGTAGATGCAAGGACTATCAAGAGTGCACAACTTGTGGTCCGATTTGCGGGACAAAACCCCCCTCCTAAGAGCAACATGGTTACCCCCCACCAAATCAAGGACGCAATGTACCGCAAGAGGAACCGAGAAAATGACAACAAAATTATAAACCAAAACATACATACACTCCCTTAGGGGAACCTATTGAAATAGTGTTATGTCAATTAGTCTCCTCAAATCTAGTGACCTTACCAAAGACATCTAATTACGAACCTCAAGTCAAATCTCCATGGTGGAGAGATAATGAACATTATGAATTCCATCAAGGAAAGGGCATAAAAAAAGTAATTGTCATAGATTGAAGATCTTGTTCAGGATCTTATTGACTGAGGAGAGATTAAAAAAGAAGGACACGACCCAAAAACCTCAAATAATGATCATCTCATGTTCAAGAATCCGCTTCCATCACAAGATCAAAGGGGTCCTTCCACTTCAGGATGAAACACAGATACCAATGATTATACGTGAGCCGCTTATAATTACACTATGAATCACCTATATGATACCGATGAACAAATTTTAATCACTACCATCAAAGATCCATGCCCTACATGCAATGTTGTTACGCATTGTAGCAAGATCACCATTAAAGCAGCTCCACAAGGCACCACCTCCATCCCAAAGCAGTATAACCTTGTGGAACAATTAGATAAGATGCTCGCACTTATATCCATCTTAGAGCTTTTGCGCCTATCTCCATCTCATAAAACAATCTTGGATCAAGCTCTCCAAGAAGCATCAGTCCCTACCAATCTAAATACAAATCAATTTCAAGCTATGGTTGGTAGTCTGAGGTCATCACCATGTCTCACTTTCTCTGAAAGTGATAGTACATCCTTCTAGCAACCTCATAATGCCTCACTCCATATTGAAGGATTTATCAATCAACATAGGATCAAGCGAGTCTTGATTGACAATGGAGCGGGCCTAAATATCTGTACATTACAATTGGTCATAGCATTGGGATATGCAGTTGAATTAGTGGATCCCCGCAAAAAAGATAACTATAAAATCCTATGATGATGCAGAACATTCTTCAAAAGGAGCAGTTATGTTACCAATCCGAGTGGGCTTAGTGGTGAAGCACATCATATGTCAAGTTTTGGACCTTCCTCTGCTATATAATTTTTTGTTAGGAAGACCTTGGATACATGCCATGCAAGCCGTTCCATCCACCTATCACCAGTGTATCAAGTTCCCTCATAATGGTGTAGAAATTACAACCTTGGGTGATGCAAATCCATTTGCATATTGTAAGAATATCAACCATCAACCAGAGATTACCATTCCCAATAATAAAGAAGTTATCCCATCCAAATCATATGTAAGTCCAGCCTCTCTTTCCAGTTCAAACACCACTATACCCAAGCAAGAGAAGCTAAAAATGAAAATGGTAGAGGAAGGTATTGGGGAGTACAATCTAAGCCAACTCTTTTGTGTTGGGAAACTACCCACTTCCCCTAGAACTCATGGTAAACCTCAAAGGTTGCTTCAAGCACCACTGGTCAAGCCAGCATGCACTTTGACACCTTTTATTCTTGGAAAGAGTCAATAAGAAGAGACCAGAGATGAGGACTTAGTAGAATGGATCTATAAAGATCCTATCACCACGGAAATTCCACAAGCTAAGCTTCCCATAGATCAATATGGAAAAGGCCTTCTCATTATGCAAAGAATGGGCTATGATGGTCAGAGTTCTTTAGGACCTTGCAAGCTAGGATGACATGAGCCGTTATAGGCTGGATTAAAGCCTAAAGATAACACTGGATTAGGCTTTCAAAAGAAGACTCTTCCTATGCTCAGATTCAAAGGGAAACCCAGCAAACCTCTATATCAGCCTAAAAATCTAAAGAGGTCACCTTTGATTATATCAACAACACCAAGAACCATACCAGCTGCCCCAATAAGGCTAAAAAATCCCAGTAATACCATCTACAATACCAATCATCCCACCAATCAAACCAACCACTCTATCAACAACACCATTAGCAGTATCAGAACCCCCAACAGTATCAAGAACACTGACAACTGCATCAAAAGCAACAGATTCAACAACATCGATACTCCCAGTATCGAATTCACTAATACCAATAATCCTTCTTGCAGCACCAACCATTCCATCTCCAAAGGTACATCAACCGATCACACCTGCAATGTTTAACTCAAAGGATATCCCAGTTTGGTATAATAATTGAATATTGGAAAGCGACTCAGAGATTGACTCACATGAGTGGGAATTTGATTCCATCTAGCTCAATACTTTAGACGAGGAAGACACATCACTACCTCCACCTTGCGAAGAAATCCCTATTTACGGAGAAGCACAGATAAAACCCTCTTGGGTTCCTGAACTAGAAACACCTTCCACAGACCCTACGTCACATCCAACACCTAATTCTAACAGGGAGAGTACCATCAATGACCTTCACCACAACGTCTTAACCCTCACTGACACATCTTATGAACTTAACCCGATCGATGAGGTAATGCCCATTATCCATCTTGAACTCATTGAATGGAACCAACCTAATCCCCCATGCCTTGATCAATTCCAAAACAATGAGGCGATCATTGAACTTTTGGAACCACGGGATAACATACCAAGTGGGGATCACAAAGTTGGATTCACCATTGAACTTAATAGTGCAGCCTACTTCAGGGCAGATGCGAAACCTTTCAGTTGCAAAAATATTACGATAAAACATGGATCTTCTAGTGAAAACCACACTGTGGCACTGTTTGATCCCAAAAAAATAAAAAGAAAGAGCATATCTAATGGTGAAAACCTCTCTGATGTGCCTGAGGATGAAAGGTTTGACATCCTCCCCTCTAGTATAAATCAGGAATGATCAATGATCCTTATTGAGGAAACAAAAGAATTCAACATGGGGACTCCTGAAACTCCTCACCACATACATCTAGCATCTCTTTTAACTCCAGAGGAACAACCTAAGTTTGTCGAATTCTTCCAGAAGTGTCAAATCAACTTCACATGGTCATATGCAGACATGCCTAGTCTTGATCCCGATTTAGTCATGCATCACCTCATCATAGTAGAAGGAGCTAAGCCTATCAAATAGAAGCTTCACAAGATGCACTCCCAGATTGTGGTACTAGTCAAAGTAGAACTTAAGAAACTCCTGGATGTTGGTTTTATTAGACCAATTGATTATGCAGATTGGATATCCAATATTGTGCCTCTCAGCAAACCAAATGGGGGCATTTGTGTCTATACTGACTTTAGAGATCTAAATAAGGCATGTCCTAAAGATGGCTTCCCCCTACCAAACATTGACATGATTGTGGACCTAACAATAGGACATGCCATGCTTTCTCTCAAGAATGGCTTTTCAAGGTACAACCAGATAAAGATCGCTCCAGAGGATCAACAAAAGATAGCCTTCACATGTCCCTGGGGAAAATATTGTTGAAATGTAATGCCTTTTGGTCTAAAGAATGCAGGGGTGACGTATCAAAGAGAAATGACCACCATCTTTCATGATATGATGCATATCATAATGGAGGATTATGTTGATGACTTACTGGCAAAATCATTAACAAGAGAAGGTCATCTATAAATATTAGAGAAAATCTTTGACAAACTGGAACAATATCATGTTCGACTCAACCCAAAGAAATGTGTATTGGAGTAACTTCAGGGAAGCTTCTAGGAAACATTGTCTCAAGGAAAGGCATTGAGGTTGACTCAGCAAAGGTCAAAGCAATCATGGACATGTCACCTCCATGGAACATCAGTCAACTAAGTACACTACAAGGGCGGCTACAATCAATCTAATGATTCATTGCACAACTAGAAGATAAGTGTCGCCCCTTTACACACCTGTTACACAAAAACATTCACTTTCAATGAGATGCCAGATGTCAGCAAGCATTCCAGATGCTTAAGGACTATCTCATGAGTACACCATTACTGATCCCACCAGATCCAAGTAGACCTCTATTGGTCTATATTTCAGCAACAAGTATGGCATTGGGCGTACTACTAGCACAACATAATGAAGAAGGGAAAGAGTGTGTTGTTTATTACATCTCTCGCACACTAGTCGGCTATGAACTCAATTATACACCTATTGAGTGAGCTTGCATAGCAGTAATCTTGGCAGCCACTAAAATGAGGCACTACTTGTTAACACATAAAGTAAAACTCATTGCAAAGATTGATCCACTAAAGTACTTACTCAACAAAGCAATATTGGCAGACCACTTGGCCAAATGGGTGATGATTCTGAGTGAATTTAACATCGAGTATGTGGACCGTAATGCTATCAAGGGCCAAGTTATTGCATATTTGTTGGCCGATGCACCCCTGATAGGCGATCATCCTCTCATTTCCAATTTTTCGGATGAAGAGATATTCATTATCACAGCAGCACAACCATGGAAACTATACTTTGATGGTTCATATACTAGGCATGGCTCGGGGGCAGGCATTTTGTTTATCACACCTTAAGGGGACAACATCCTGAAGTCTTATAGGATAACTTTTCCATGTACAAACAACATAGCAGAATATGAAGCCTTGATCACAAGACTCAGATTAGCCATACAATGGAAATTGAAAGAGCTATAGATATATGGCGACTCCCAACTAGTCATCTGACAAGTCACAGATGAATATTAGACCAAGGAAGATAAACTCATGTCGTACAAGCACATGGTGGATAGTTTAAAAGCATCATTTACTACTATCACCTTTGAGCAGATACCCAAAGATCATAATTGAGTTTTTGATGCTATGGCTACCATTGCATCTCTCCTATATCTTCCACAAAATTCCACATGCTACGAGTTCTTGGTAGAATAGCTTTGGATTCCCGCTTATGATATCCCCGAATCTGAGAAGATATGTCACCTTTTCAGTTCTGAATCCCCATGGTATGGTGATTTCTACACCTACCTTCATGATCACACACTTCCTCCTAACCAATCAAATAACTAATACAAAACCTTCATTCGCCAAACCGCTCGATATACCATCATTGTTGAAACCTTATACTGATGTAGTCTTGATGGTACTCTCCTTCGATGTCTAGAACATGATGAGATAACAAAGGCCTTGGAAGAGGTACATGAAGGAATTTGTGGGACTCACTCAAGTGGTCCTTCCTTAGCAAAGAAGATTATGTTCGTTGGATACTATTGGTCATCCATGGAAAAAGACTCCTATTTTATCAGAAAATGCAAGAAATGCCAAGTTCATGGAGACCCGATACGTGCACCCGCATAGGAATTGCAACCAATCACAAAACCATGGCCCTTTTGTCAATGGGGACTGGACCTTGTAGTTAAAATTCATCCATCTTCATCTAACGACCACAAATTCATTGTTACTGCCACCGAATACTTCACAAAGTGGATTGAAGCTGTTCCACTTACCCAAGTCAATAAAAAACATATCACCTCATTCATCCTTAATTATATCATCTATCAGTATGGTGTACCCATGTCCATCATCATAGATAACGACCTTCGTTTCAAAAATCAGGATGTCTGTGAGCCCTGTGAGAAATTTCACATCCAACACCACTTTTCCACTCCCTATTAGCCACAAGGCAATGGCCAGGCCGAAACATTGAACAAGAAAATATTAAGAATCCTCAAGAAGATAGTCAATGGTTTCGGCTGTGATTGGCACGTTCAATTGAATCCAGCACTATGGGCATATCAAACTAGCATTCGAACCCCTACAGGCGCAACTCCCTACTCACTGGTCTATGGTGCAGAAGCCATCCTACCTATTGAGGTTGAGATACCATCTCTACGGGTTTCCTTGCATAATCTCATAGATGATGAATCATACAGAGTATCACATCTCTAAGATTTAGAGCTACTTGATGAAAGGCAACAAGCTGCATACAACCACCGCAAGGCATATCAACAATGCATGAGCAAAAGCTATAATCATCGAGTTAGACATCATACATTTGAGGTAGGTGATCTTCTTCTCAGAGAGAATCCTCGTAACCAACCAAATAGACAACATTGGGGAAAGTTTGAATCAAACTAGCTGGGTCCATATGTTATCATTGCTATATTTGGGTTCGAGGCATATCAATTGGCTACTTCAGAAGGAGAACCGCTAGTAGATCCGATCAAAAGCATGCACCTCAAATGGTTTTATACATAAGCTGTATATAGCATCAAGCTCCCATACATATCAGAAAAACACCAAAAAAATTCAGATAAATGTCCTCAAGAAAATACAAAAAAATCAAAATAGTAAAGAAAAGTCATGCATCCAAATGGTGAACAACCACTCTGGTGGCACCTTGGGTAAGAACGATGGTGAAAACCTGGCAAACAGGTGCCACTCGTAAAGGCTATGGCTCCATTGTCTTTCAAACTTGTTGCGATCACATTCATTGCATCCACTCATCCATCAGTCAAACCATGGCTTGTTATTGATATGCAATCAAGGATAGTACTTCATGCGTCTTGCATCCCACTTTTTCATAGGCATGTCTAAACTTGAGGCAATTCTCTTAAACCTATTGATGGAAGTGGTTTCTACATTACTTGTGATTCATTGAGTTCTTTATTCAAACCTGTCTCACAAAATAAAAAAATATTCAAAAAATTATCTCATAAATTCCAAAAACATTCGAAAAACACTCACAAAAATTCAAAAACATCATAAAACATAAAAACGCAACCAAAAACATGGCAACATATAAAATACTTTGTACATACACAATCGCAAACAGAAACCAAGCAAACATTTTGAGTGACTCAAATGGTGACCACTTATCAAATCAACCAAACAATCAATATCGACACACAACTGTCTTAACACAGATGCATCCTTACCAAAACAAAGACAAGATAACATATTTTCTTTGACAAGAAACTTTTGTTTAAGCTATCAAGTACTTGGTTGGTTTGTTAGTTATTTAGTCACTTATATCAGGTTCCTATGCTACTCCGGGATATCCACAAGTGATTAGAGTAGCTAGGATGGTTCCTAAGCATTGTTTGTGTATCTTCTGCGAATTATTCCAATGAAGTTCTGGGGCATGTACTAATGGTATCTACGTGGGAAGTTCACTAAGCTACATGATCATATGCAAAATATAGTCATGGATCACTACGGCTTGCTAACTACAACGTATACCTCAACCATATGAGCATGAACCATTATGGAGGGTCCATATTCTTTGTCTATGCTACTTTCTTATAGGTACAATGCTCCAAACTTGGTTCCTACCACCTCATCCAATATTGATACTACCATGCTCAATGATGAATAACAAAAGTACTATGGATTGTCATTCCATCTCATCTATTTATATTGCATTTCGTTGCATATCACCCATCCATTTGATCATTCACTACTCATATTTATGCTTCTTTTTATGCAAGTGTGAACAAGTTTACATACGAGAATTTATTTAAAAAACAAATTGGTCTTGGATACAATCACGACGGAGTTCTCTAATACATCATCAATGCATCATGCAAATTCTCGCCAACGTTGCATTCATTTGTCATGAACACATGGCATCATCATTTCATTATATTTGGTTGCATTTAAATGCATCTAGTTCATCATTATTTACTTACATATAGGTTCATTACATTCATTTTCAATATTCATTAAAGTGCATTTAATATCATTTAGTTGCATTCATTATCATGTACTTAGATTATCATCCTTAAATCATTCAAAATCATTCATCATCATTTCAGTTTGTTTACAATACATTCATCTAGATTCCTTTAGTTGCATGCATTTATTTATCTATCCATTTAGTTAAGTGCATTCATCTATCCATCCAGTATATTTTTATACTCATTTATTTCATCTTAAAAAGATTTCATTTAGGATTCATTAAGATACATTCATTATCCTTTTAATTGCATTAAGGTGCAGTTATTCATTATCTCTTAGTTGCATTATCATTGCATTACTATTTCACTTAGTCATATTTTAAATCATTTATAATCATAACATTTGGTTCTATATTTTATATGTGCATTCATTTAGAAATCATCACATGAACATTTGTACTTTACATTTGTTTATCCATCTTACATTTATTTTTAACCATCTATACACATTTATATAAACCATTCAATTCATTGCATTTCATCGTATCAAACACAACTGCATATCATCATTTCATCACCATAAACACAAGTGTTATCTCTTTCATAGTTTGCATCATTTCATTATGCATATATCATCATCATGGCATTACATACATAAAGCATTACAACCAATAAATCATACATATATTAACCTGCATCCACATGTTAACATCACATTTTTAAACATGCATATAGACATCATACAAATCATCATAACATGCATATAGCAATCATCTCATCAACATATACATCTCACAAATAAAAACATATAGCTAAGCATAAATCATAAACTCATCATCCTGCATAAATCCATACATATCATCAACATCCATATCATCACAAAATATAGGATCTCCTAATATATCACATCACATATCATCTCATAAAAACATACATGTATCAAATTACAATGATGTCAAAAATATCAGCTACCAAGAGCCATCCAAGTCACAGTCCAAAATGACAAGGTAATAAAATACATACAACTCTCTTAAATGGCACTCTGGCCAGATGTTGCACCACCATCACCACCTGCTCCCCCACTACCCCCTCCACCACCTGCACTATCTCATCGTGGAGGACCCATCACACCACAACTGCTCTGCCTCCTCTGAGACCGCTTTGATCTCGCCCGATGCATCTGTGCATAGTTTAGTGCCCCCTGACTAGCTGACACCACCTACTCATATAAAACCCGCCAATACTCTATCTCCATCTGAGCTTGTCCGAACTACCTCATCACCTCCCCAGTAGGACCCTGTGCTCCTACCCCAACTCATGCTCTCTCTTGTAGCTCCATCAATCTCTCCACCACATCATCTCTCTCCCACAGCTCCATCAATCTCTCCACCGCATCATCTCTCTCTCGCAACATTATAGTCAACTCTGACTCTCGTGCAAACAACTGAACATCTTTAGTTGCAACCTCTACCTCCATGTCCTCCAACCGAGTCTACAAAAATACTATCATCTGATCCCGAAGATCTCCTCCTCCCATCCCCATCAGATCCTCTCCTCCACCTGTAGCTTCCTCTCCTCCTCCAGTGGCTCCCTCTCCCGTATCCATAGTTGCCTCTCCCTCGCCCATATCCCTACCACCTAATCTCACTCCTCCCTACATCAAAGGCCCTTGTGATAGTTGCAATAGCTTCCCACCTCTCCCTCTCCGCTGTAACCATCCACCTCCAAACCCACCACCACCTCCAAATCCACCACCCCCACATCCTCCTCCTCCATCACCTCCTCCTCCACCACCCCCTCCTCCATCACCTCCCCTACCTCATCCACCTACTACAAGTCCTCGCCCTCCTCTCCTCCTCTGTCTCTATTTCCTATCATCCTCAAAAGCTGGAATCGACTCTACTAGATCCGATATGCATGGAATAGGATGTGCAGTAATGTACTCTTTATACTCATCTATCACCCCTGCATCTACAATCCCCAGCCTCATATGCCATGGTCTCACCTGTAAATTCCAAAACTCTGCTAAGGCCTGATCATATGGTAACACTGGCCCCCACTGGAATCTCTCTCATACCGCCCGTACATACTCCCCAGATCCACTCGACAATCCCCACCTCTGACCAAACTGCCTCATCACTCTACCAGGTACCTGTCTCTCCAAATTGTAGGATGTCCTACCAATAAGTACCATGTCATAAATACATACGACAAGGCCTCTGCATCATCATCCCAGGGCTCACACTCAATATAGGGCCTCCATATCACTATATCTAGATCATCTAATGTCCATCGCCACCACTCTAGCTTCCCTAGGTGGGGATGACTCATCATACCTTCATACATATACACATAGGGCTGATCCACTACCCTAAATCTCAAACTCATAGATCTTGTCATAGGTAGGTGCTCCCATGCCCAAATATACAGCAGAGTGATCCCAACTCCTAGAGAACTCATCTCTTGATACACCACCTCATGCAACTCCTGATATAAGTGTGCCAAAATGCACGGTCCCCATGCAAAGTGGGTCCCCTCAGTCATCATCTAATCTATAACCTAACCCCAACCCATGGCCAGTCCATGTGATCATCGATCCGGGAATACCAGGCCCCCAACAATCCCTGATAGTACAGCTGGAAGTGGCTCATATAATGCAGCTATCTCCTCCCATGCTATCGAGCCATCATGAATAAACACATCCTCATCAGAAATCCACTGCATAACTGCTGTTCCCCATGCTCGGTCATATGTCACAAGATCTCCTCGGATAGGGATATGTAAGATCCACCACACATCCTCTAGTGTCATGGTCATCTCCCCCATAGCCAGATGGAACGTACAAGTCTCGTTGTGCTACCACTCTGCTAATGTTGTCATCAAGTTGCGATTCATCTGAATCACGGGCATGTACATCACATCATATAGGCCTGTTAATGCAATGCAATCAATCTCGGCCTTCATCAATCGATCTCTCAACTATTGTGTGGCTGGATGCGTCTTCAGCATCTATAAGACGGGAAGATCCTCCTACACATCATCACACATCCGCATCATCATCAGTTGTTTTGTTTGAAACTTTCTTAAGTTTAAACATAGACTATCAATAGATACTCTGATCAAGTATCTTCGGGTCTCACTAGGTAAGCAATCATGGCAAACCTAGACTACAACAAGCATTTCTCATAATGACCTAGTCTCAACGGGGCTGCTATGGTTCAAAACAACTAACCTATCCATCCATCCACCATAGGCATGAGGAGATTATTTTTCTAACACTGGGGCATCTGTTTTTTAGACAATAGCGCTCATCTGCTAACAATCACGCTAAAACAACTTCACACTAGCACTACAAAACCACTGCACAAAAGCATCATTTTCGAGCAATAGTGCTAGAAGACTAACTCAATAGTGCTAAAACTACAATTGCGCTAAAACAACTATAGGAATATGCTAAACCTTGTAAAAGCGCTAAAACCACTACACAATAGCGCTATAGCGGCACAAAAGCGCTAGTTAAAGTGACAACAATGCTAAAACATAGTTTTAGCGCTATTGTCTTGACTCAACTTGCATGCTTTTAAAATGACATAAAAATGCACAAAAACCAAAAATTCAAATTTGCGTAACACTGGTCCATAGTCATCTAGCCATTAGAATCGTCGGATCCGCTCTAGCCTATGATTTGCTATAGGTACTGGCATCCTGACTGTTGCTCACTCTTTCACCAAAATCAATATCAGAGCTCTAAATCAGTGTGGAGATGGATGCAAATGTCCTTGTTTTTACCCCTTCACCCCCATATATACCCTTCACCCTAACCCTAATTTTACCTCTCTCATCATTGTGGTCCCCGTGAACTTTTAACACCCCCCATTTCTTCGTTTTATCACTGATTTCTTTTATTCTTTCACCGGTATTGCTAAATTCTTTTCTTCTACCTCCCTACCAATTCTCATTCTTTTTCAAGAGATCGCCCGATTTTTCAAAAAAATTTAGCCCATCTCTTGAGGGGGCATACCACACATTAAATTAACATTTATGGGGCATATTTCTTGACACCTATTTTTCTTTCTTTGAAATGACGCGATAAACCACACCGTCTCAAAGAGGGGCAAATGTAGTCACATAAATCTATCCATTTAATTAAATAAATATTTACTATTTATTTGATTAATAAAATTACTAGCCAACATTTAATTAATTCATCCCCAAACATTCTCCTATTAATTAAATAAATTATTCAATGTATTTTAATTAATTCATTAAACCAAATTCACAATCAATTAAATGAATAAATCCTATTTATTTAATTTAATCCCCTTGCCTCTTTTAAATAAATAAATAAAATATTTATTTAAATCATTAAACTCCTCCCCACTTGCATTCTCCTATAAATGCAAGTTGCAACCACAAGTTGAAATAAATTAATTTTATTTTAATTTAAATCTTATTTTCCCTCACCCACCAAATCCACTTGCAATCCTAAATCCCCTTCTAGACTCTTCTAACCACTTACTAACCATTCCTAATTAGCCTAATCCATCCCCTAATTATTGTCACATTCTTAAGCAACTTGGAGTCACTTCTCAAAGCCTTCAAAGTCTTTGAAAAGAATTTAATGCTTTATGTGTTCAACAAGCTAACCTCTAAAGTCTTCCAAACCACTAATGGCTCTTACATGACCATAAATGGTTCTTACATAACCATTTATGGTTAAATCCACTTGCTTCCATTGTTAGAGACTTTACCTCTAACTCAACCCTCATTCAACCCATGGGTCTCTTCAAGCATTTATTGCTTTGACCATGGTTATCCTCACTAACTCTTGCACAAGATTTTATCCGTTGGATAAAGGCATTATTCTTTGAATAATGAATTTATTCACTCAACTCAACATTAACCCTACCTCCCAAGTTAACCCTCAGGTCATGTCAAGCATTTAATGCTTATTCCCTCTCCTCTCAACCCATCTCATGTTGGCATTTGTCATCCTGGGATTGGATTGAAAGCCCTCACATGGATCTTAAGCCCTTCAATCCTGACCCTTGTTGAGATTACTCAATCTCAACCATCCATTGCTCCATTTTACCTATAAATAGAGCTCATTTCTTCATAATCCAGATCTTGAAAACTTGTATGCATCTAACTTATAGTAAATTTTAGAGAGCATTTAGCATAAACATTTACATTTACTCTTTTGGACTAAAATCAACACTAGATTGGATAATAGTTTTATTTTTAGCTTGTTCACATTTGCATACTTTCACAATCATATCACAATCTTGAATCTCCATAAGACTTCCATAGCAGTGCACAACTAAGAGCTACACTCATGTGGAACTTGGAGAATAGAGGAACTAGGGAGGAAAAAATATGAGCATCTTGGTTAGCATTTGGAGGAGCATAGTTTATCTATTCTATGTTTGTATGCTTTTTATTTCATGGTCAATATCTCTTTTGATATGCTTGTTTAGAATAATCTTTGGTTGCTAACACTAACGTTTTCTTCTTGTGTTCTTGTGTGTGTTGCCATCAAGCTAGGTTTTCTAATCCTATTTGCAGAGCATCAAGTTCCATTTATAGGAAGAATTTAGGTTGGTTTTTTAAAGAAGAGCTTGATAATAAAATTCCCAGCATGTCTGTGTAAGGCATAAATAGTCAAAGTGCCTGATAACTTTAGTTAAGCCAATTGAAAGATACACACACACACACACACACACACACATATATATATATATATATATATTGACTCCATTTCCTAATGGATAGAAGGCATTGATGATTAAAACCCTAAAAGGATATATTCCCAATAGGTTACATTCATATACATTTTCAGTTTTATGTTGTAGGAGTAGGAGTTGGAATAGGTTTTAAATTAAAAACAAGTTATCTCAAACCTTCATGCCAATTTGGGATAAATCAAAAGGATAGTTGGAAATATTGAAAGTATATGAATCTTACATATTTCATATAATCTTCTTATACTCACTAGTTGATTTTTGAAGATAACTTATTACTAGTGATACAGGTACACCTGCCTAGTAAAAGCAGAGCCTAAAGTCCAGGAGAATTTTGATCAATTTTTTTCATTGGTAAAAATCAATTTTGAACGTGATCATAAAGCTTGGCATAATTTTAAGGTTTGACAATTGTAGTTTTGGGAACCAACATCCATCATATTATTTAATCTTCCACTCCACCCATTTTTTAGAAGGGAAAAGAGGAGTATTCAAATCTTCTCTCATCATCCAATTCCAATCTGATTGCATCCTCACAAAGAAGTGATTTTTAACCAAGTAAGGTTCTAATTTCCAATGAAAGACATAGTAGTGAAGGAAATTGTAAAGTTATTTTTACACTAGTCAACCATATTCCCTTTGATAGAGAGAGGATTCCACATAGTCACTATCACTCTTAATGCAACTTCAACAAATATAATACAATTATTTGTATTGGGCCATATTTTTTTATTAGTGTCGAGAAAAACTAAATCTAATGTCTTAGAGTCTTATAACACAAGTATATCAATTTTATTGTAAAAAAAGACACATCTTAGAGTATGTTGTTTATGAGGGCTATTGAGCCCTCTAATGTACCAAGATAATATCTTCATTTCCTCATATTCTTTTACCCTTGGTCTACATTGTCAAGGATACCTTTCTTTCCCAATGTTATATCCTTTACTAATCCTCTTTTTCTAGTCTCCATCTAAGAAGGCCTTGTTTTAGTCATAATCCTGTGTTATCTTTCTTACTACTACTCTTCCTCTTACTTCTACAATTAACTGTAGTCCATTTTTTATCCAAATAGGTGGGAGGGGGATTCAAAGGGGCTATTGATATCAAGTAAAACTTCAACAATGTTTTTTCCCTTATTGAAACTATGGGAGTATATCTATATGGTCTTCAAGTCTATACATGAAGAATCAACAAACCTATATAGTATGTTTTCTGTTTGTTTAGTGTTGTTGCTTTCTTCCAGCTATGTGTGAGAATCAATCTTATTCAAATCTTGGGATGTAGAAGATAAGAGGATCTCCCCACACTCCAAGAATTTGTCTTCAGGTTGTAGAGCTATCATGTCCCAAGTGAAAACCTTTGGAGTTTCCTTTAAGAGAATAGGAGAGACACCATCATTTGTATCTTGGGAGATACAACATGCACTGAAATGATTCCCATCCATATTTCCTTGTGTCCATAATAGTTTTCTTCTTTGAAAATCATCATATCATCTTTATCTATCTCTTTAGATAGCCACTGCATCATTATCTCAAGGATTTATCCCTCTTCAAGACAAATTTTTCTCTCCCATAACTAGGGAGCAACTTTCCTAGACAAGGATAAAACCTCCTTAGAGGGTGCTTGTCTTATAACTTGGTATAGGTATATTAAAGGAGGTATCTAATAGGAAAATGCACTTTCTACAATAGCTGGTTTTCTAGGTGGGCCTCTATAGACTTCCTTTCCTTTCTTTAAGGGGTTCTAGGTGGAAGGAATGCAGCATTTATCAATGAGGTGGAAAAATCTAACATTGTTTTGGTATAAGAACCCTACATTCTCATAAAAAATAGGTTGACATATCTTTCGAGACCTAAAGTTATGACAAACACTCTAGGGAAGAGGCTTAAATAATTAACTTTTACATTAACACAAATTTTAGTAAAAATGAGGTGATATTTTTTAAGAGTGAGTTTTCTATAATAATAAGTGTTGCAAATTAATCAACAATACTTTTCTAGGTGCTATGACTCCAATATTCTAAGGGGAGGTCTAGTAAATGAACCCAAGTAGGGTCTACCCTACCCAAGACCAATTTCGGTTCAAAACTAAGCTTCCATTTACAAAGAGGTAGACCATTGCGGTGTCTTGTATAAAAAAACTAGGGGTCCTCTAAGAGGAATTTGATTATATCTTCTTTTATCAAAAAAATAAAGAGAAAGAACTCTTTAGCCATTACAATAATCAATACATTACCCTTTAATTTCCAAGCATCAAAAACCCATTGATGAACAAGATCCATATTAGGTATGAAAGTATAGAACTTATCTATCAAAGTTGTACATACAACTATGGTAGCCTCATTCAAGAAAGTATCTAGAAGAGAAAACTTAATTTAGTCTTTAAAAAACTTTAATCGAGGAAGAAGTAGAGAAATTGAATGAAAAATTATTTTTTATTTATAAGTTTATCCACCTAGGAAGTGGGCGCCACTCCTCTAACAAATAATTCATTTTTTGAAAGATCCTCATTTTCTTCTAGATAGACACTAGTCACTTTTATGGATAAGACATAGTCAACATTATATCCAAAAAACACATTGTTTGAAGAACTTTTGTTCTTTCCTTCTGTCTCTTGGGTCAAGATGCACTTCCTAGGGGACTAACAATCCCCCCTGAAATGATATTTTCAATAAAAGACGAAAAAAATTGAAAAAATAATGGGTAGGAAGTTGCAGAATTATATTCTTAGTATTTTTTCTATTATTTTTATAGTAATGGTAGTGTTTAGCATCCAATAATTTCATAGTAATAGTAATGTTTTATATTCAATTTTGTCATAGTGATGGTAATATTTTCTTAGGTATAATATTTGTTGGGAAAATGGTGTCTCAACCTTGCATTTACATGAGGTTACTATTTCTAGTAAGTTTTTGTTTGAGGAAAAAATGGTGCAAAATTCTCCCCAAAGCTTAGGATTGGCTAAGATAAGGATGCCGGTAAATTTTCATCACAAGATCACAGCGAGTTTTGAAGATATTAAAGTGTTTGGTTTTGAAGGTTATGATGATAGGTTTAGCTTTAATTTTGAGGACTTTAGACCCTCCAAAATGCCTTGAAAAGTGGGCATAACTAGTGTAGAAGGTTACAAGGTGATAGAGAACTTCACGAGCTTTCTAGTTATCAAACGATTCATCAATCAGACACCCCGTTCACAAGTTATGGCCTTTGGAAGTTTGGAATCTTGTAATAGGAAATATAAAATTACACCAGACACATAAATGAGTTGTAAAAGGGAGAAACACATGATGATGTGTGTTTTGACATGTCATAAGGCATCTAGAATGGAGATAAGTTTCACTCTACTTTATTGGGTGGTTTTAGCCCATGGTTTTGTAATATCGTTTGATGGTTTCTTGTATTGTATCTCCTATATATGAGGTGTGTGAGATAGAGGTCGTGTGTAAGATTCTTATGGATTTTGAGTTACCTTTGAGTTTCTAATTAGTGGTACTCTTGTGAAAAGCTTGCTTTACAACTATATTGTATTCTGTTATTGATTGTTGAATAATATATTGAGCTACTTTTGGAGTGTGGGGTTTCTCTCTTGAAAGGGTTTTCCCCACATAAATCACCGTGTTGCTATGTTGTGGTATGCATGATATTATGTTTATTTCTATTAATTTTCTTTTACTATTGTAATTATCTATTAAAGTTTTTGCATTACCCTCCTCTCAAGGTTAGTGTAGGAAGTTGTTTCACTATTTAATTTCCTTACAATATTGTCATAGCTTTAGTAGTATTTTGTGTTTGATATTGTCATAAAGATGACAACATTTTTTGTTCGATACTATCATTGTAATGGCATGAAATTTTTCCATAATAATGGTAACATTGAAGTTCAATGTTGACTAGTGAGGGTAGTGTTCTATGTTTAATGATAATATAGTGCTGGAAAAATAATGTTAAAAGTAGTGATGTTGTAACAATAATGATAGTGCATTGTTGTTTGTGAATTTTTATTATGTCATAAGTGATGATAGTTTGATGTTATAAAGTATTTTAAACTTTACTTAGATTAGTTAGTTTTTTCTTTCTACCAAACAAGATATATCTATGTGTATGTTATGTGATAAAAAGTTAAGTAAATAACCAAGTTGTGGAATTACTATGTAATAGCATGTGTTCTCAATAGTATATAACACAAGAAGGTAATTGTATGAAATTTAATGGGGAGAATAATATTATATTTTGTCCAACTAAATATTTCTTGTTTATTGTTGTAATTTTAGTTTTGACAAGCAAAATACCATGTCATTGTTAACCTAAAGTTGATTATGTCTAATTTAGAAATGAAAGAATGTTTAAAAAAAGAGTAGGCTTAGGATAAAAATAAGCATTGATTTCCATGCATTAAAGAATGATTATATTTATGAAACCAAAGTATTATTTTATATATGTATGATATTAAAGTAAGAAGTAATTACCTAGGTACCTATGTGTATAGAACATATACATATATACAAGTGCAATTACTTATACATAACATACATGTATTTTTGTGTAAAGGAACTTTAAAAGAGTAAGCAAAATCACTTGTTGGATTTAATAAGACTATTTTCATAATATAAAATGGTTTTGACATTTTTTCTATTTTCAAATATTAAATGATATATAAATTATTGATAATCAATTTGGGGATTATCATTTTGAAACTTTTTTTGCTAGAATTATTTGTCTAAAACTCATTAAAGAATAGAAACCCTAACAAATTAAACATGAATATATGGATAGTTAATGTGAATATATGGTTAGTTACAATATAGAACTCAAAAATATTTTTTTGAAAAGACTGTAGATCTAGCAAGTAGCTCCCTATTATCATGAATTTAATTTTATCAATCAACATATTTTTAGCATTAGATTATTTCTCAAATTTATGCATAAAAGAGAATTAGATAAAGTAAAAACAAAGTGGAAGTAGATGACCTTGCAAGGTTTGCTGAAGGGGAATCATATAGGATCTTTATAGAGACAATGTAGAAGAATTAAAGCCAAGACCAGACAAAGTGCAAATTCCAATGTTTGGTTGAGTAACCAGAAGTGAAGCTAGGGTTTCTACAACTAGTGTAGTGGAGGAGGTAGGCTCCTCCTCCATAAAGGTTTGGATTTGTAACTTGTGGTTGTCCATTTTCTTCCTTATTTATTTTCTTCATTTTTTTGCTTAACCTTGCATTAATTACATGATCTATTTGGAATATTTATCTTGTGCGGTTTGTATTTTTTTTTATCTTTTTCTTGCATTTATATTGTCAAGGCCCTTCAGTCTAGATAACCTAAGAAATTATAGAAGTGGGTAAATATATCCCCACTGACTCTACTATTGATCGAGAAAGGTCATCTAACAATAAAAATAACCTAAATCCTTTCGAGATATTATTGCAAATGAGGAAACAAATATTCCATCTTTTGCCAAGTTAATTGCACAAAATAATGGCGAGGGATGCAAGCCTAGATGAAAGGGTTGTGGACTAGATGAAAGGGTTGTGGACTTCTCTCTATTTTCTCTAATTATGATGTGACTATTTTTTTATCAAACGAAAGAACACGGTTAAAAAGTATTATCATTTGCATGATTGTTGTGGATTTTTGAAGCAATCATTGGTGAGGAGGGACCTCAAGGAGATCAGTCCAAACTAGTCAGCAAGAGTAAAAACAACTAAAATACACATACATGATGGAGCCAATGCAGAATAGATAGTTTTATTGCATAAAATATGATTACATCCAATAGGTAACAACCGGGTTACAACATACCGACACACAAGCTTGGTAGAATAGGTCACACTAGGACCTTGAATTGAAAGATCTATCTTCTAGGCACAATCTATCTATTTGATACTTATTGATCTTCAATTGAATGCATTCTAAAACATGATTACAAATATATATCGATCCAAAAGATCCATTCGGCCCAAAAGGGATCAAAACCTGAAGAACAAGACCTAACGTGGAAAAATGAACAAGGTCGACCTCCACCAAGAGAATCCTCCAGAAAATCCAAAGGATGAAACGTAGAAGGTCGGCCATACACCAAGAAACATCAAGACCAACATACAAGGATCCACAAGCTTTGGAATGGGTTCTAGTAGATCACTAGAATAAGTCTCAGGCAACTGGTAACAAGAAACTGTCATGGAAACTGGTAGCAATATCTTGCCAAAAAGTGATCCAAACAAGATGCGGTTTGCAAGAAAGAAATATGATCAAGTATTCAAGTAGAATCCAACTCCTCAAGATCCAGTGAGCCAAAACTTAGACACACAGAAAGGAAAAATGAAACTGCAAACAGAAAAGAAAATAAAAAAGAAATTGTTTTTGGTTGATGTAAGATTACTGTGAACCGGGTATGCTCCTGCATCAAACATTCGAGGTTAATGAAAAAGTGAGCCTCTTACTTTGTTGGAGTCAGAGGGAAACCAAGGCAGTCTACCTTTTCCTGAGAAATCCAAGATGAATCTTCAACTAGTCTGTTCTTCCACTTCACAAGATATTCTTTGTACTGACTGTTCCGGGTACTATTCCCAATCCTACTGTCTAAAATTTCTTCAATATGATATGGTTCCTTCTGGGGAAATTGTTTCTCAAGGTCTACAACACTGTCTTCATTAAATTTTGGTTCATGGTACTCATGAAGACCTACAATGTTGAATATAGTTGAAATACTTAGACTATCTGGTAGCTCCACTTCATATGCATTTCCAGAACTGAACTTTCTCAAAATCTTTCAAGCTCCAAACTTCTTCATCTGTAACTTATTATAAGTTCCAACCGGGAATATCTCTTTTCTCAAGTATACCATTACTTCATCACCAACTTCAAATTCCTTATGTCTCCTCTTCTCATCTGCCTTCTCCTTATATTTGATATTCATGTCTTCCAAATGTTGTTTAACCTGAATATGCAATGTTGGTATATGATCTGCAAAATCTTCTACTTTTGAACTCTTCCAGTCTTCACTGCTAATGTCTCTCAATTCTACAATTCCTCTAGGATGCACTCTGGCAACAATCTCAAAAAGTGTTTTTTCGGTACTTCTATTCACTAAATTATTATAGGAAAACTCTTCTTGTGCAAGGACCAAATCTCAACTTCCAGTTTTATCTCCCACTAAACATCTCAACAAGTTTCCCAAACTCCGGTTAACAACTTCTGTATATCCATCAGTCTGTAGATGAAAAGTAGAACTGAACTTCAAATCTGTCTTCATCTTCTTCCAAAGTGTTCTCCAAAAATAGCCAACAAACTTAGTGTCTCTATTTGAAACTATTCTCTTAGGTAATCCATGCAATCTCACCACTTCCTTGAAAAATAGGTTTGTTGCATGCAATGCATCTGATGTCTTCTTACAAGGTATGAAATGAGCCATCTTTGAAAATCTATCCACTACCACAAATATAGAATCATTCCCTCTTGGTGTCTTAGGCAATCCAAGTATAAAATCCATTCTTATATCCTCCCAAGGTCTTATCGGTCTTGTCAAAGGTTTATACAATCCCACATTCTAACTACTACCTTTTGCAACTTGACAAACTCTATAGCTCTACACATATCTCTTAACATCCTTATGAATTTGGGGCCAAAAGTAGTGCTCACTCACCAATGCAACTGTTTTATCAATGCCAAAATGTCCAACTAAACCTCCACTATGCTTCTCTTTGATTACGTTCTCTCTCAAGGAACTCTTAGGTATGCATAACTGAACTCCCTTGAATAACATCCCATCCTAAATGAAATAATCCAACCATTTGCTTCTATCAACCATAACCGGTTCTCAACATGCATTCCAAGGTTCTGCAAAACCCAGGTCTTCATCATACAAGGTCTTCAAATCTTCAAAACCTAATATTGTCACTGTCATCTTTGTCAACAAATTCCTTCTCCTACTCAATGCATCAACAACTTTGTTAGATTTCCCACTCCTATGCTTCAAAACAAAGGTGTAACTCTATAGAAATTCTACCCATCTCATATGTCTCTGATTCAACTTACTCTGATTGTTCAAATACTGCAAATCTTGATGATCTATATACAACACAAGCTCCTTAGGAAACAAGTAATGTCTCCATTTCTTCAAGGCTTGAACTATGGCATAAAATTCCTGATCATACACTGAATATCTCTTCTGGGATTCATTCAATTTCTCACTAAAATATGCTACTGCTCTCCCTTCTTTTCTCAAAACTACTCCTATTGTTGTTCCACTTGCATCACAATCCACTTGAAATACCTTATTGAAATCCAGTAAAGCCAACACAGGCTGCTTAGTCACTTTCTGCTTCAACAATTCAAAACTTTTGTTTGCTCCAGTGATCCACTTGAATTCCTTCCTATCTCCCCTCATGGTCTCAGTCATAGGGTTACAAACTGAACTAAAATTTTTGATACTTCCGGTAAAAACTAGCCAATCCATGAAATGATCTTACCTCTCCAATGCTTTCCGGTGTAGGCCACTCAACAATGGCTTTCACCTTCTCAGGGTCCATCCTCAAACCATCCTTAGATATCACACAACCCAGATAGACTAACTCATCCTTCATAAAAGTGCACTTCTTGATATTGATCAACAACTTTTTTTCTCTCAACCTCTGTAAAACTTCTCTTAATTGCAAAAAATGCTCCTCTTTTGTTCTACTGAAAATCAGAATGTCATCCAAATACACAATAACAAACTTACCCAAGAATTTCTTCAATACCTCATTCATTAGCCTCATGAAAGTACTCGGTGCATTAGTCAATCCAAAAGGCATCACCAACCATTCATATAGTCCTTCATTTGTCTTAAATGTTGTCTTCCACTCATCACCTTCTCTAATCCTGATCTGATGATATCCACTCTTCAAATATATCTTTGTAAAGTATTTTTCTCCACTCAAATAGTCCATTATGTCATCTATCCTAGGAAAAGGAAACTAGTATTTCACTGTGATCTTGTTTATTTCTCTTGAATAAATACACATCCTCCATTCTCCATTCTTCTTAGGTGCTAATACTACTAGTAATACATAAGGGCTCAGACTCTCCCTGATCAAAAATTTCTTCAATAGCTCCTACACTTGTCTATTTGGTTCTTCATTATCTGCTGGTGTCAACCAGTGTACAACTTTGTTAAGCAAACTAGCTCTGGGAACCAAGTCCATGCAATGCCCAATACTTCTAATAGGTGGCAATCCATCAGGTACATTATCTGAAATGATATCCTCATATTCTGTTAGCAAATATCTTATCTTTTCTGGGTGTTCTCCTTCCAGTTCCGGTCTCTCAGTCTTCTTAGGAATTAAGGCAAAACACACATTCTCATGTGTCAGTCCATCCATGAATTTTCTTCCATCTACTAAACAGATTCTGGTATTTGTACAGACTTCATTCTTCAAAGGTTCCTCCAAAGGTAACAAGGTTTGCTTCATCCTATTGGCCACAATAGTGTATGTATTCTTCCTCCCATCATGTATTGCCTATCTATCAAACTGCCAAGGTCTTCCCAACAAAAGATGAAAAATATCCATAGGCATAATTGATGAATACTAGAGGGGGGGGTGAATTAGTATGCCACAAAACAATGTACTTAAGAACTTTGCTAGACTAACAGTAAACTGGTAAAACAATTTAGCAAACAGACCGGTTAGCACACATGCAAACCAAATAGTAAATAATGCATTCACCCACAGAAGCACAAACACCATAAAACAAGAGATTTTGACTTGGAAACCCAAATGGGAAAAACCACGGTGAGATGGAACTCACAAGTAACTATCTGCAGAATAGGAACCAGACCAGTTAAGGTCAAACCGATTAAGGTCAGACCAACTCTCTGCCTCTTCTCACAAACCTAAACTTTTCTTCTATCTTCACGCTCACAAAAACTCTTCAACCACCTTAAACCCTAGCAACAACATAAAACCCTAGACATGATGTCCTTATAAAGGAATCTAATTTCATGTCGGTCCAATAGGATTACATTACAATTTCCTAAGTTCAATGCATCTAGACATATTGTGTAACACAACGCAAAAAGCATCGTTAAAGTGTCGGCACCGCCAAATAATCGATGGAAGGTAACTCATCACAAAATACTAGTTGGTAACTCATCACAAAGTATTAACGGTTGATACAAAATACTGGTTAAAGCAAAATACCAGTTGCCAGTTTGACAATAATGAAGACTGGGAGATATGAGTTGTGACGCTTCATTCCTTTGTACCACTTGAGATCCTTGAACCGCTTGGGGTCTTCATACCACTTCAGATCGGTAAACACTTTCTGCAAAACATAGATATTCTAAAGACTATAATATATCATACCGGTTGAGATTTAACTCATACATACAAAGAGTAATCTCAAATCAAGTGTGTGTCCATGAATGACAATCACAACATTAACCATCAAAAATGCCAACATTAACAACCTTATCCTTGGGAGAGTGGAGGAAATAAGAAAAGAAACCATTGAAACATGGAAGAAATTTCTCATTGAGAATAGGTTACAAATGAATTCCCCTCTGGAAGTAGATTCACAAGATATAGCCACTCAGATAGATATCCCTCTGGTACCTAATGAAGGAAAGATGGAGGATATAAAGGATGTTGTAGAGAAACAAGTTTTGGATACAACAGATGTTGAGCCTAATAGGGAAAAAGATAAATTAGTTGAGACAAAGGTTGGTACACCAAGTGGTGACACTGGTGCAAACAAGGAACCCATAGAGGATAAAGGCCAAGTAGGGTAGGATGAGGCAGAGAAAAAGGAAGATGAGAAGAAAGAAAAATAGGACAAGGGGAAAAGAAAAGTGTCAAAAATTCCAATCCTTATGGCAAGTGACACTTCCAAAATTCAAAGCCAAGGGACTTTTCCTCAATTTAACATCAGTTTTGATAAGACGTTTAATCAAAAGTCTCTCTTTGAAAGATTAATTATTGTTGCTACTCTCCAAGCTCAATCTAGTTAGGAGTTAGCACAATCTAAGTCCGAAGAGAAGAAACTCATTGCGAAAACTGTTAAAGTTTTAGAGCAGGTAGTTCTGGAATTGCAACTTGATGCTGATACCAGTTCATCCAGTAAGCTCTAGCACTTGGTTGATCATATATCATCACAGTTTGGTTCTTTGACCAACGCATCAACCTGACAGGCTATGGAGAAATTCAAAGATGCTAGAATACAAACATTTTTGCAAATGATTGAAAGAGATAAGACCCAACTAGACAAAGAACTGAAATTGATTGATGAGGCCTTACAGGAAGGTGGTAAGATCTATATGTCTTGTCTAACTTAAACAAATTTCAGTACTGAATTAGACAAGTGGATAGATACTTGTAGAAGTCAGCTAGTCCAGATTTTGTAGGCATATGACCCCATAGTAAACATGACTGGAAATGTTGAAGGTCAAATTTTGATTCATAGGACAGATTGGTAATCTGGAGAAGGAGAAGGACAAGATGCAGCGAAGGGTAGGTGAACTCCGAAACCTAGCTGGTCCCCAGTTAGACACCTTGGTGTTCCATAAGATGGAATATATTCATAATATGACTTAGGAGACACCAATTGAGTTTCATGCAATAGAATTCCATACTTATGTTTTGAACAATTTTGTCTCAAGTTTGGAAAAATTGTAGGCAGGTTGGGATACCTATTTTGGATTTCTTAAGTCTACACATGCAAATGTACACATGTATGTATAGTTCTAGTCATCTGGTGTGTAAACATGTACAAGGTAATTTTTTATCCACACCCTATCTTTGGCATTGCTGTCAAAGGGGGAGAGATAAGGTGAAAAATATACACTGTGAATGGAGTGTATATATTTCTACATATTTTTGGGTTTTTGATCTAAGGGGGAGCCTTAGAATTCCTTCATTCTTGATCCAGTGTAGAGGTTTCATAGGTTTCAACACTTAGCAATTTTTCACAGGTGTTTCCATCAATGCCAAAGGGGGAGATTGTTGGCAATTGACACTTATCGAGTGATTTCTAATGCTTGATTTATGGTTTAGGGTTGTCATTGATGACAACTCTTCTTGGAGATATGATTCGATGGTTGTAATTCTTCTTATCCAGAAGAAAGTGTTAACTAGTAGCTAGTTAACCGGTAAACCAGGATTATTCTAGTGCAATTTTGGTCTGGAAAGATTTCTGGTGATTGTGGTAATTTTGGTGAGTAAGTTATAGGTCAAAATGATGAGGCCAACATTGGTGAAGCATTTTGGAAAAAAAAAAATTCATCTAGTGATATGTTTTGTTAGAGATTGAAGTCAACTTCAAGCTACACATTACATTTTTGATAGCCGAATTGGAGGAGATTATTTTTTATATGACCGAATATATAAGATTGAATTAGTATATGAATATTTTGGGTTCTAGCCCCACCGTGGTTTTTCCCTTTCCAGGTTTCCACATAAAAATTCTGGTGTTGTGGATCTACAATTTATTTATTGCTTTCTTATGTTCTTTACTATTATACATTGCTAACCGGTGGATAAAGAGTAAGTTTGTGAATTTGATTTCCCACAGAACACTGATTCACCCCCCCTCTTAGTGTTCCTTGATTCTAACATTCAATTACATTAGAAGGGGTTGAGAGGAATACCCTTATACCTAAGGAAATTTATCCATCATATATTTCACCAAACACTCTAGATAATTAGAGATATTTGCATGTTTCTCCAAAATATCCATTCTATCTATTTGGTATGTGAGGTCTCACAATTGAAACTTGTGTAGGTGAGAGATACTACTTATATCCACATGAGATCCTACAAATGAGAGTTGGATTAGCTACAACAATGTAAATTATTGTATTTTCTTCAACTAAGCTAGAAAGAATTTGATGTACTACACTAGAAAGGTTGTAGCTAGGAAGATGGAGTACACAATTGTGGTGAAGGATAAGAGATTCTATGTTCTAGAGGCTCTGACCCAAAACAAGTGGCCTTTGCATATTTTGCATCATCCTCATATATTTTTTGATAGGTTTTCATGGTAAATTCCTTAATTTCTGTTTGGATATACTTGGTCACTTTTGGCTTCCCCAACATTAATTTTTAAAGCCTTTGTTTAGATTTCAATTATTTATTTTGGATTTTAACGATATTTGTCTTTCTTTAGGGAGTAGCAATAGGGGATATTTCCCTTACGGCTATTTTTCTTAGTTTCTCTTCTTCTTTGGCTACTTTCTCCCTTTTAAGATTGATTGTGGTAGCTAGTTCATCTAAAAGGTAGTCTGTTAAAGTACATAGGGTTATGTGATAAGCCACAAAATATATTATCAAGGCATTTCTATAATAAGATTGTTGGGATCCACCATGTCTATGTATATCAATGGAGTTTTATCCAACACCTCTTTGTAAAGAAAGGTACCATAAATTGGATCTTCATCAACCAACAATTATACTTGATCATGAGTAGAAGTATCTTCTAGTAAGTTCTTCCTCTAGTGACACTTCCTAAGGGGCTTTCTCCTTTCTTCTCTTTTTTTCACTCCATACTCATTTGTAGTAGAGATTTAGATGCATCTTCTTTTGATGTCTCGATTTGTGGTTGTGTGGTAGGGAGTTTTCATTTTCTTTTTAATATGCCCTTTGACTATGTTGACTCACATGGAAGTATGCCAACATACAACTAGGAGTGATAGGATCAAGCTTAGTCTTTTTCAAATCACTATTTTGGGGACTAAAAGTATTTGCCAAAATAAGGTTAGAAGATAATCTTGGTATCTAATTTATCAAATTTAACACTTAGACTATTGAAGCATATACCTGGGCTATCCCCATGTTTCTCACCCCATTCAATGCTCAAATATAGGTTGGAGTTATCAAAGATGGAAGACTTTCTAGGAGCATAAGGCTTAGAAGGTTCTCCCTTCACAATGGAGCCTCCTAAACTACCATCAACAATTGGTTCACTACTAATGATCTCAGAAGCATTACTGGGATTGACACTAGGACAACCATTATCTACATGAACCATAGGATTAAAAATGGTCATTTTAGGTTAAGGTGCATTTTTATCTTGACTCAGACTAGCCTTGGGATTACCATTTTTGTTAAAATAATTGCATATTTTTTTCTAATATGGAAGTCTCTCCTATAGAGGTAATGGGAATTAATATCCCCCAAAATTTCAATGCTACATGACTGAGTCGAGTCCTTCAAATTGACTTCCAAAATATCATGGATTTCTACCCCTATAGATAATGAAATGAGAGTCCTACCATCCATTGGTAGGAGGGTAGTCTTGGTTTCATCAATTCTAAGGATTTTTCCAAGTGGAGCCAATACTTGAGGTAGGAATGCCCACAGTAATGGTGGGAAATTCTTAGTTGTTAACAACCTAGGGAAATATAGAGCTAGGTTATGTTTTTAGAGCATTTGGAGACCATGTTAGGGACCAAAATAAACAATGCCCTATATTCCAGTAGTGTTTGTCGATAACATCTTTTTACATTTTATCATATTTAAAAAAATTAAAAATAACCCTTTTTGTATCATTCTACAAAACGAAACCTTGATACCCAAATTTTTCATCCATATATTAGATATCCATTCATCTAAGTATTTCCTAGAAGGGGGTTTATTGAAATTGATGCAGGAGCATCCCCAGTTCATAGCAATCTTGCATCAACCAAAAACATTTTCTTTTTTGTTTTGTTTTATGTTTGCAGTTTCAGTTTTCTTTTCTCTATGTCCCGATTTTGGCTCACCGGATCTTGAGGAGTTGGATTCTACTTGAAGACTTGATCATGTTTCTTTCTTTCAAACCGCATCTCATTTGGATCACTTTCCGACAAGATATCGCTACCAGTTTCCATGATAGTTTCTTGTTACCGGTTTCCTGAGACCTATTCTCATGATCTATAGAAACCCATTATGAAGCTTGTGGACCCTTAGACGTTGATCTCAATGTTTCTTGGCATGTGGCCGACCTTCTACATTTCATATTTTGGATTTTTTGGAGGAATCTCTTAGTGGAGGCTGATCTTGTTCATTTTTGCATGTTAGGTCTTGTTCTTCAGGTTTTGATCCCTTTTGGGCTGATAGGATCCTTTAGATCGATATATATATATATATATATATATATATGTATGTATATATATATATATATATATATATGTATGTATATATATATATGTATATATATATATATGTATATCTATATATATATATATGTATATATATATATATATGTATATATATATATATATATATATATATATATATATATATATATATATATATATATATATTTGTAATCATCCTTTAGAATGCATTTAATTGAAGATCAATAAGTATTAGATAGATAGACTATGCTTAGAAGATAGATCTTTCAATTCAAGATCCTGGTGTGACCTATTCTACCAGGCCTATGTGTTGGTATGTTGTAACCCGGTTGGTACCGGTTGAATGTAATCAAATTTCATGCAATAAAACTTTATGTTCTGCATTGCCTCCATCATGTTTGTGGGTTTTTGTTGTGTTTACTCTTGCTGACTAGTTTGGACTGATCTCCTTGAGGTCCCTCCTCACCAGTGACTGCTTCAAGTGGTATCAGAGTGAAGTTTTGCTCCGAAGGTTGCATGTCCTAAATTTTATTGTAGGGTGGTAGAATGTGGATCCAACTTGCAATTGTAGAGGACTAGCATGAATCAATGGCATGAAGAGGAACTAGGAATGGTGGAGCACGTGGGAATGAAGACCCTATTGTGATGGAAATATTGCAAGGAATAGCAGCCTAGTTAGAATATGTGGAGATAGCCCAAAGAAGAGGCTGACATATTGAGGATGTGAGCGAAGATTAAGGAGAAGAAGCCACGAAAGAACAAGTGAACCTACCGATAGATGATCCAAATGAAGAAAGGTTTTTAAGGGTTTTGAGTTGGGCAAACAGTAAACCTCATTTTACCCCACCAGAATATGATGGGAAGTTAGATTCAAATGAATTTTGATAGATTGGATCTCGGAGATAGAGAAGTATTTTGATTTTGAAAACACTGCAGAAGAGAGGAAGGTGAAGTATGCCTGTACCTGGTTGAAAGGTCATGCATGTCTTCAGTGGGAGAATTTGCAAGTTGATAGACAAAGGAAAGGTAAAGAAAAGATTAAGACATGGGATTGGATGATTGCTAAGTTAAAATCAAAGTTTGTCCCAGTGAATCATCAAGTGGATTTGTTCCAGAAGTTGTAGAATTTGAGACAGAAGGAATCTAGTGTGAAGGAGTACACCAAAGCATTTTACAAGTTGAACATCAGATCTAGACATATTAATGATGAAGTTGAATATATTGCAAGATACTTGAACGGATTGCAGATGTCTATACAAGATGTACTCAGTATGATCAAATTGGAGAGTGTTGAAAAGGCTTACTAGTATGCAATAAACTCTGAAGAGAAATTGAATAAAAGACATGAGCAGAGATAGAGAGGTAGAGGTGGAAGGTTTACCGGAGGAATATTTCAAGGAGGAAGAGGATATACTAGAGGAAGAGGAACCAGTATAGATCAAAAAAAAAGATATGGAAGTGAGCAAAGAAGGTAATTCATACTAGAAGGATGATAGAAATTTCTATCGGAGGAGAGAATCGGATGGTTATCGGAATGAGAACTTTGGAAGACAAGACAAGAGGATATTTAGAGGAATCTTCTTTAAGTATGAATGAGAAGGACACTATGCATTTGAATGTAAGAAGACAGAGGCTACCGGAAGAGTAGCAGTGGTGGAAGAAAACCCCACTAGATCAGATAATAAACCGGAAGATGGAGAACTATTGATGATGAGGAGAGCTTTGTGTCATACCGAAGGAGATGAAGAACCCTTGCAGAGGAAGAGCCTCTTCAAGACTAGATGTAAGGTATCTGGTAAGTGTTGTAAAGTTGTTATTGATAGTGGCTATTTAGATAACCTTGTTTTAGAAGAGATGGTGAATAAGTTGAAATTGGAGAGATTGAAACACCCTAAGCCTTATCAGATAGCATGGATTCAGGATGGACATAAGTTGTTAGTAAGTGAACAGGTTTTAGTAAAATTGAAAATTGGGAATTATCGTGATGAAGTTTTGTGTGATTGTTGGTATTTTTGATAATTATGTTGTGATTGTCTTTGATGGACACATACTTACATTAAGATCACTTTTATATGTATGAGTTATGCTCAACCGATAATTATTACCAACTAGTATGATGCATTATAGTCCTTAGACTATTGGTGTTTTGCAGAAAGTGTTTACCGATCTGAAGCAGTATGCTGACCCCAAGTGGTTCGAGGATCTCAAGCAGTATGAAGGATCAAAGTGACAGAACACATATTTCCTAATCTTCATTTTGTCAAACTGGCAGCTAGTATTTTGCTTAAACCAGTATTTTGTATGAACCGGTAATACTTTGTGATGAGTTACCAACCGACATTTTGTGATGAGTTACCATCCACCGATTGTTTGACGGTGCCGACACTTCATCAATGCTTTTTGTGTCATGTTACCAGATATGTCTAGATGCATTGAACCTAGGAAATTGTATTGTAATCCCATTGGAATGACATGGAATCAGATTCCTTTAAAAGGACATCATGTCTAGGGTTTTAGGTTGTTGCTAGGGTTTAAGGTGGTTGATGAGTTAGAGAGAGTATGAATGTGTATAAGACTAAAGTAATGCTGGAGTGCATTAGGAACGAGCTATCAAGGATCTAACCAAGCAATTGTTAGGCCCAATATGGAAAGATAATGTATTGAGAGGAGAGGGGTGAATCAGTACTTCAAAACATTTCTTCAACAATAATGTTACTGTTATGCATAAACCAAATATTGCAGTAACATAATATAAAGTTAAAACTAATAGATAACAATCATACATGATTCACTCCATAACACATATATTTTGGTTACGCAGAAACTCTTGGTTAGAGAGAAAAACTGCGGTGGGGATGGCACCCACAACTTCACTACTACAATAATAAAGGGTGCTCAGTTAGAGCTAGATGTTTAGCTATTTCTGATAGCTTACCCTGTTAGGAGTAACAAGACCTGTTAGATCTACCTTGCTAAAGGATTTTACAACACTTAAACTAAATGCTACACCTAGTTAGAGGCTTTACAATTTATAGACTTCATTAGAGTCTTTTACCCTATTAAAGGTTTCTCTTACAACTTCAAAATATTACAATAAAATTATTACAAATATCTGCAACTTTACATCTGGAATGTTATAGCAGATTCTATGTGCTCAAAATGAGATTATCTTGCTTATAGCATACCTCAGTAACCCATGTAGCAACTCGGTAAACCCTTCTATTTACTCTATTCTTTGACTGTTCTCTAAAATCCTTCTCGGTGACCTCTGTGTCTCTATTACAGTCATAACACTTAGTGCTTTCACATGTCTTGCTTCATATATCTCTATATCTTCCTTTCTATCATGCTACATGTATATAACTGACCTTAATCCATGTTGTATAAATAGATCTCTTATGACGGTGATCCTTTCATTGCTTCGATCTTTACAAACAGGTTTTATCGAATGAATAACCATGCAAAATATTTCATTGGTTAGATGACCTCAAAATCATACACAATCTTTAAGTGCAATTTCCAATGTGATAATGGTTAGATGTTCCTCGATCTTGTAACATGTTTTCATATGTATGTCCAGGTTCAATGAATCTAGTAACACATTTCACTCGGTGTATATCAACTCGGTGTGTCATCTTTGCTGCTTGGTAGACATGTAATGATACTCGGTAGACAGCTCGGTGTATACTGCACTCTGAGACTAATTTCCTCAATAACCGACTTGACTGTTCATACTGACTGAATATTTTGGTAGTAGTAACCGACTAGTGTATATAGTATAACTTTGACATAAAAATAATGGCAACTTGATAAGTAGTAACAATCTCCCCTTTTGACATTAGTTGAGATGTTTGACAAAAACTACTTTCAAAGTTATAACTCAATAATCTATATACTTTGCAAAATTTGACTATACTGACAGCATATACAATAGTCAATGAAATAATATATCTAGATATACTCCCCTTATCGATATACTGTACAAAACTCTGATTTTGCATGCTTGGTGATCTGTTCTTGTTCTTTGCTTACTGTTCTGTATACTACTCGGTTCACTGCTCTTGGATACTTTGCTTACTATGCTCAGTCTGCTTGGTGAACTCCCCCTGTATACATACTCTGAATACTATATCACTCCCCCAATACTGTATCACTCCCCCTTTTTGACAAACATCAAAACTTAATTACCATTCGGGGGTGGTAACTGGTCAAAAATGGATTTGTACTTGGTCTGGGCTTTAGTGAGAGCAACAGAGAGGGAATTCTTTACACTGTCCATTAAATAATTCTATGCTTGAATATCAGTTAATAATGAGATTAAGCCATCTAGAGTGCTTCCCTCTTGTGTAGTAGATAAGGAGGTGGCTCGATTGATCTGTTCTTGGACGGATGAAAGATGAGGAAGAAATAATGTCTGAAGTGTCATTATGTCCATCCTGATCTTGTGTTCTTCGTTTCTTAGGTCCAATTGTTGAGCCATGAGCTATTGTAGCTTTGTATAGAAATTCTGAACTGAATTTGGCTCTATGGTCAACTTATTTGAGAGATCGATGATCTCTTTCTCAATTGTCTCTATTTTATTCTTAATGTCTTTAATGAATAAAGAAAATGTGCAGAGTTTTTGAAACAAATAACGAATGTGCTTGAGTTGAGGATTCAACTCAGTAATAAATTTGACAAGTTTAACTTTGCCAATAGCTATAGCTTTCTATAC
Organism: Cryptomeria japonica; assembly: GCF_030272615.1. Lineage (NCBI taxonomy): Eukaryota > Viridiplantae > Streptophyta > Pinopsida > Cupressales > Cupressaceae > Cryptomeria > Cryptomeria japonica. The sequence goes on from NC_081411.1 coordinate 253,903,298, forward strand.
CTCTTCTATCATTTTTGCAGTGAGCTCTTTGTCTTTTAGCTTGCTCAAATACTCTGATGCATCTACTCCAGATGTCTCTATCTTTGTTAGGAGTTCAACCAGTTGAATGTAGATGGATGCATCTATTGACACTGTAGCTTTAGGTAGCATATCTATTAAGAGTGCTTTCACCTTCTGAAGTACTTTATTTTTCTTTTGAATCGCCATTTGCTTCTCTTGTTCGGCCTTTGCTTTGCATAGTTCACCGAAATCAATGAGTGCTTGCCCCTTTAATTTTGATATATCTATATTGGGCAACACTATTGGTTTTGACAAATCAACTTTAAAACTATGCTTTTTCATCTTCTTTTCTTTACCTTTCATCGATGGAACTAAGACAATGGCTTGTGAGCTTGATGACCCTCGGTAGGTTTCTCGGTAGAGGCAACACTTTGATTGATTTCCTTAGCCTCTGTAGAGTCCTTTGGTGTCTTGGTACTCGGTGTCTCAGTTGCAACATTCTCAGTGCTAGAAGGTGCATGAGATGTTTGTTCTTGAGTAGTACCTTCTCTTGTTGTAGACTTGTGACCTTCGGTGCCTTGATCCGTATCCTGAGGGGTTTCGGTTGAGATAGGTTGCTTGACCGGTGGATAAGGTTGAACTTGTTCCAAGACTAATTCACTGGATACAAGTTTTGCATATGCATTGCCTTATATCATTTCCTATTCCGGTGCCTCTGTATCCATGACATCTTCATCTATTTGAATGGTGTCAGTGGGGTCTTGATCGGTAACATCAGGATCTTGCTTGGTGACATCAACAATTTCAATTTCAGCTTGCTCACCACCATCCTTGATTTTAAATATTTCCTGCCATTTTTCTTTAGTCTCATTTTCCACTTCAATATACAACCCATTCATCAGTTTTAAGGCTCTTTGTTTGACAACAAATTTTGAGTTATAGGTTGTCAGATGTTCTTTTATTTCAGCTACTAACATGTCAGGAAAGAGATGTACCAGACTTCTTTCTCTGATCTGTTTCTTTGAGTCCATTGCATACTTCCACCTATTATCAATATGCAAATAAAGTTCATTTGGAAGTGACTTAGCTAGTTCCAATGGAGCTAATCAGAATTTTAGAAGTGTGCAGATGACAGCTTCTTCAATTTGTCTCTTCTCATCATTATTTCTGGTTTCATACTTAACATATCTAAATGATCCAAATCCACCATATTCTTTTAGATTAGCATAGAAATTTTCAACACTATGTACATTTACCTTCTTGCTCTTGACAATCTCAAATTTGCTTGCATCCTCTGATTCGGTATCACTAGACTCTTTTGCCAAAATGAGTCTCCGAGTAGATTTGTTGTAGGTCTTTGTTACCTTGGGAATAGTAACACTCTTTGTTTTCTTACTCGGTGAAGCTGCAAATGCTCTAGTGTTAGGTCGCTATGGAGGTAGAGTCAGTAAGGCCTTTGATGTGTCTTGCTTCTTTCTCTTCAACACTTTACCCTTAGGCAATTCAGTGCTCAGTGTTATAGCTGCCTCTTGGGCTTCAGATTCCTCTTCAGTAATGGTAATGGTGCCTTTGACAGGTGTAGAGGAGGAGTCTTCTCCGAATTTCTCTGACAATTCCTTTATCATCTTTATTGTCTTTCTTGTAGCTTTGGGTACTACAATGCTCATTTTTACTTTTTCCTTCACCTATTCATAGGTTCCATACCTCAGCTCGGTAGCATGTCTAGGCAATGTAAGAAATGCATCAATTTGTTGTTGTGTGATGTCAAAATCAATCTCGTAACCCATCGGTGACAAAGATTGAGTTCTTGGTTCCACAACATTCACATAACAGTAATCGGTGTCAACTTCAAAACATATGTCATTTATATATTTCTCCACTAGCTGGGGTGGAATCCGGTACATGTTATGCATTTTCTCTTGAAATTTACTGAAGTAGTCATCCATAATATCATTGAAATTATCACCTAACTTTTTGATGAAGTCATTGATCTAATGGGTGATTGGTCGGTGTAGTTCCCAAACAACTTTACTGACTGATGGAAAGAATTTTTCAAAATAGAAAAATATGCATACAAGTAATGATCCAAACTTTAGTGTATTAGCCGAGTTGTTCTTCTTCGGCTTCCTGATGGTGTTCAGATTCTCAAATAGGTTCTTCAGCAACACCTCAAATAGATCAATTTTCATTCCCTTTTTCACAATTTTGTATGTCAGGTCTACTACTGCACAGGGTACACTATTTTCCCTTGCTGATTGGAAGAAACAGTAACCTATTACTCTTATGGAAAATTTTAGTTCTTCATCTGTGATATTATTCAATTTCAATCCTTTGCAAATAGATTCCACTCCAGTTAAACTGATCAATTCCTTCTGTGATATCATCTTTTGAGCTCAGGCATGATCATAAATAGGGTAATCAGTAATCAGATGAATGATTTCCTTAGTAATCTTAAATGGTTGCTCTTCTAGCCACATGAAATCATCGTGAACTCTACTCAGAACAAACTTGAGCCACTGGGGTTTGAACACACAGGGATAGGTTAGGGCTTCAATTAATCCCTTAATCTTAATGTGCTCATACTTGCTATTCAATTTACCATCAGTACAAAACTCATCATAGGTGTCTCTGATTTCAACATGACCGAGTTATTCAACACAACATTTGGTGAAGAATCTCACATCCTTGACTAATAACACTCTATTTGGGATGAGTGAAAATGTAGTTTTGTCATCCAGTGCAGATGCAACTTTGGGAGTCAAAGAGTATTTTAGTGAGGGCTTCTCTTCATTCTTGACAACAATGGGATCTTGGATCTTAGGCGCCATTTTAGATTTTAGATAAAGGCTAACAAAGGATCCTTGGGGTTTCAGGATTTCAGACAACAGACGCTTCACACTTAGCAAATAATGGCAACTAGATAAGATTTGTAAATCAACTTAACAATGCATTGAGATTGATGTAAATACCTTGAATTTTCTTTGTAGGAGGTTTGATCGCCTTAGATTCGCTTGCTTTGCTCTCTTGAAAACTTTGTAAGTGAAAATGACCGCAAAAATGCTTTTAAGTACACAATATACCTTATCGGGCTTCGTGCAGGTTAGGCCAAAAACATTAAATGCACTTGGTTCTACTTTAACTTTCTTTCCTTTTTTCACTTTAACCGAGTAACCAAACTTCCTTCATTCACCGACTTGACAGGCTTCCTATATTCACCGACTTGATAGGTGTCTTGTAAAGTGCTTCAAAAGACTTTGATAGAATTTTAAACTTACTATTACATCTTAATTATGCAGATTTGAATTAAGTACATAATAAAATAGGAACTGTTAAGATTTTAACCTTGAGAGAATGCAGTCCCTTCATACCTTTAATGATTAATTTGGAATAGGAGCACCTAACTTGGTAGGTAAGGTGCTTTCTTCATTTGACACAATTTCCTTCTTTTTCCAAATCATCTTTAATTTTTCCTTTATTTCCTCAGTGTCTTTTCTAGGTTTATCTCTCCAGTCTCCAGCTAAGGGTCCCACTTTGTGAAAATGAAAACATGCCATACCAGGATTTCTCCATGATCTTTGGTTGTACATCCCAAACCTTATAAAGTAGTTGGCACTTATATGTCCATATCTTCCACAACATTCACACCATATCCTTGTATTGTAATCCCATGGTACTGCAGAATACTATCGGTAAGGATCTGTGTGAGTTCGGTAACCTCTAGCATTTGCTCGGTGTGCATACCACATATAGTTTTTTTGCTTAAACCAACACTTCTCAGTACTATGTCCATATCTATTGCAGCTTTTACAAAGCCCTTTGAATTTTTCCTTCTGATAATTGTTAACAGACTTTGTCCTATATTGATTAGATGTGTGACCATATTTATTGCAATTGTAACAATAACCTTTGGACTTAGTGACATTCGGTTGCTTACCTTTTCTGATTCGGCACATGTTCGCAATGTGACCTTGATTTCCATAGTAGTTGCAAATAGGCTTCTTTCTTTTGATGTTCTTCTTGATTCCAGCTTGCTTTAATGATTCTCCTCTCTTGGTAGTATGAATTCCCTTCTCGGTAGAGTCTTTTCCTTTGTAACCGAGTCCTGCATCTTTGTTGGGTCATCTTGTATTTAGTTGCTCATCCAACATCTTTGATGCTTCATAACTCTTCTTCAATGTTTCTTTGGATTTCTTCTCTGTTTCAAGTTCATCGGTCAACCTTGATACTTCAAGTTTCAATGCTTGATTCTCATTATCCTTCAGAATTGCTTCATGATGTGCATAACCTAGTTGATCTGACAGATTTTGTTGAATTCCAGTCAACCTTGTGATTTCATCATTCTTATCAGATACTAAGACTTCAAGTTGTTGTTTCTCTCTTTGTAGATCTCTTACTTTATCCATGGCTATCCTCAATGCATCAAGATTTTCAGTCATCTATGTGTTGAAATGTTCATGTTCTCTTTTCATTGCTGTTCCTTTTTTTCAATACTCCAATCATTTCTTCAGTCTCTTCAGATATACTATTCTCAGATGATGTCTTGATTTGTTCCACTAACTTTTGAGAGTCCTACAAATCATCAGATAATCTTCTTTTCACTTTCAGAGATTTTTGCATTTCTCTTTGCATGTTTGCAATCACTTGATTAGCATGATTCAACTCTTCTTGCAGATATACAATCCTCCAAGATTGTTTATAGCCTTCCATTGATAAGATCTTTCTCTTTAGGTAGTTAAACCCTTTTCCAAGATTCAAGCTCTGATACCAATTGTTAGGCCCAATATGGAAAGCTAATGTACTGAGAGGGGAGGGGTGAATCAGTAATTCAAAACATTTCTTCAACAATAACTTTACTGTTATGCATAAACCGAATAGTGCAATAACATAATGTAAAGCTAAAACTAATAGATAACAATCATACATGATTCACTCCATAACACATATATTTTGGTTACGTAGAAACTCTTGGTTAGAGAGAAAAACTACGGTGGGGATGGTACCCACAACTTCACTACTGCAATAATATAAGGTGCTTAGTTAGAGCTACATGTTTAGCTATTTCTGATAGCTTACCCTATTAAGAGTAACAAGATCTGTTAGATCTACCTTGCTAAAATATTTTACAACACTTAAACTGTAAGCTGCACCTCATTAGAGGCTTTACAATTTATAGACTTCATTAGAGTCTTTTACCCTATTAAAGGTTTCTCTTACAACTTCAAAATATTACAATAAAATTATTACAAATATCTGCAACTTTACATCTGGAATGTTATAGCAGATTCCATGTGCTCAGAATGAGATTACCTTGCTTATAGCATACCTCGGTAACCCATGTAGTAACTTGGTAAACCCTTTTTTTTACTTTGTTCTTTGACTGTTCTCTGAAATCCTTCTCAGTGACCTTTGTGTCTCTGTAATAGTCATAACACTTAGTGCTTTCATGTCTTGCTTCATATATCTCTATATCTTCCTTTCTGTCATGCTACATGTATATAACTGACCTTAATCCATGTTGTATAAATAGATCTCTTATGATGGTAATCCTTTCATTGCTTCGATCTTTACAAACATGTTTTATCGAATGAATAACCATGCAAAATATTTCATTGGTTAGATGACCTCAAAATCATACACAATCTTTAAGTGCAATTTCCAATGTGATAACGGTTAGATGTTCCTCAATCTTGTAACATGTTTTCATATGTATGTCCAAGTTCAATGAATCTGGTAACACGTTTCACTCGGTGTATATCAACTCGGTGTGTCATCTTTGTTGCTTGGTAGACATGTAATGATACTCGATAGACAACTCGGTGTATACTGCGCTCTAAGACTACTTTCTTCAATAACCGACTTGACTGTTCATATCGACTGAATATTTCAATAGTAGTAACCGACTAGAGTATATAGTATAACTTTGACATAAAACTAATGGCAACTTGATAAGTAGTAACAACAATCTGTGCTATTAGCTAGATCACTTGTTGATTACTCACATCTTCGACAAGTCTGAAGCCCTTAACTGGGTAGGCCCAAAAGCCTTTTGTAAATCCTCTAACAAGGTGGTTCACATCTGTGGATCTAAAATCCTCTAGCAAGGTAGTCTTTAATCGGACTTATCTCCTAACAGAGATTGAGATTCCTAATAGGATCTGTTTTGGTAAAGAACATTGTATGACCTTAACCGATCTAGTGCCTATTCTGCAGATACTTACTTGTGAGTTCCATCTCATTGTGGTTTTTCCCTTTGGGGTTTCCACGTCAAAATCTCTTGTGTTATGGTGTTTGTGCTTCTGTGGGTGAATGCATTATTTTCTATTTGGTTTGCATGTGTACTAACTGTTTTGTCTGCTAAATTATTTTACCGGTTTACTGTTAGTCTAGCAAAGTGCTTAAGTACATTGTTTTTTGGCATACTAATTCACCCCCCATCTTAGTATTCATCAATTGGTATTAGAGCCAACCTTTCTATAAGTTTAACCACTTGGAAAGAGATATGGGGGAATACACATTGAGGGAACTTACTCATTGGATCACTCAGTCTAAGAAAGCCTATGATGATCTTATGGTCAAGTATAAGGCCTCTCAAGCAAAAAGGAGAGAACGTTGTGAAAAATGATGGAGCTATCTGAAAATAGTTCTTCTGATGAAGAAGACATGGAAGCCCTGATTCAAGAAGTAGAAAAGCTAAATGAATCCAATTCCAACCTAAGAAAGGAGTTGGAAGGAGTGACTATCCGAATGTGCCAAGAGCTTGAGAACCAGAGGAAAGTTGAAGATTTGGTCAAAGACAAAGATCATGAAATCTCCAAGTTGAAGCAAGAGATCAGTGCCCTAACTTCTCAACTCCATGTGAGAAAAATGGAAAAGGAAGACATGCAAGGAGAACTGAACATTGCCATTTCTGAGAATGCAAATCTGATGGAAACAAATGCTGCTATTTCCAAAGAACTCTCTGAGTCAAAGGAAATACTTGCTAAGTTCAATAAGAGTTCTGTTAAGCTAGAGAAAAACCTTGAATCTGCCAAACCTATCAAGAATACTAATGGACTTGGTTATTCCGGTCATGAGGAAGGTGAGACCTTTGGTACAAATGCTGGAGCATCAAAGAAACAACCAGCATCAAAGGATAAAGGTAAGCAAAATTTTAAACCTGTTTCTTTAACTGTTTTAAAGAAGGACATACTGCCAATGTGTGTAGGAGTAAGGCTTACAATGATTTTCTTTATTTGCTAAATGATAAGCCTAGATCCTATAGATTCAATGGTAACTATTATGCATGCAACAAGTTTGGGCATAGAGCATCTGAATGTAGGTCTGTTATGAAAAACACTGTAAGATATCCTCAGAGGACTCAAGGAGTTGGTCCTGAAACTTTTGTGAACCGGAATCATAACTAGTTTAATGCCTTCAATCATCAATCAAGAAGTGGTAGCTATCAAGCAGCAACCAGATGGAGAGAAAACTGTATGGTCTATCATGGTCATGGTCACATTGCTACAACATGCAAGAGGAAGAATGGTAACATGAATAATGGACCTTGGAGAGCAGCTCAAATGGTCTGCTATCATTGCAACAAACCAGGTCACATTGCCAGATTCTGTAGAACAAGAAAGAACATATCAGATGACATACCAGTCACTCCGAAAGGAAAGATTGATATTGACACTGTTCAAGCAGATATGAACAAAACCTGGAAGAAGAAACCAATGGTGTTGCAAGAAGAACCGGTTTCTGCACCTAGTGTGGAAATATCAGAACCGAGAAACTAAGCATTAGAAAAGCTTAGGGGGAGAAAATGGCAAAATGTTTTCAACCCCCAGTTTACACCAGTAAAAGACCTTAACCGGTATGTGATACCTATCATTTCGCGGAAGACCAAAAATGCTAAAAGGCAAATTAGGGTTTACGCCCTAATGGTGGAGCATTTATTATGGTAGGTGAGGAATATGTTTAAAAGGAATTTTCAAATCACTTCTCACTATCATTTTTCGAGCGAAGAAGGTTTTAAAGTGTAGAGCGACAGAAAAGTGGTTTGTGCTGTGATTCAGAGGAATTTAGAAGCCTTGAAGGAGATTCAGAGGTAAATTACAAATGGTCAAGAGAAGAACGCAAAGCGGTGATTCTGCAACCGACGAAGTGTGAGGTGAAGTGGAATCTAGAAGCCCTAAATTCTTGATTTTTGAAAGGTATTTTTCAATTTTTCTATTTTTATCATGGCTTCCGCATCTCATACTAGCTCTAGTGCATTTGTCGATTTAGTAAGCTTCATTCAACGCAAGTCCAAATACAATGCCCTGTCACAAGTTCCTGCTGGAGTAATAGTGGAAGAAGGAATATCTGATTATATAGACTATAAAATTGAAGACCTAGGGTCTCTATCAATCCACTCGCAGCTAGGTCTATTCTGTGGGAAAGATAAAAATATCAAACCGGAGTATAGTATTCTGGAGAAGAAGAAACTTCACAATGTGGTTTACTTCCTAGAGGATTTCACAGATGACCACATTAGAATCATTCTAAGCAGAGTTCATGGTGACAAGATGTACCTAGAGAGAATGCATGATATCACACCACAAGCTATTCATGTCGTCACTGGTTTCTACAACATCAGTGAAGTGCCAGCCTTGAGGAAGATCATCAAGACTGAAATGACCAAGCTCACCGGTTTAGTGAGCGAATCACAAGGAATGACTATTAATTCCATCAAGGATGGCCTCATGAAATATGCATGCATGGTGATTGGATACCAAACGTTCCATGCCTACATAATTAATTATGTATCTGCTGCAGCGGTAAATGCCGCTTACTGAATGATCAAGGAAGATGCATCATTTGACCTCTGCACCAGTATGCAAAGGCAACTCCTATTGAATCTTAAATCAATCAAACAGGATAATGCATTAAAATTCAAGTTTGGACAACTACTAGTAGGACTATTTTTCTACTTCCAAGGTTACTTCCCCGGAGTGGGAGATATTCAGTGGTCTGTGGACCAACCGGTTACCAAGCAGATCAAAGAGAGCTTGTAAGTAGTTGGAACCGGCTACCGTGAAGTTCTAAACAAGTACTTTGATGAGTTCAGAAGCAAGATGAGTATGAGGATGAGGATATCTGGTGACATTGTCAAGAAATATGACGATGATATATGCTTTATCATCAATGTGGATGAATGCATAATGGATGCCATTGAGCCCAGACAGGAAGAAGTAGAGCCTATGGGCTATGAGGTGATGTATGATATGCTGGATGGGTATGCTTCTACCCTAATCACCTCACCTCTTGATCCTAAGGCAAAGAGAACCGACACCTATCTGGAAAGGGTTGCACCAATTATAGAACCTCCTGAAAAGAAAGGAAAGGTAGTGCCTTTGGCATCGACACCGATTACTGCAGCCACTCCGAAAGTGACCAAGAGGTCACCTACAAAGAAGAAACCGAAAGTGGAACCTACCAAAGTCTTCAAGAGAAAGAGGAAGACAAGGAATAACTTACCAGGCTCAGAAGAAACCGTGTCTAAAGAAAAACCCAAGAAGACAAGACAAACAAGGAAAAATACAAAGAATGAACTGGCTTCATCGACACCAGTAAATATTGACATTTCTTCCTACAAACCTTTGACACATTGTCAAAGAACCATAAAAAATATTAGGAGAAAAGTGTTGAATGATTTGATTAATTGTTTTGATGATTTCAATGATGATGAAAAAGAAGCAGTTGAACAAGAAATCATTAAGTATTTATGTGTTAATGATTGGTCGCCTTCAGAAATTAGATCTGAGACACCGAATTATTTGTATAACTCCATAGACAATAAATGGTGCATTGCCATAGAAAAAGAATAGGAAATGAGAGAGACAATTTTTGCTCAATATTTTTCTGATGTATCTAATTCAGAACTTTTTGAAGTTATGAATAAATACAAAGGCCTCTTCTTCATGAGAAGAAGAAGAATCCTATTGCTAGAAGGAAAGAGTCAAGAAGTGATCAAGAATACACACACTCTTGCTCTAGAAGCTCTTAAGATGCATCAAGTGGCTGAAGCCAACAGGAAAACTGAGCAAGGACCAGAAATAACTAAATCGGATGAAGTGTTTGATATTGAAGGAAACCCGGTTGTTGAACCAACAGACACTATTAATGTCGATGCTCTAGATGTAGAAGATGTTGCTTAGGGTACACCATCGGAAGCAATGGGACAGGAGAAGCAGGCAGAACAGGTAGAAAAGAAAAAGGAAACTGAGGACAAAAAGGAGGAAGCAAAGAAGCAAGCAGAGAAGAAGAAAGCAGAAGAGGAGAAAAGGAAGAAGGAAGAGGAGAAGAAGAAGAAGGAAGAGGAGAAGAAGAAGAAGGATTAAGAGGAGAAGAAGAAGAAGGATGAAGAGGAGAAGAAGAAAAAGGAAGAGGACAAGAAGAAGAAGGAAGAAGATGAGGAGAAACAGAAACAAGAAGAAAAGAGAAAAGAGGATGAGCAGAAGAGAAAGGAAGAGGAGAAGAGAAAGGAAGCAAAAAAGAAGAAGAAAGAGGAAGATAAGGAAGAGGAAAAGAGAAAAGAAATGGAGCAGAAGAAGGTAGAGGAGGACAAGGAAGGAGAAGCGGTAAAGAGCATGCAGATGGAGACTCCAAAGGCAACTAAAAGTCAAGCCAAACTAGCTGACCTCACCAGTCCTATTGACCTCCAGTCTGCAAATGAAATGGAGCTACTACAGAGCATTAAGGTTGCTTAAGGACACCTTGAGGTGTTAAGGAGGAAGAAGGAGGAAGATGTGATCCAAGCTATAGTGTACACTCTTACCGGTTTGTTACCAGGCACAAACCTCCCCAGTACTAACTCATCATTGGCACAATTGAAGCTCCCATGCACAGTAGTGGATGATCAGTTGCAGAGCCTAGAAGAGGTAGTAGAGGCAAATGCCAAGAAAGAGCATCAAAAGGCTCTCAACATTGCCCTGGTGAAGAAGCTTAATGAGCTCCGGTCCAAACTACAAAAATCACAAAAAGACATAAGGAATACTCTGGATGAGGAGAATCTACTACTAAGTAAGATTTGCCAACACCATCTCTTCTATGATGATGTGCTTGTACAGAAGCAAAAGCTACAAACTGAATTGCAGTTATATATAAGCACCTTCAAGCTGTCGTATGACTCTTTTACAACTTATGGGCAAACCGTTCACTAGTTTCACATCTAGTGTACCAAAATAGAGTTAGAAATCAGCAACCGGACTCGAGATTTGCAGGAACTCCAACTAGTTCTACTCCCATGCCTACAGATTCTTTAGAAATGTTATCTAAATCTAGATGTCCTAACGGTGACTCAAGAGATGAGCACATTAGACGCCATGGAAGAACAGGTCTCCCAGATGCAGACAGAGAAAGAAGTGGATACCTCCCTACTTGAGTCATGTTCCTTATCTATGAAACAATTTTTGCAGGATTTCAAATAAATTTTTGACAAGTTTTATTATTTACTGTCATAAACACTTATTATTTTAATGAAACAGGGGTTGGTCTGCAATATTATTTTTGTCATTGTTGACAAAGGGGGAGAAGTATAAATTTTGAATGTTTTGAAGTATAAATTTTTGTTAAGAAGTAGTATACAGTGTATTTTTCTGCAAAAGGGATAGTGTATATGCTTAGGGGGAGTAATTTTGATTATGACATATTTTTGTTGTAAAACACTTAGATGTCAAAATTTCCTAAGTGTTGCCATCAATGCCAAAGGGGGAGATTGTTGGCATTTTTGATGATTATGTTGTGATTGTCATTGATGGCACACACTTACATTGAGATCACTTTTATATGTATGAGTTATGCTCCACCGACAATTGTTCCCAACCAATATGATGCATTATAGTCCTTAGACTATTGGTGTTTTGCAGAAAGTGTTTACTGATATGAAGCAGTATGCTGATCCCAAGTGGTTTGAGGATCTCAAGTGGTACGAAGGATCAAAGCGGCAGAACACATATTTCCCAGTCTTCATTTTGTCAAATCGGCAACCGGTATTTTGCTTAAACTGGTATTTTGTATGAATCGGTAATACTCTGTGATGAGTTACCAACCGGCATTTTGTGATGAGTTACCATCCACCGATTGTTTGATGATGCCAACACTTCATCGATGCTTTTTGTGTCATGTTACCAGATCTGTCTAGATGCATTGAACATAGGAAATTATATTGTAATCCTATTGGACCGACATAAAATTAGATTTCTTTAAAAGGACATCATGTCTAGGGTTTTAGGTTGTTGCTAGGGTTTAAGGTATTTGATGAGTTAGAGAGAGTATGAATGTGTATAAGACTAAAGTAATGCTGGAATGCATTAGGAACAAGCTATCAAGGATCTAACCAAGCAATCTGTGCTATTAGCTAGATCACTCACTTGTTGACTACTCACATCTTTGACAAGTCTGAAGCCCTTAACTGGGTAGGCCCAAAAGCCTTTTGTAAATCCTCTAACAAGGTGGTTCACATCTATGGATCTAAAATCCTCTAACAAGGTAGTCTTTAATTAGACTTATCTCCTAATAAAGATTGAGATTCCTAACAGGATCTGTTCTGGTAAAGAACCCTGTATGACCTTAACCGGTCTAGTTCCTATTCTGCAGATAGTTACTTGTGAGTTTCATCTCACCGTGGTTTTTCCCATTCGGGTTTCCACATCAAAATATCTTGTGTTATGGTGTTTGTGCTTCTATGGGTGAATGCATTATTTTCTATTTGTCTTGCATGTCTGCTAATTGGTTTGTCTGCTAAACTATTTTACCAATTTACTGGTAGTCTAGTAAAGTGTTTAAGTACAGTAATTTTTGGCATACTAATTCACCCCCCCTCTTAGTATTCATCAATTGGTATCAGAGCCAACCTTTCTATAAGTCTAACCACTTGGAAAGAAATATGGGGGAATACATTATGAGGGAACTTACTCATTGACTCACTCAATCTGAGCAAGCCTATGATGATCTTATGGTCAAATATAAGGCCTCTCAGGAAAAAGGAGAGAACATGCTGAAAAACTGATGGAGCTATCTGAAAATAGTTCTTCTGATGAAGCAGACATGGAAGCCCTGTTTCAAGAAGTAGAAAAGATGAATGAATCCAATTCCAAGCTGAGAAAAGAGTTGGAAGGAATGACTATTCAAATGTGCCAAGAGCTTGAGAATCGGAGGAAAGCTGAAGATTTGGTAAAAGACAAAGATCATAAAATCTCCAAGCTGAAGAAAGAGATCAGTGCCCTAATTGCTCAACTCCATGCGAGCAAAGTGGAAAAGGAATACATGCAAGGAGAACTGAACATGACCATCTCCGAGAATGCAAACTTGATGAAAACAAATGCTGCTATTTCTAAAGAACTCTCTGAGTCAAAGGAAATACTTGCTAAGTTCAACAAGAGTATTGTTAAGCTAGAGAAAAAGCTTGAATCTGCCAAACCTGTCAAGAATACTGATGGACTTGGTTATTTCGGTCATGAGGAAGGTGAGACCTTTGGTGCAAATGCTAGAGCATCGAAGAAACAATCGACATCAAAGGATAAAGGTAAGCAAAAGTTTAAACCTGTTTTCTTTAACTATCTTAAAGAAGGACATACTGCCAATGTGTGTAGGAGAAAAGCCTACAATAATTTTCCTTACTTTATAAATAATGTACCTAGATCCAATAAGTTCTATGGTAATTGTTATGCATGCAACAAGTTTGGGCATAGAGCATCTGAATGCAAGTCTGTTATAAACAACATTGGAAGATATCCTCAGAGGATTCAAGGAGTTGGTCCGGAGCCTTTTGTGAACTGGAATCACAATCGGTTTAACACCTTAATCATCAGTCAGGAAGTGGTGGCTATCAAGCGGCAACCGGATGGAGAGCAAACTGTTTGATCCGTCATTGTCATGGTCACACTGCTGCAACATGTAGAAGGAAGAATGGTAACATGAATAATGGACCTTGGAGAGCACCTGGAATGGTCTTCTATCATTGCAACAAACTGGGTCACATTGCCATATTCTACAGAACAAGAAAGAACATATCGAATGACATACCGGTCACTCCAGAAGGAAAGATTGATATTGAAACTGTTCAAGCAGATATGAACAAAATCTAGAAAAAGAAACCAGTAGTGTTGCAAGAAGAACCGATTTCTGCACCTAGTGCGGAAATCATGAAACTGGCAAACTAAGCATCATAAAAGCTTAGGGGGAGAAAATGGTGAAATGTTTCAGACCCCTGGTTTATACCGGTAAAAGACCTTAACCGGTATGTGATACCTGTCGTTTGGTAGAAGACTGAAAATGGTAACTGGCTAATTAGGGTTTACGCCCTAATGGTGGAGCATTTATTACGGTAGGTGAGGATTATGTTTAAAAGGAATTTTCAAATCATTTCTCACTATCATTTTTCAAGCGAAGAAGTTTTTCAAGTGCAGAGCAAAGAAAAAGTGATTTGTGTTGCGATTCAAAGAAATTTCGAAACCTTGAAGAAGATTGAGAAGCAAATATAAAATGGTCAAGAGAAGAACTCAAAGCGGTGATTCAGCAACTGATGAAGTGTGAGGCATAATGGAATTAGCAAGCCCTAAATTCTTGATTTTCGAAAGGTATTTCTTGAGTTTTTTGTTTTATCATGGCTTCCGCATCACATGCTAGCTCTAGTGTACCTATTGATTCTATGAACTTCATTCAACGCAAGTCCAAATACAATGCCCTGTCACAAGTACCTGCTGGTGTAATAGTGGAAGAAGGCATTTCTGATTATATAGATTGTAAAATTGAAGACCTAGGGTCTCTCGCAATCCATTCTTAGCTAGGTCTATTCTGTGGGAAGGATAAAAAGATCAAACCGGAGTATAGCATCTTGGAGAAGAAGAAGCTTCACAATGCGGTTTACTTCCTAGAGGATTTCATAGATGACCACATTCGAATCATTCTGAGTAGAGTTCAAGGTGACAAGATGTATCTTGAGAGAACACCTTATATCACACCACATGCTATTCATGCCGTCACCGGTTTCTACAACATCGATGAAGTGCCAGCTCTGAGGAAGGTCATCAAGACCGAAATGACCAAGCTCACCGGTTTAGTGAGCGACTGACGAGGAATGACTGTCAATTCCATCAAGGATGACCTGGTGAAATATGCATGTATGGTGATAGGATACCGTACTTTTCATGCCAGCTGAATTAAGTCTGTATCTGCTGTAGTGGTAAATGTCGCTTACAGGATGATCAAGGAAGATGCATCATTTGATCTGTGCACCTGCATGCAAAGACAACTTCTATTAAATCTCAAATCAATCAAATACGATAATGCATTGAAACTTAAGTTTGGACAACTATTGGTAGGGTTATTATTTTACTTTCAAGGCTACTTTCTAGGAGTCGATGATATTCAGTGGTCTGTCGATCAACCGATAACAAAACAAATCAAGCAGAGCCTACAAGTAGTTGGAACTGGCTATCCAAAAGCACTGAACAAATACTTTGATGTGTTCAGACACAAGATGAGCCAAAGGATAAGAATATCCAGTGATTTAGTCAAAAAGTATGAGGATGACATTTGCTTCACCTTCAAAGTGGATGAATGCTTAATGGAGGTCGTTGAGCCTAGGCAAGAAGAAGTAGAGCCTATGAGCTATGAGGTAATGAATGATATGCTAGACGGGTATGCTTCTACCCTAATCGCCTCACCCCTTGATCCTAAGGCAAAGAGAACTAGCACCTATTTGGAAAGGGTTGCACCGATTGTAGAACCCTCTGAAAAGAAAGGAAAGGCAGTGCCTTCAACATCAACACTGGTTATTGCAGCCAGTCCGAAAGTGACCAAGCGATCACCAGTTAAGAAGAAACCAGAAGTGGCACCTACAAAAGTCTTTGAGAGGAAGCGGAAGACAAAAAGAAATACACCTGACTCAGAAGAAACTATGTCAGAAGAACCGCCTAAGAAGAAGACTAGGCAAACAAAGAAAAAGACAAAGAATGAACCGACATCATCTGTACTGGTAAATATTGACATTTCTTCTTACAAACCTTTGACACATTGTCAAAGAACTATAAAGAACATTAGGAGAAAAGTGTTGAATGATTTAATTGATTTTTTTGATGATTTCAATGATGATGAAAAGGAAGTAGTTGAACAAGAAAATCATTGAGTATTTGTGTGTTAATAACCAGTCGCCTTTAGAAATTAGATCTGAGACACTGGATTCTTTGTATAATTATTTAGACAATAAATGGCGTATTGCCATAGAAAAGGAACATGAAATGAGGGAGAAAATATTTTCTCAATATTTTCCTGATGTATCTAATTTAGAACTTTTCGAAGTTATGAATAAAAACAAAGGCCTCTTCTTCATGAGAAGAAGAAGACTCCTGTTACTAGAAGGAAAGGGTCAAGAAGTGATCAAGGATACACATACTCATGCTCAAGAAGCTCTTAACATGCATCAAGTGGCTGAAGCCAACAGAAAAGCTGAGCGAGAATCAGAAATTGGCAAGCCGGATGTAGTGTATGACAGTGAAGAAGAACCAGTCATAGAACAAATGGACCCCATTGATGTAGACGCCTTAGATGGTAAAAATGTTACTTAGGATGCACCATCAGAAGAAATAGGATAGGAAAAGAAGGTAGAAGATGAAAAGAAGCAACAAGAAGCTGAAAAGAAGAAACAAGCAGATGAAGAGGATAAGAGAAAAGAAGATGAAAAGAGGAAAGAGGAAGCGAATAAGAGAAAAGAGGAGAAAAAGAAGAAAGAGGAAGAGGATAAAAGAAAAGAAGAGGAGAATAAAAGAAAAGAAGAGGAGAAGAAGAGAAAAGAAGAGGAAAACAAGAAACAAGAGGAAGAGAGGAAGAAGAAGGAAGAGGAAAAGAAAGAAGAGGAGAAGCGGAAAGAGGAAAAGAAGAAACAGGAAGAGGAAAAGAGGAAGAAGGAAGAGGAGAAGAAGAAGGATGAAGAAGAGAAGAAGTGAAAAGATGAGGAGAAGAAACAAGAAGAAGAGAAAAGAAAGAAAGAAGAAGAGGAGCAGAGGAAGGCTCAAGAAGACCAGCAAAAAGCCAAGGACAAAGAAGTAGTAGAAAAGAGCACATAGATGGAGACTCTAATGGCAACCGGTAGTCAGGCCAAACCGACTACAATTACCAGTCCTATTGATCTACAGTCTGCAAATGAATCAGAGCTGTTGCAGAGCATTAAGCTCGTTCAAGAGCGATTGGATGCTCTAAGGAGGAAAAATGAGGAAGATGTTATCCAAATTGTGGTGGAAACACTTACCAGTTTGATACCCGGTATGAACCTTCCTAGTACCGATTCCTCACTTGCTCAATTGAAGCTCCTATGCTCAGTTGTAGAAGACCAAGTACAAAGCCTGGAAGAGGTCATAGAAGCAAATGCCAAGAAGGCACATCAAAAGGCTCTGGACACTGCCCTGGTGAAAAAGCTAATAGAGCTCCGATCTAATCTCCAGAAGGCACAAAAGGCCATTAGAGATACAATGAATGAGGGCAATCTTCTACTCAGCTAGATTTGCCAACCTCATTTATTCTGTGATGATGTGCTCATTCAGAAGAACAAACTACATTTTGATATGCAGTCATTTATTAGCACCTTCAAGATGCCATATGATTTCTTTTCCACATATGGTCAAAATGTTCATCAGCTTCAACTGCACTCTACAAGACTAGAGGTGGAGATAAGCAACTAGACACGAAATTTGTAGGAACTTCAACTAGTCCTATTGCCAAGACTGCAAATTCTCTAGAAGTTCTACCTAAATCTTGATGCCCTAACAGTCAGTCAAGAGATGAGCATGATAGATGCCATGGAAGAACATGTCTCCCAGATGTAGACAGAGAAAGAGGTGGCTACATCCCTACTTGACTCATGGTCCTTATCCATGAAGCAATTTTTGCAGGACTTCAAATCAGTTTTTGACAAGTTTTACTCTTTACTGTCATAAACACTTATTCTTTTAATACTAATGAAACAGGGATTGGTCTATAATATTTTTTTTGTCATTGTTGGCAAAGGGGGAGAAGTATAAATTTTGATGTATACTTTCATGTTATATCTTTTAAGGAGTAGTATACATTGTATTTTCTGCAAAAGGGATAGTGTATATGCTTAGGGGGAGTAATTTTGATTATGGCATATTTTTGTTTTAAAACACTTAGTTGTCAAAATTTTTCCTAAGTGTTGCCATCAATGCCAAAGGGGGAGATTGTTGGCATTTTTGATGATTAATGTTGTGATTGTCATTGATAGACACACACTTGATTTGAGATCACTCTTTGTATGTATGAGTTAAAGCTCAACCAGTATTTGTTCCAACCGGTGTGATGTATTATAGTCTTTAGACTATCGGTGTTTTGCAGAAAGTGTTTGCCGATCTGAAGCAGTATGAAGACCCCAAGCGGTTCGAGGATCTCAAGCAGTACAAAGGAACAAAGTGGCACAACTCATATTTCCTAGTCTTCATTATTGTCAAACCGGCAACCGGTATTTTGTATGAACCGGTAATACTTGGTGATGAGTTACCTTCCACTGATTGTTTGGTGGTGCCGACACTTTAACGGTGCTTTTTGTGTCATGTTACAGAATATGTCTAGATGCATTGAACCTAGAAAATTGTAATGTAATCCTATTGGACCGACATGAAATCAGATTCCTTTATAAGGACATCATGTCTAGGGTTTTATGTTGTTGCTAGGGTTTAAGGTGGTTGAAGTGTTTTTGTGAGCATGAAGATAGAAGAAAAGTTCAGGTCTGCGAGAAGAGGCAGAGAGTGAATGTGTTGAAGACTGAAGTAATGTTGGAATGCATTAGGAACGAGCTATCAAGGATCTAACCAAGCAATCTATGCTATTTACTAGATCACTCACTTGTTGATTACTCACATCTTCGACAAGTCTGAAGCCCTTAACTGGGTAGGCCCAAAAGCCTTTTGTAAATCCTCTAACAAGGTGGTTCACATCTGTGGATCTAAAATCCTCTAGCAAGGTAGTCTTTAATCGAACTTATCTCCTAACAGAGATTGAGATTCCTAATAGGATCTGTTTTGGTAAAGAACATTGTATGACCTTAACCGGTCTGGTTCCTATTCTACAGATAGTTACTTGTGAGTTCCATCTCACCGTGGTTTTTCCCATTTGGGTTTCCATGTCAAAATCTCTTGTGTTATGGTGTTTGTGCTTCTGTGGGTGAATGCAATATTTTCTATTTGGTTTGCATGTGTGCTAACCGGTCTGTCTGCTAAATTATTTTACTGGTTTACTATTAGTCTAGCAAAGTGCTTAAGTACATTATTTTTTGGCATACTAATTCACCCCCCCTCTTAGTATTCATCAGTTAACTCTATGTTTGCTCCTAAACTCCTTTTTGTTTTCTTGAAAAATCACCCTATCAGTTTCTTCAACAATGATATTGGTGCACTGATTGACCAGTTCATTTTCTTTCATTTCTTGGTCCATTTGACTTGCAAATTTTCTTCTATCATCAAGAAGACTATACAGATCTTTCATCCTTGATACTTTCATCAATTATTTCTTGAGCAAATAAAGGAGGAATAATATGATACTTGGTTTGAGTGGTTTCCATCTTACCGGATTCAATCACTTCATCCAAATTAAATTTAACTCTCCTTCCTCTCTTTGGCCTGTTGGATGGAATAGGTTCAGCCTTAACTTTCTTCTCTTTCTGCTCTTTCTTTTCTTCACTGGATTGAGGCTTCCGGCTAACTCTTGCAAATTCTCCTTTCTTGGGGACCTTTTGAATTTCTACATTTGATTCTCTTTCTAATGCCATTGAAGATACTGCTACATACTCTCTTTGAGATTTTTGCTTCTACCTCAAAAGACCCTTGCCCTTAGCTTATGAGCTAGAGGGTTCAGTCTGAGTCGGAGGTGTCTTCACCAAAGCAGGAGAAGACCCTGTCACCTTAGACTTAGCTAGAGCTGAAGTAGTCTTTGGTTTCTTGTCTTTTTCTTCAACATTTCTCATAGCCCTTGCAGCCCTAACCTTTTCTGTTGGGTGACCTTCCTCCTTGAGGATTCCCTCCACCATCTTAGCAACTTTCCTTTTTCTCTTTAGTTTGGTGAACTTGGTGTGAAGTTCCATATACTTCTCTTTGCATGTGCCAAACCTCTCTCCCTTTGTATCAACTGGAGCATTCAACAGGTGTTGTGAATATGCATCAAGTGTTCCTGCACCAACCTCATAACCCATAAGCAAAAACCACACCATCTAGGGTTCAACTGCCTCCATAAGGCATTCATCCTTGTTAACCATAAAATAAATTGTCCCTTCATATTTGATGACAATCTACTTAAGGATTCTTACTCTCTACTTCATCTTCTCCTCGATTTTTTTAAAAAATTCCCATAAAGCAGCATTCTGATTATCTCTATTTCCAAGTCTATCAAGACATTGTTTGATCTGCTAGGCTACCGGTCTATCAATTGCCCACTGCACTCTACCAATTCTGGGAATTTGATTCAAAAAGTAAAAAATAAATAACCAAAGAACCATATTTGAAAATGTTCTTTTTGTCTTGCTTGATTTTCTTCAGATTAATCATGAGCTCCTCCAAAAGAACACTGCATAGATCATAGTATGCATCTTCCCTTACCATTTGGTAAGATGCATGAGTGGCTGTCCCTAACACTGAATTCAGTCGGTTAGACTGATACACCTTATACCCAATGACCATTGCAACAAACTTAACATCATCATCATTAATTGTGTTAATCTTCATAGATCTCCCATCAAACTCTGCACTGGTTAACCTAGTAATCGTAGGGTTTGTAACCTTTCGTAGTCCTAGCTTCACACCGGTTTGATTCAAGCATGTCACTACCCTAATTGCCTCAGGTGTGATCTTGTATGATTGATCCAACCAGATAAAATCATGATGAATTCTACTTAGTACATATCTCACCCATTCCTTTTCATCAAATGATACAAAATTTATGAACTAGGTGAAACCATTTTTCTACAATTGCATAAATTCAGCTTCGGGTTGTTGATTTCATCCATAATGTTGTCACTATATAAATCCAAAATATCCTTTGTGTCAGTTTTCTCAATTTCACAATGGATATATGCCCATACATCATCAACATGTAGAACTCTATGTGTAACAAAAGAAAATGCACCAATGGGGTCATCCTCCATGGATGTGTATGGATTCTTTTTAAATTCAGGATGAGTTCTATCCTTGACTTTAACAACCAATGGCATAGCAATAGAGGAAGAGGATTCCATTACAAATTTTCAAAAATTTAAACTCAAATATGCACTTGAGAGATACCTTAACTTTCCGTCGCACGCCCTAACACTTCTCCCAAAACACTTCTATCTCTTTAATCGCCTAAAAAATCTTGATAGCCTTAAATTCTGTAGCTTGAAAACACTATTCACAAAGTGAAAAATGACTCTTGTGTTTTCCCTTTTAACCTCGCAAACCCTAATTTCATTTTGAAGTAAATGCACATCAGATATCCAACCGGATGCCGAAATCAGCCATCAGAATTCTGGATATCAATTGGAATTCAATTCAAGTCATATGTAATCCATCAACCACAGATCTCATCAAGGGGTACTACAAGATTTTCATGAATTTGCCTCCCCCTAAGGCCAAAAGCCCTAGTTATCAGATGAGGGTTCTGCACTGGATTTAGGGACAGATACACCATCTGCTTTAGATTCATCTTTTCTCACCCACAAATCCTCATGTTTGTCTTTGATCTCTTCCACTTTAGCCTTACCTTTTTCATCTGATTTTCTCTTGTCTATCAGAGCATTGTTCTTCCTTCTATAGTACTTTGCAATGTGACCGATTTTGTTACATGCATGACAAACAACATTATTCTACATAGGTTTGAATTTCATCTGATTTGGTGCCTTCCTTCACTGATTAGATATATGTCCAAACATCCCACAAGCATAACATATTTTGTTTTGGAAGTTATTCATTACTACTCTACACATATTTGACTTGTGTTCAAAATAATTGCATATAAAACATTGACCGGTAAAGGTAGGAACATTATTGATGTTGTTCATTCTATTATTCATCCTACTTTTGCATTGATTTACCATATGACAAAAATTATTGCAAGTAAAGCATCTACCATTGAATTTTTTAGCATTAAGTTGTCTTACGGGAGGATTCTTGTTTTTCTTCTGATCAAGTTTTCCATTTCCTTGTCTAAATTTGGAGGATTCACCTTTCTCAAATCCAAGTCCTCGCATGTCCTTTCCATGTCTCTAACTTTCCACCATCTCATCAAGCCTTGCGAAGCTAGCTTTGAATTTGTCTTTGTATTCATTGGCAGTAGCAAGTTCATCCCTTAGAGTAGCAATATGTCTTTCAAGTTATTGATAGTTATTCCTTGACTCTGTCAACTCAAGCTTTAACTAATCATTCTCATAGGTAAGACTGAAGCATTCATCATCTCTTTCCTTCAATAATTGTCCCAGATTTTCTTCATTTTTCTTTTGGTCCTCAATCTCCTTAGTTAGCCTCATCACAATGGATTGCATCTCATTCTTTAAAGCAACATTCTCTCTCTTAAGCTTGCTAACTTTATCATCTTTATCCTGGTATTCTATGATCTAATCTTCTTTCTCCTTTAGCTTGTCCATTAGTTCTTTTCTCTTGTCTCTAGAGATGTTTGCTTGATCCTTCAAGTCATTAATGAAATCATCAACAACATTCAAGTTTTTCTTCAAGGTACAAATCTTATTTCTAACTGCATCAAGATCCTCAAATGCCACACTGAGTTGTCTCTGAAAACCAAAGTCCATTGAATTAATCTCCTAGATCCTCCTCAAGCGATTAAGCTTCCTCAAAGGAACTAGGCTCTAATACCAATTTTTTGAATCAAGGAACACTGAGAGGGGGGCCGAATCAATGTTCTATTAGAAATTAAATTCACAAACTTATTCTTTATCCACAGGTTATCAATATATAACAGTAAAGAACATAAGAAAGTAATAAATAAACCACAACTCCACAACACCTAAATTTTTACATGGAAACCCGGAAAGGGAAAAACCACATAGGGGATGGAACCCACAATATTCATATACCATGGTCAGGAGTACATAAATATTACATAGATGGGGAATGCACTTACATTCAGGCTCACTGCCCAATTACAATGACCCGGAAGGCCACAAACTTTAGGGAAGTCTCACTGACTTACAATTTAATTGAAATGAGAAAATACAATTAAAGAACTCTGAAATAGCATCTAATAATGCAAGAATGAGTTCCGGTTAAGAACAAGATCTCTGACTGTACTCGTTCTGCAATGTGCTCTGTTTCTGTCTTAGTCAGCTACCGAATCACCTAGAAATCAAATGCGTCATGAAATTGTGCTCAATCACACCAAAATAGATCACCACAATAGTAATACACCAAAAACCAATCACCAATTCAATCATATATCCGATCATATAAAAAATAATGTCCTCCAAGTCAGCTATACAAATATAACATGTAGCTTCAAGTCAACTTCAATCTCTAGCAAAACATATCATTGGACCAAAACAATTTTCCAAAATGATTCACCGATGTTGGCCTCATCACTTTCACCTCTAACTTAGTCACCAAAATCACCACAATCATCAGAAAACTTTCCTAACCAAAACTGCATTGGAATAATATTGATTTACCAGTTAACTGCCTGCTTGTTAACACTTGCTTCCGAATAAGAAGAATTGTGACCACTAGATCAAATATCCAAGATGAGTTTCCATGGATGACAACCTTAAACCATTAATCAATCGTCAGAAATCACTGGATGAGTGTCAATTGCCAACACTGAAGACAACTAGAGGTGGAATACTATATAATTTACTTAGCTATAGAAGAAAACAATGCAATAATAAATTTTGGTAGGATTACAAAATTCAAGAATGGAGAAGAGAGGAAAAAGCATGCCACTTTACACTCTACCCTAGAAGCACATATTAGTATATTAAAGAATACAAAGGGATATGTCAATGCCCTCTATCAATTTTTATTGCAATCACCTATGGTGACATCCCCTAATTTGGCACAAATGGATAAATTGGAGGTTTAAATACTTCAGAGGGACACCACATATGATTCTCTATAGCATGTGGATGGAAAATACTATGTACAAATCAAAACATTGCATGTAGAATTTTAACAACTACAAGACTTTCAAGACCAAACAAGGCATAAATTTTACCATCTAATGGAGGTAATAAATCTAAGGATATGCAACATCAACACCATAATTAGGAAGCTCAAAAGCTATAACAACAAATACAAATCCATAAAAATATTTAATAGGTAGAACATATAATTACTTAGTTGAAGTGCAAAACCAACAATATCAAATATTTAATAGGATGAAATTTTTACTAATCTCAAGGAGATCTTTAGGAGTATTCTTTCTATATAGTAGAGATTTCTTAAGAACAAGCCAACATTTTGAAATGGGAGATGATCAATGTTGGTAGGAGAGGATCTAAGAAGAATAAGTCACAATAAATCCCACAAAACTTCATATTCAAGAAGCATCATGTAGAATATGAGTAGTATGAATAGGTCATATCTCATTAGATATATATTTATATAGAAAAAAATATGGTGTAATAGATGAGAAAGATAAAATGAGATAGACATGATGTAATAGGAGATATATGGGAAAGAGATATAAAATATAAAATAAAATATAATAATCTAAGATATAATAATATTATGAATATACTTAGATGATCTTTTAGAATATACAAAAGTTTCATATATAATATGTGATATCTCATGAACGTTTTATATTTGTTTAATTTGATGACTAGTTAAGAAATTATTTGGATTAACTCTTTTCTGTCTTTGTATAACTATGTCTAGAGTGTAAATACAACATACAAAGTTTACTTAGGGCTCAAAACCTTGATTTGCATTCCCCATTTTTCTTTCTAACACTCATTCCAATAATTTAATTATCCTAATTGTTTCATTTCAAACTCTCTAGAAAGATAATTGTTTAACTTGATGATTATATGGATTTTGGGATTTTGTAACAGCATATCATTAATAACAAAAGAAAAATAATGAAAATTCCATCTTCATATCTTTGAAAATAGGCACAATTATCACCCTCAAATTTTATAATACAAAAAATTAACATGAAGGAACCAAATCATGTATACCAACAACTTGGTGCCTATTTCAATCCATATAGCAGTTTGTTCAACTTGCAAACTATATTCTTGTTATCTTTTTCCTCAAAACCTTTTGGTTGTTTCATATAATTTTTCTCAAAGATTTCACTATGCAAGAAGATTTTTTTATCATCTAACTTTTCCAACTCCAAATAACTACTAGTAATAAAGAGCCAAAATAACTTTATCTACACTTAGACATACCACAACTTAAAATATTTTTCCAAAATCTATATTTGATTTTTGTAAATACCAATTTCCCACCAATATAGCATCACACTAC
This sequence comes from Cryptomeria japonica, assembly GCF_030272615.1. Taxonomy (NCBI): domain Eukaryota; kingdom Viridiplantae; phylum Streptophyta; class Pinopsida; order Cupressales; family Cupressaceae; genus Cryptomeria; species Cryptomeria japonica. The sequence continues at coordinate 253,928,776 of NC_081411.1, forward strand.
TAAATTATCATTCATGTCATTTTTTAGTTTGAAGACCCACATATTTACTAATATTTTCATTTGAGTAATGATAAAAGATCCCATGTTGTATTCTTATATAGAGCTTTCATATCCTCCTCCATCATAACACTCCATTTTCTTGCACCTTCATCTTCAAACACCTCTTTATATGAGCTAGTATTACCAACATATGTAGGTTATGAGTAAGTTGAGTTACATGTAGGAAAGTACCTTTCTAGAGCTCTGGACACATTGCTAATCTTCTTGAAAGGGGTGATTAGTCACCTTGTTTCTCATTGGGTTGTTATTTAAGATTGTCATGAAAATTATTCTAATTTTTTTCTTGTTTCTTCCATGAGTAGGTGGTTGATTTAAATCTTGCAGCTCAATATCTGCATCATTCTTTTCCACCTCTATTGGAAAAACTTGTTCTTTGTTGTCCTTCACTTCTTTGGACTAATTTTTTTATTAAAATAACAATCTTAACAAATAATGATCTTGAGAAAAATAGTATCCCGCAACCGATACTTTTAGCATAGCTTGTACAAATACATTTCATGGAATTCACATCTAGATTTTTTTTATCCTATTCAGCAATATGAGCATAAGCATCATAACTAAAAACATGAAGAAAGGATAATCAATAAGTTTAACTATTCATACTTTGTTAGGATTTTTCTTTTATCTAGAGCTATAGTGGGTGATCTATTAATCAAGAAATATGATGTATTAAAATCCTTGATCCAATAGTTTTGGTCTAATATAATAGTGCTCATCACACATATCATAGACTCCATAATTGTATAGTTCATGCATTTAACAACACCATTTTTTTAGGTGGTCTAAGAATTGTCAACTACCTTGCAATGCCATGGTCACTACGAAACTAGTTAAACTCCTTGAAAAAAATTCTGTTCCATTATCTTTTTATAGACACTATATTGTATTACCCTTTTGAGTTTCTTCTAGAGCTTGATTCTTAAAATATAATAAATTGCAACATCATTCTTGTTGAGAAGATATATCCATACTTTTTGAGAATAATTATTTATAAATCATATAAAGATAATAAATCCTCAATAGAACTAGTAGATAATTCCCAACTGGTTGAATGAATTGATTCAAAAATTTATTTCTTCTAGTAAAGTAACAAAAAAAAATCAACTTATTCTATTTTCCAAACAAACAATATTCACAAATAAAATGAAATCTCTAGATTTAGCACATGGGGAAAGATTTATATCTAATTATACCTTGAGACCATTCTTATTTATATGACCTATCCTCTCATTCCAAATTTTTAGTAAGTCTATAGATACATAAGACACTACTATAGCCTCAATGCTACTAGTTTCTCCAACAATCTTGTAGAAATTCCATTGTCTCATCATATTATAACCAAAACTCGTTGTGTCACCTTGATTCAACTATTTTATTTATTGAATAGGTAACATTGTTCATTAAATAATCATAGTGACTACAAATTTTTCATGAAACCTAGTACATGTTTGACATGATGAATAATGATAGAAACATGGTTGTCACTGCACAAAAATATTGACCTATTAATTCCTGATACAACTGCAAGATTTAGTGAATCCATGAGAGGTAGTTAAGCCATGTTGCAAACTCAAGTGTTGCATTGCATAACATAAGGAGACCAAGGGTGCACACCTTGCAGTAATCCCCCCTAATGCAAGCAAGGGGTTTGAAGCCTTGACTGAGGCTTTGATACTACTTGAAAGAAAAATGGTTTTCATTGCACACATAGATCAAATTTTTAATGCACAATACAACCATGAGATTTAATGAATCCATGAGAGGTAGTTAAGCCATGTTACAAAGCCAAGCATTGTGCTACACAACACAAGGAGACCAAGGGCGAACACCTTGCAACAAATAGTCATTATGACCCCATCAAATATTTTGATTCTAACTTTTCCTTCACTAAAGGACTCATAGATATTGTCACTTCCCATGTATAGCATACCTCCATTGCATGACTGGTAAGAAGAAAACCAATCCTTGTGATGAGTCATGTGAAAAGAAGGTATAGAACTAAGAAGCCAAACATGATGCAGAGAACTATCCAAATTAAAGATAGTACATCTACATCTTCCTATAGTGTTTTAAATTTTTTGTGTGTTTTCCTTAGATTCACGTGAACTATAGTTTTCTTTCTTTACTTTTGACACCCTGCATTTCTTTTTACATGCCCTATTTTTTCATATTTCAAGCACTTGAATCTTTTTCTCTCCTTGTATTTTTGATTAGTTTGACTATGCTCAATATACCCTCCTTTTGAAGTTCTACCCCTTGCAAATAGGGCTTCATGTGAATAAATTCCTTTAGATATCTTTTGACTTTAATATTTAAAAATTACTATGGGCCCTTCATTTTCAAAGACTAGGTTTTCTATTATTGCTAATTTACTAAGTTCCATAACTAGTTAACCCCAAGTTTTACGCTAGATCACAACACTAAAGATACCTTATCCTCTTCTCCAATTTTCACCTCCTCTAAATCCATTTTTTTGATTAATGCATTAAAATTACTAAGATGGTCTATGATTGAAAATATTTCATCCTTTCTAAAATTATACACTTGTTGATATAAGACATATTGCTTTTGAATGACTTCATCTTGTACAACTTTTCAATTTTCTTCAACAATTAAATCATTATTTTCTCCTCTACAAATTTCAATAAAATTGAATTAGCTAGAGCCAAATAAATAATAGTTGTAATCATTTTATCCTTCTCTTCTCAATCTTCTTACTTCACAATTGTAGGTTTCCATGTTTCCCCTTTGATAGTTAGGTCACCTCCATCCTTCACCAATAAGGCTTGAACCCTAAGCTTCCATAAAGTAAAATTGGAACCATAAATTTTTTGAACATCAAACCTCATAAACATGCTTCTTGTCATTTATTTTTACCAAAATAAAAAAAGTGACAGATAATTCCTAGACACAATTGTGATCTCTAATACCAGCTATTACAAATTAAAATAGTGAATAAATAAATCGAATCATATAAATAGCAATGAATTAACATGATGAATAGAATTTACATGAAAAAATTGTTAGATAACTTGGCCCTTGAGGAAGAAAAGTACATATCTAATACTTCAGTGATATTCACGAGTTCACCAACTCTCATAATATAAAGAAGGTTTTTTTAAGTAAAATGAGAGATAATCACATGGTAGTTATTTGAAAAAGAAATATCAAGAATAAGTTTAAACGTCCACCATAAAGGAGAAGGTATTAGAAGACATCAATGGTGAAAACATAACATAAGGTATAGAAGGGCAACTTTATTTAATGCGGTGTTGTAGGGTTAAAGAAACAAAATGAGAGAACAATTAACACCAAGAAAATACTTAAATTAAATTAAAACAATTCATACATGATAGACGAATTTGGGGTAAATAACAAGCTATATATGAAGAGTGGAAGGCAATTAGATACTATTATAGACCTTAGCAATGTCAACTTTGATAAGGAGCACACCTTGGGTTGTTTGATAATTTCAGTTATCCATTTGCCAAGAAAGAATGTCTTTTTTTAAAGATTAATCTACCTCTAATGAAGCAATTTTTCTTGAGATGTGCTATTTTTCATAACACCAATTTTACACAAGGTGTTAAAGCTACAATTATCATGTTGCAAGATGTATTGAGTAGAATAATTAGGTTTCAACTAGTAATCATTCATTCATTATTACCTTTGTGAATTCAATTTGAGAAGAATTTTTGTTATAGAAAAGACTAATAAAACCTCTTTCATCACCACATCTAGGAACATTTGGCACGTGGTGTTCTTGATCTGTGAGCATATAACTTTAACAAACATAGCAACAAAAACGTCTAACTAGGAATTTTTTTGAAATTAGCCATGGAGAAAAAGATTTCTCAAGGTTTTGCATAATGATTGGGATGGTGACTATAACTTTATGATCAATTTTGACAAGAACACAAACGCCAATGTTGTCTTGAAGCATGCTATTGTAGGCATCATATACCATGTTCTCCTAGAAAATTTTGGTTGTGATCTTGAAAATGATGTTGAGATCATCTAAGAAAGTGTAGAGGAGACCATGCTCATTTGTAGTGGTGGAGATTGACTCTTGCTTACAATTATGTTTATAGTAGTGAAAGAACTTTTTTGAACCACAATTCATTTCTTTGATTTAATGAAATGCCACCTAGAGACAAACTCTTTATCCTTTGTAAAATTCAATTTTCTTAATTAATATCTTAATAAAAATAAAAACATTTAAAATATCAATATTGACTAATTACCTTCGTCATCTAACTACTCTTTAAAAAAAAAAAAATTGTTAGCATGTCCACTTCCTTAATATATTTTACAACAAAATGATTAAAAGTAATACATTTTTATAAGTAATATTGTATTACCACACTGACCAACATTAATCTTCTAGGAGTTAAGAGATGGAATGTCAAATATCTAAGGGGACTTCAATGCACTCAAAATTCCAAAAGATGAGAAACATTAGGTTTGAATCCGTGATTCTTGATGTGGTAATCAAGAGGATGAGATCAAAGGGGTGGTCAGAAGTGGTCGTAGAGAGAGGCAGCAAGGTCGAGATGACCCAGTCTCCATTCAACCGACTAGTTGGTGTGTCATAGCAACAAACGTATGGACCTGAAACACTGTCATGCTATGCCTCAAAATTTTGTTTTAGTTAGATTCAATGAGTGTACTTTCCGGAACCTTCAACCCATACCCAATCAAATATATGTGTCTTGTGATGAAAGAGAAGTCCAAAACATTATCAGATTCGACGTGATCGTGACGTGGTAAAGCATTGGAGGACATCTTTATATGAAACCTATGGAAGATTAAAAATAAAAATGACAGCTGGAAAGTCCAATCAAATCAAGTAAACGTCCTTAGCAAAAAGCAAAGTAACTTTTATAGTTTACATTGCATTTCATACGTAAAATACCAATTCCAAATGATGGTTTAAGAATTATAATATGACAGGCGACAAATGTGCATTTAACAGCTTTACTTTAGCGGCAACTTTTATATCTTCAAGATAAAAATCATGCAAGTAGTGTCATGTAGACAGACTTTTACTTTACATTTCTTCCGGAAAATACCAATTCTGCATGATGGTTTAAGATAATTGACAGGGCGACAAATGTGCATTTAACAGCTTTACTTTAGCAGCAACTTTTATATCTTCAAGATAAAAATCATGCAAGTAGTGTCAGGTAGATAAACTGACTGTATTCTCGTGAACAGTTGTAGAGATGGGTGGACATACTCGGTGATTTTTATACAAGTTGTGGACTCAAATTGGTATCTGTCGCCAATTGTAACAATCAGTGAACAGTGAAGTGAAAGTAAATGCAATGAATATTTCACAAAATGTAAGACTTAATCATAATTGTATGGCTATTACTGATTGTTTATTATAATTGATTCCACTAAAGGAAGTGAGTCATGACTTCACTACTTTTTCCATGTGGGCTTTTCCTATTAATGTTCTTGTTGTGGCATTTGATATCTGGAGCGGTGTTAAATGGAGAATTCTGAAGAAGCAGGTGAAGAAGTAGTTATTAGAAGTAGTTTCGTAGGAGCTCAGTATTTTCGCTGTCTTTTGTCTGCTTGTGCCTGTGGGACAATAATGTTTCGGTTATTTCTTGAAGAATGAACCAGAGTCTTAATTGAGCAATACAATTAGTAAAGGGTCTGTTTGTTAGGTTGTATACAGATTGAATCTGGGTCTAAATAAGTGTAGGCCTAAAACAAGGGAAACGAAACCTGTGGATCATGGGATATTGTCTCAGAGTAGATGACTATCGTCATATTGCTGATGAGTCTGATTCTGCAGGTTCTCCCTATATGAAAAGAGGGTCCTGGTGTAGGCACATTAAGTTTTTGCAACGGGGAAAGGAGTGGCTTAGTGCCAAAAAGGCTAGTTTCTACAGAAGTGTTATTATGGATGATAATGAAGCGATGCTTGGCTGTTGCAGATTAAGTTGGAGACATGTATTCTGGAGGATCAGAGCTGAATTGAAGAGAATGATTAAGCCAAGATCTGCACCAAGATTAGGGTATGATCCCTTAAGCTATGCCCAGAACTTTGATGATGGAGATTATACAGATGCCGCGGATGCCCGGCGCTATAGTTTCGTAATAAGATGAAAATCGTTGTAAAATTTGGCTATGCAGCAGGCCTTTGTGTGTTTTTAGTGATATTTCTCGATCTATCTGTCTGGCAGAGCAGCTTTCTGTAATATTGCAACTGTACAATGCCCATATTAGATAATAATTTTATTCAGAAGGGCAAGCTCCGCCCTGCAAATGTTTATTAGATACTGAATTAAAGATATTGAAAATACTTGTATATTGCAAAATGTATTGTATAAATTGCTAGACACATTAAGGTAAACTGATTTGGGATCACAGGTAAGATGGACGGCTTATACTTATGAGGCAGGGAAACGCAACGTTTTGTCATGTCAACTTTATAATGAGATGTGACAAGGGAAAAAGTATTCCTGATCTTAAGCCAGACCATTAGGACAGTTTTTTTTGGACGCTACTCAGAGTGTTTTATGTTTTATTTCTTTTTTAATTAAACAAACAAAAATAGGTGTTATATCTAGATGAATTCAAGGAGCTGCTTGTATGTCTTTGGTCGGTTGTAATCTTTGTTTCAGTTTGAAAGCTTGCTGTATTCTTTGGACTGTCTTTAGTGCAATGGTTGATATTTCTTTTTTCTTAGTCTATTGACTGCACTATTGACTGCACTTTTCTTATGTAAATCATATTTTTACATTATTTCAATATTAAAAAAATAAAAAATTTAAATAAATATAGATGTTAAAGAGAAGGAATAATACTTTCCAAAAGTAACTATGGAAAGAAATTTAAGAATCCAAATGTACATTTTTAATTCCATCAAGCCTTGTGTCTTATCAAACTTCTGAGCGACTTTTATGAACAGCTGTTTTATATGAAATAAAATAATCAAAAGTTTGGTATGAAAGGAATCATTGTAAGAAAATTAGTAAAGCTACTAATAAAAAAATTAGATTGTATGAATTTTCTTTATATTATGAAAAAAATATTTTGTTTAATTATATCTACCATGTCAATAAAAACATAGTTTTTGGGGGATTTAAATCTTTGTTGAATTTGGACAAACACTCAACATTAATTGGTTAGAGTAGTCACCAAGAACACATAAACTCCTTCATTATCATATATGATTTTTTTTTAATAATCTTACAGTCTCTTCATATAGTATAATCTTAAGAAATATAATTATGCTGATCATATGTAGCCACTAGAATAGTAAAGTCAAGCTAGGCTCAATATTATAGCTCTTGCATTCATATGTTTATGGCTATATCAATAGATCACTTCTTTGGCACATGAATCTTCATTTTTTCTTTTTATTAATCTTTTTCCTTCAATAAGGTAGGATAAATGACTTGCATTATGGAAGGTATGGGCTTATCTTGTTACCAAGAAGCCCAACTATTACCAAAAATGAAGGATTGAAGTGGAAGTGAAACTATTGAGTGGCCATTAGTCTGCATTCATTATAATGTTCAAACAAAGAATATTTGACTCCTCTTTAGTGGTGATTTAGAAGAAGTGTTAAGCACACAAATATACTAAGAGTGGGGTGAATCGATGCTTGTCAATTTCAACTTGATTGAACATTAATTACCATTAATACTTTCTCTAAGAATCACAACCAATCTGAAATCCAAATAAAATTTATAGCAATTACTTGACTTCCCTTAATTGTGAAAAAACTAATAAAAGAGCACACATCCACACAAAGGAACACCAAATTTACATGGAAACACATCACAAAAAAAATATGATGAGAATAGCTACTTGGATCTACTGCCTAAGTAAAGCCTCACAAAGATGTGATAAATAACCTACAATATGAAATAGGCACCATGGTGCAAGAGAACCTACCTATGAAGACATGACCCAGAACAAGATGATTTTCTATTAGCCTAGAAGGAATGTAATAAGACCCTATGGGTCCTTTTTGTAATTTAGTGACCTAGGAGTGTGACAAGTTTGTCCGTGTTTGGGTCAAATTGTCATCTAGGGTCTGGTAGAGCAAATTGACTCAATAAGGGTCACAATGGTCTAAATTGAGGGATTAAGTGACCACAAGTCTATTTGAGTCATTTTTTATGTTTTAGAATCAAATGTAATCATTTTGGGGGACTATGATAGTTTAGAGTCTAAGTTGATTGAATTATGCAAAAGTGGTCATTATTGTCAATTTGTTGTCATGATAATTTTGTACTTTTTGTAAGTCGTGATTCTGCAATAGCCAGTCAGTTTGAAAAACAGTTGGAGGAGGTTGTGGTCATTTGGAAAAAAACTTTAAAGGACCCAAACACCGAAGAATGTATGTTGGTCAATTTGGAAAGGAATTTGAAGCATCAATAACTATTGGAAACTCAGAAAATCATCTAATTTCCAATGATTACATACTGAAGGTGGATTGGTAAGAATGCTCATGACATAGATCTTGCAATTAGATTGTTTTACTTTTTTTTTTCATTCGATGTGGAGTCTTGAAGTGATTGTTGCCCCATTTTACAAGAAAATCTTTACCGGGTAGCCTAAAACCCTTAAACCCCTAGGGTTTGACTACAATAATGGGTTTTGGCCTATCAATCCTTAACTAAACACTTTGACGATATAGGAGATGATACACCACTATATCATATGTTAGTACCCAAATCCATTAAGAGCATACAATAGGGTGAAGAGGATGGAGAACTAACCCTAGGTCTAGCATCTCTATGTGATAGACCAGTTTGATGAGTGCATGTGCGTGAGAATTGAAAGGTAGAGCACTGGGAAAGGATTTGAATGTGGTAGAAGCGTATTTTGGAGGTTTACAAAATATTTCATGGTCAGTGGTGGTTATCCATTAGGAGAGCCTAACTAGTTTGTGGAAGGTGTTGTATTAAATAGGTCTAATAGCCCTATTAGGTCTGTTAGCACAGTATTGGTTGAGACATCTGCAAGTTGAGCAAGTATCGAAAACTGAGATATTATTAAGAACTCCCAAAAGGGTACCTAGAAATATAATTTGTTTTCCTAGAACCTCAGGGTGTCAAAAGGTATCACACGATTCCTTCAAAAGGAGGCCTAATAGCAACTAGTTTTGTTTGTTGGCTAGTGAGACAAAATTGATGTTCTTATGGATCTACAGCATGAAATCCCATTTAATTGGTGTTAAAATGTTGTGAGAACACCCCTCCAAGGATCATTGTATTTAATTGGTCAAGTGGGCTATTCAAACCCTTAAGCCTAGTAGTAACCCACTCATCTATGCAAGGTTGTGGGTAGTCACACAAGAGATTGAGAAGTGTTAGTTATCTATAAGTGGACATAGTGGAGCCTTGGAGTTTTCCAAGGTGTTGTTTGGTTTCATTGAACCATTCCTTGACTTGGTGTTGTGTAGGGATCTTTGGAATTAGGGATTACAGGTTGAGTCTGTGAGCCTTAGAGATTGTCTGGTTCAAGGTTACCTCCTTCTGATCGGTTGCCTCCTCATCACACCAACCTACCCAAGACACCAACCCATAATTCAAGATCTAAGAATAAAATTAGCATGTGAGACACAAATCTCCATTACATCAATAATACAAAAAATGTGTTATGCAAACCTTCACAAATCAACATTAAACCTCTATTAGATCTTACCTACATCAAAACACTCACTCATTATGTATATGATCTTCAAATGAAACCACACATAATAATCATGCTTCCTCCTTGAGAATCACCCACATACTCTCACATCAACTCTTTTTAGACTTCCTAGGAATCAACCTAGATCAACTATATATATGCACTATAAGGATTATTATATTATCATGTTATCCTAGAAAATGATTATAGTGTCTACAAGTTGGCCTTGAGGATAAACATTAAAAAAACATGCAATAGGTTAGGTCCAAAAACACACACATTAATCGAGGATAAGGTACACATTATGCATTACCTAACATAGACTCTAATGGTCTCAAATAGCTTTCACATGCTTCTTCTAGTTGGGTCACACTATAAACCTTTTGGGCATCAATTGAAAACATCAATATAGTTGGCCAACTATCATAGTGAACACTCTATCAAGTTTTTAACTTTTTGTGTGTTGAATCTTAGTCTCTAAAACTCTAGAATATGACATGTTACATGTATTCTTAAATTCTAAGCCACAGGCTATAAAAATCAACTGTGGAAGAATGTGAAACCCATCACCATGATGGTGCAAATAAGTGCACATATTGTTCTTGAGTAATAAATCTCAGAAGCATACCATAGATACTTCAAAGAAACATCATATTTGATAGACAACTATGGATCATACTAAAATCAAAGCATAGTGATAACATTAAGATACACACTTGACTCTGTCTTTTTGAAATCCAAATGCTTTGATATGATATGACAATAATTTCAATATTCTAGATCCTTTGATAGAATTGAATAGTACCTTTGACATTAATTACAACCTTTGATTAACATTATGTCCATTTTTTGTTCATAAAAAACCAAAAAAAAATCTCACCCTTCAAGAATAACACTCCTCTCAAATAAGATTAGTCCAACAAGAATTTTATCTTTCTCTCTCCCCCTTTGACATCAATGGAAAAGGGACACTTGAACCTTTCCTTTCAGACATTTTCTCCACCTATCAAATATGTGTCATGCACTGATACATCTTGTATTAAACTACAATACCACAATGCCTTCTTGCAGTAGGGAATCAACACTCCCCATAATTTTGTGTTATGTTTAGAACAACAAAAAGAATCTCTCTCTCTCACTTTTGCCTAAAGAACTCAAATGTATGATCATACTCCTCCTTTTTATACAAAGGCTAGTTCATTTAGTCTCTTTCCTAAAAATAATTCTATTTCCTTGATCTCAACTAGATCCTCACCTTATGTACTACAACCATCCACTATAGGGTCGCCGAATATTATTTTCTATGGCTTAACATTCTTCAATAATGAGTGCATTATTGTAGCTTTTATCTATGGATTCATCACACATCTTAGTTTGAGCATGATATGCAGTATGAGGGATTATTGATTTTTTAGATTTATGTTCCTCTTGTCTTCTATTCTGTCCTTCTTAGATTCCTTTCTCTAAATAGAAGAGATGCTTTCATTCTTGTCTAAATTTGAGGTCTTCACAAAATTTGTTGTACAATATCTTGTATTGTCTCCAATGCTGTTTCACTTATAACATACAGGGTTGAAATCAACCAAAGGAGTGAATGCATTTATGCACACAAACTTATTTCTCCTCGTAGGAAATATTTTACAATCTATTGCCTCACATCCTTAATGATAACAATTAAAATAATAGCTAGAGAAATAATGTTTGTGCCTAGCACTGTATATTGGCCCACATATATTTTGTCTTCAAGATCTATTCTTGATTTTGTGAACATGGATAAATCAAAGAAACATCAAAGATGAAGATTATAGAATTGAAAGTTCAATCAGAAGAATCAAAAAGAGAAATTTATGTCATAATAGAATGTTTAAACACCAAGGAGAAGGACTATGAAAGACTAGAGGCAAAAGTGACATCCTTGAGAAAGGACTTAGAGAAAGAAAATAGCTAGTTGAGAAAAAAATGTGAGGAGAATATAAGTAGTCACAAGGCACTATACATCATGACTAGTGTGGGTTAAATAAAAACCAAATTAGTAAGGCTATTTAACTTTCCACAAAGACAAAAGTATAAGATCTTGATGATTATGGTTTCAGATGATAATTTGGTGTAGATCTTTAATAGTGTGATATTGGTGTCTTGTGGTGTCAATTTTTTTGTTGGATATGACTAAGTTGTATTTATACTATTGGGTTTACTACCCACCATGTTTTGATCTATTTATTATAGAGAGAAACAACATGAAGGATGTTTTTCCAATACCTATTATTTATATTGAAATACAATTTAATGATTGTGATATTCATGCAATTGTTCTTTTTGTTACCTATGGTTGCACTTTGGAACCTATAGGATTGACTTTGATGTCATGATAAGGTTTGGATCATATTTTAGTGGGCAATTTGCACGATTACCTAGTTTCAACTTAGTATCTTCTTGGTTGGAGATTGTGATTTGAATTCTCCCTTTGGTATCTCTTATATTTCTCAAAATTTTAATATTGTGAGAGGTCCATGAGTGATTTTAATAACAATATGCTTAACATGATACCGAGACCAGTTTAAGATCTCATTTTATCAAAGCTTTAAAGTTGATGTTGATTTATCATCTCATTATGGATGAGATTTTTTTATTAATTTTGGTCTAATTAGGCTCTTCTATTTAATCATTTATTTCAATAATGATTGGGTGTAGCTATTTATTTGTCTATTAATAGAATATTATATTTGTAGTCATAAAATTGTGACCCCTACAATTTTAAGCACAATTGGGGTCCTCACCTTGGCAATGACATCTCCTTCCTTAATCGAGACCTATTTCTACATTTCTAACCCTTCTCTCTTCCTCCTTCATGTCTTGTATCTGCTCTAGACCCTGTATGGGCCCCAAAATAGGGAAGGACAAGGGCATGGTGCCCTTGTCCGCACCTCCTAGGGTGGTCCTATGTGTGTGCTGCCCGATCTCCTACACATTATTTGTCTTTGGGGTTTGCAATTCCTCTTTGTTGGCCTTCAGTGGTTGAAAATTAATCCTTGAGGAATGTATACAGGGAATTCAATACCCTCATTCATGGACAATGGATGATGAATGAAAAATGAAATGCCAAATAGAGAGCATAAGGAGAAGATACAAGATTTCAAGGTCGTCATCAAGTATTCAATTCTTCTTCATTCATCTATTGGAGCAACATTACAACACTAATCTGCAAGCATGTTTGTGTGTTAGGGTTTTGTCATGTTACATTCCATATCATACAACATTTGTGGTTACATTCAAGAAGCAAAGTAATCATCATCAACAAGTTCCAGATCTACAAGGTATAAATCTCTATTGTTTACATTCAAGCATTTGCAATTACTTTCTTTCTACGTGGATTCCTCAACCGAGGTTTGACTGAGGTAAACCCCTATCCACAACCTCCCCTTTCTTCTCTTTTCTATGTATAGGTTGCAGGTGCGCATCTGTAATTACAGGTTTGGGCTTCATTTGCAGAGATGAAAGAACCCTTTTCATTTTGCGGATTTTTTGGTGGACCATGTACATTCCTTCCATGGTCCCAATGAATTTTCTCCAAATTTGCAGGGTAGATCTATGTCAATTTATTTAGCTTAGATCTGAAGTTACAACATGATCTTGAACTAGTAGCTCCTCATTTCACTCATTTTCTCTCTCTTTTCCACATAGTCAACAAGTCAACTTTCTCATTTACAAAAGAGGGTAAATCATACTTCAACCACTTGCAATCCACTCAGAATTCATATCCTTGTTTCCCTTGGATTTGGATCTAGTGGACTCAAGCCCCTCTTTTGAATGTAAAGTTCCTCCCAAGTCAAAATCATCCTAGTGGCTTCATTTCTCTCTCCTAAGTGGGGAGTCACTAGGATCCAATTTTGCACTTTATATTTTGGTGAACCTGATGTCTTACACATTAATTCTGATTTCTCATTCTTAGATCTAATTAATTTCAATTTGAATGTCAAATTTTCATTCTCAAGTTTGATCTAGTTGCAAATTTTAGAGGTTAATTGCATAAAAACCCTAATTTTTCATTTTGAAAAATTAAGCTTGTGAGGTGTAAAATTTTAATTACTTATTTCAGATTTGATTTCTATTTCAAAATGGCAGTTCAAATCTATCTCTTTATTCTGAAAATTTTGTGGTTAAATCATAAAACCCTATTTTTTAAGATTCTTCTATTTTCGACCTTTGACTGCAATTTTGACCGATCTAGACATTTCCAAATCAGCTAGTTTTTTTGATTCTACATTAAAATCATAATATCTATCATCCTTGAAATTTTTGAAAAAAGTTGGCTGGACTGTGTGCGTTCCCACCACAGTCCTCGGCTTTTTTCCAAAAATTTTGGGAGACAGAATTGACTATATTTTTCTGTTTAGATCCTGAAAATCAATGTACACTATCAATTTTAACACTCTAAGGTCAAACACAAATTCAAATTTCATCAAATTCAAATCTTAAAATTAACTTTCATAGAAGGTCCTAATATTAGATCTACTTTTTCAACAAATTCAAATTTTAATTAAGAGACTTTTAGTGACAATTAATAAATTGGATTAACTTGCTCTTTCACATGTGATCACATTAATTTTTGTATATATTTATCATGTGTTGGATAAGAGTTTCTTCCATTTCTTGTTGCTTCTCTTTCTTCATAGCACTTGGTCATATTGTTTTGTTAGGATTTCCAAATTATTAGATCTCAAATCTTTCATGTGTCATTTATGTTGCATTATGGTGATGTTTTTAACAAAATGCATTTCCTATGTTAACAAACCTTAAAGCTTTTGTAGATCCTAAACCTAAAGATCTTCACCCTTGTACCTCTTCTAGGGTATCTTGTGTGAAAGAAATGAGATCTAATGCTTTGCCCAATGATCTTTCTACAAGAGAGCAAGCATTGGAAAGTAAAATGGATCCATCTTCTTCTTCTTCTACACACACCCTTGAGTAAAGGGGGCAATATGAAAACATCAACATTCTTACATCTTTAGATCCTCCTTATTCTCCTAGGACATATCTTCAACATCAAAGTCTATGTAGGGAGGATGATGTCTTACATTTTATTCCTGACCTTTCTCCTCACATAGAAATCACTAAAAATGAGCTTTTAGATGATGAAGATGTTCTTCCCCAATCTTCCAAAAAGGATAAGCTTGATAAAGGAAAAGAGATTGTCCTTTCACATGATCCTCCTCCTTCATCCACAAATCCCTTTCTACCTCCTTACACATCATATTTCAAAGAAATTCATGATCTTGTTCCTCCATCTAGTCAATTGTAAAATTCTTATAGTCGTGGCTTTCATATAATCACAAAACAAGGTTTTAAAGGACAAGAAATTGGGAGATTTGAACATGGAATTCATGTCCCTATAAACCCTCCTACAAAAACTACTACAAGAGGCCTAGAAAGTGGTACCCCTCTTTCTATGGATGAATTCCTTAGACTTCAAAACTTTCAAGATTACCTTCAACAATGACAAATCAAGAGAGCTCGCAATAATGCTTCTTCTTCAAAGCATCCTTTTTGTTCATTTCATCAAACCCATGACCATAATGCTAATGATTGCCCTGATTTTGAAAAATCTATTCAAGATTGCATAGATAGTGGCAAAATTAGAATTATTGATAATGAAGATCCTTCTTCTAACAAACCTTCTTCTTCATGGGAAGATGATATTTACCATCCCAATAGATTAGCTGCAAGAATCTATTGGAGATTGAAATGTGACAAAAACATTTCCTTTCCTCCTCAAAATAAAAAAAAAAATCTTAAGCAAGTGAAAGGTATTGAATATTGCATTTTTCATGATTCATATTCACATTCTATTGGAAAATGTTATGCATTTAAGAAATGTGTTCAACTCCAATATGATCTTGCACACATTTGTCTCAGAGAAGATCTAGTTGTATTTCTGGGTAAAATCATCATGCCTTAGCACGTCTTTTCCCTTCATGTTGCTCTTCACCCTATGGCATAATTATCCCATTTAATGGGGGTTCTTTATCATTAGTGGTGGTATTGTTTCACTTTAACATACTTTGGAGCAAAAAAAAGAATTCCATTTTCTCTTCTCTCTATACATTTATCTCTATCTTTATGCATAATTCATTATTAGATCTCTTTTCTTGCATAGGATTATTCTTATGTGAGCAAAAAAATGTTCTTTGATTTTCCTCTTTTCTTGGAGAGGGGAATGTTTAATAAGTACTGCACTTCTTCTCTTTCCTTCATTCTCTTAGAAATATTACCTCTTCTATGATTTCGATTATTCATAAGTATGATATGCCCCTTAGCAAGGAATGATCTCTTGGGAGGTATTTATTCTTTCCTTGAGAGGATTTGTTCCGCTAGGATGACATATCACTTGAAACTAATCACCATTAGAAAATGTGTAATATTTCTCCTTGTTCTCATCACTTGGGGGGCAAGGATTTTCACTCCTTTCCCTTTTCCTTGTATCATTATTTCCTTTAGGGGCTGCATTTTTTCATATGTGATTATCATTTCTTACAATGGTATCCTTTTATGACTAATCCCCCTTGGGGAATGTATGATTATTTTTCTCTCTTCATTTTCAAAGAGTACCACTTAGATTGAGAAGTGTATTTTACATTTACTAATGGCTTTTCTTGCATGTGTTCATGTAAGTTCATTGCACATTTGCTTATGTTTAATCTCTCACTATTAGATTGTGTAAGCTCTTCTCATTGTCCCTTAGCTTAGGGGGAAATGATCATTCTCTCTCTCTTTCTCTAGGGATCCACTTCTTCCTATTAAGTGGATGGGGTGAGTTGTATTAGTTTATGTCATTCCTTGTGTATAATTGTTGGTTATTGACTTAAGGATTCTCTCTTATACAAGAAGTGTTCATCCTTGACTACGATCTCTTTTTACACTTGGTAATGTATATCTATGATAAATCTACCCATCCCTTTGGGGGCTAAAAGTGAGTCATCCCTCATCAATAATCCCTTTTACCTAGAAGTAGGAGGAAGGATTGCATTCTTGTTTTTTCCTTTTCTTATTCTATAACATGTTATATTTGTCTAAGACAACACCTCTTGGGGGTAGATTTCTTTTTGAACAAAGATCGTTTCTCCTCCAAGGATCACCTTTACACTTATAGAAAGATATCTCTTGTCAACTATATTATCCTTGCTTGAAGAGTATTCCCCTCTATTGCTTGGATTTATGACATTGTTGCATAGTGGATATCTTCTTTGTGATGAAGGTAGGTATCCTTGTTCTTCTTTCCTTAAGATATCAACATTAACCTATGTTGACATCTTAAGGGGGTGGTACCCACATTGCTCCTTTGTACTATACTTTTCTCATGCATTGAACAATGAGACATTCTTGGAACAAGAGGGAAACCTCTCTGAGAAAGATGTCGTCACTTTTTGTACAGTGGGTCATTCTTGGAACCAGAGGGAAACCTCTTAGAGAAATATGTCATCACTTTTTGTACAGTGGGTCATTCTCAGAACCATAGCACGGTCTCTTAGAGTGAGATGTCTTCCCTTCTTCTTGTCTTATTCAGTGAGACATTCTTGAAACATGAGGGAAACCTCTTAGAGCAAGATGTCATCACTTTTCTCTTGTACAATGGGTCATTCTCGGAACCAGAGCATGGTCTCTTAGTTTGAGATGATGCCACTTTTCTTTTATTTGGGATGATTATTCTCAGAACCAAAGCATGGTCTCTTAGAGTGAGATATCACACCTTTCTTGACACTTGTACTATACATTCTATACAGGTTGTAGCATACTCAAGCATAGACTCCTATGAGGCGCTTCAAACCTCACTTACACACACATGCATGAGGTTGAGTGGAACTAATGAAGTTATCACCCTCTCTCTCTCTCTCTCTCTCTCTCTCTCTCTCTCTCTTTACATGGATCACTTAGGCAAGCTCTAGGGGTGAGATTTTCCATGTCCTTCTCTCCATGGATCACCTATTTTTAGGGGCGAGATGTCCATGGTTTCTTTCTTCTTCGCACTTCTTGTCATGGATCACCAAGGTGTGTATTCATGTTATCTCTCTTCTTCCTCTCATAAACTCATCGTTTTACAATTGATAGTTCATGGATGATGTCAACTTTTCTCTTTTATGTTATCTCTTGTGTTTATGTGATGGCATTGGTCTTTGTGTCCTAATTAGTTGTTGAGACATCTGAGCTCGAGATCTCTTTCGCTAGTTAGTTTTTCGTCTTGTGTCTTGTTCTTGTCGTGTGTCTTTTTGTGCTTTGTCTTTATTTTGTGTGTCTTGTGCCTTTATTTTTTGTGTGATCTTGCATATGTTGGCATAAGTTAAGACCCTAAGATTGGAGGCTTTTTGCTCCTCAATATTAGTGATATCTTATACTCCTTGTGGTTTTTCTTTGTATCTCTCATCTTCATCTCTCTTTTCTTCTACTTTACCAATAGTAGTGACATAAGCCCTACTCCCGCTAAAGTGGGGGCTAAATTTAGTGTGATAAAATTGCAACCCCTACAACTTTAAGCACATTTGGGGTCCTCACCTTGGCGATGACATCTCCTTCCTTAACCAAGACCTATTTCTACATTTCTAACCCTTCTCTCTTCCTCCTTCATGTCTTGTATCTACTCTAGACCCTATCTGGGCCACAAAATAGGGTAGGACAAGGGCATGGCACCCCTGTCCCCCCTAGGATAGTGGTGGGGTACCCCTATCCCTGCAGGATAGTGGAAATGGCATGGCACCCCTGTCCCCACCTCCTAGGGTGGTCCTATGTGCAGGTTGCCTAATCTCCTATGCATTATTTGTCTTCGAGGTTTGCAATTCCTCTTTGTCGGCCTTCAGTGGTTGAAAAGTCATCCTTGAGGAATATATAAAAATGAATTCAATACCCTCATTCATGGATGATGGATGATGGATGAAAAACGAAAGGATAGATAGAAAGCATAAGGAGAAGATACAAGATTTCAAGGTCATCATCAAGCATTTAAATATTCTTAATTCATCCATTGGAGAAACATTGCAACATTCATTTGCAAGCATGTGTGTGTTAGGGTTTTATCATGTTACATGTTATTTCATACAATATTTGTGGTTACATTCAAGAAGAAAAGCAATCATCATCAACAAGTTGTAGATCTACAAGGTATACATCTCCATTGTTTACATTCAAGCATTTGCAATTACTTTCTTTCTAGGTTGATTCCTCAACTGGGGTTTGACTGAGGAAAACCCCTATCCACAACCCCCTCTTTCTTCTCTTTCCTGTGTATAGGTTGAAGGTGTGTAGTTGTAATTGCAAGTTTGGGCTTCATTTGCAGAGACAAAAGAACCCTTTTCATTTTGCGGATTTTGTGGCGGACCATGTACATTACCACCATGGTCTTGACAACTTTTCTCCAAATTTGCAGGATAGATCCACGTCAATTTAATTAGCTCAGATCCAAAGTTACATCACGATCCTGAACTAGCAGCTCCTCATTTCACTCATTTTCTCTCTCTTTTCCACATAGTCAACAAGTCAACTTTCTTATTTACAAAAGAGGGTAAATCATACTTCAACCACTTGCAATCCACTCAGAATTCACATCCTTGTTTCCCTCAGATTTGGATCTAGTGGATTCAAGCCCCTCTTTTGAATGTAAAGTTCCTCCCAAGTGAAAATCATCCTAGTGGCTTCCTTTCTCTCTTCTAGGTGGGGAGTCACCAGGATCCAATTTTCCACATTACAATATTAAATATTATTAGGATAAATATTTTTTTATAATTATTATTATGATAATTGGTACTACATTTCAATATCTTGGTTGATTTGTTAGTTATCATATATTAGTTTAATAGATGATGCTTAGTTAAAGGATTCGTTTTATTGTGTTGTTGTGGACTCTAGATTAAACATTAAAGTATTGGTATGATGTTGATGTTTTTTTTATCATGTATGGAAAAAGTTAATATATTTTTATAAATATGAGTATCATGGAATCATGGGGAATTAGAAGATTTAATACTCGTTATCATAATCTAATGTGAGCATTAGTAATGATTTAATAGATGAATATTGTGAATATTTTTCCATTCTAGTTTTTTAATATTATAGTGATTAAATTTTATTTTGGTTTGTATGATGTGATTAGAATGTACTTATATAATATCATGGTGGAAGATATAGATATATTACAGTTTATAAATCAAGTGTTAAAATGGTGAATCTATTGATATTTTTTCAATACAAAGATGAGCAACCTACAACCAAAGTTGGGTGTCAGTTTATAATGGACTAGTTGACAAGATTTTATTTATTAAGTTAGTTTGACTTGGTAATTCATGGGTAGATCAATCTCATTTCCCATTTTTTGAGGCCCACTAAATGATGAATGATCTAATAGCTATAGCCCACCTATATCTCAAATATATTCTTTCTTTTGATATTCTATTCTCATCTATTTGATACTTGAGTTATGTGAATTATCTTTGATGGAATTTTTGTGGAGTTAATACATGATGATTATATTTTGCTTAATAAGTGTGTTTGGGTCTTAAGTTTTAACTAGTTAGATGCGTTACAAGATTTAGTTTTTATTATAGATATTGTGTTGAGAATATGGTAGATATGGTCCTATTTTGGAAGAGTTAGAATTTGGTGCTTATATTTAAGTTGAAACATGAAATAATAATTATTATGTGAAATTTAGAAAATGATATTGGTTTTTTCTTTCTTCTCTTTCATGATTTTTGTGAATGATACGAGTTTTGTAGTTGAGCTACAGTTCACTTGTTGGATATTATGGATGTTTTATTGAGCCTATGAGAAAATAGAGGTTATTTTTTATATTATGTGTTATCTTTTCCTCTTACAAGGTCTACAACAAGTGTGATATTATTGGAGTTAGTTTTGTACACATTGTTGGACTACTACAAAATTAATTATTAACTATATTAGTTTATTATTAGAACATGGAAAAATATATGCCACATTCACTTGACCACCATGCCATGTATATTTAATGGTTTGATGTGTTTGAAAGAGTTTACAAAAGAATTTATGCCATGCAAGGTGTTTAATCTAGCATCTATGAAATTTAAAAATATGTAAAAAATTTATGATGTACATAAAACTGTGTAAATAGGATGCTAAAAATCAAGTACATGTATATTAACTCATGATATGTCATTAACACATCCTTCTAAAAGACATAAATAATAAAATGATCTCCCAAGTATTATTGAAGGTTAAGACATGTTTATGATGTATAATGAAATTTATTACTAATATCTTGTTTACTATCATGAGGCATGGCTCATGCAAATTATTATGACGGGTTTTTAGACCTTTTTTACGCTAATTTGATATTTCCATTTAATAGGTTTATGTTTCATCAATCCTATACATTGAGACAATTAGATGAAGGCAATATGGATTATGTGTTTTAGATTTATAATGGCATATTCTTCTACATTGTAGGTCTTGATATCTATGAAATGCATGGATTCTAACATTGTATCATAACGAATATGTTATTTTTGAGATTATATTAGTTTAACTACAAGCTGGAGGTTGGGATCTAAACAATATGATTTTCCCAAAGTTAATCTTTCCATTCTTTATCTTTCTTTTATTCTTTCTTTCTCATTCTTTATTTTCCAGTTGGTATTTCACATCCCATAATAAAATTGCTATTTTGTAAATCAAATGCTTTAAATTTCTCCTTGTATAGTCCATTTGGAAGCATCTAAAAGCTTTGTACTTAGATTTATTTTGAGTTCAAATGGTAAGGGTTCGTAAAAATATATCTCTTACAATACGGTTGTTTCACAATCTATAGTATCAATTTTTTGTCATTTGTAATATTTTTGCAATTACTACTTTTCATACTTTTTCTAAATCACAATTGTAACAACAAGAACTAGTTTTCACATTCCCTATAGTAGAAAAGTGACACTTTGGTAATCACTACTTAATGAAAGTGATAATTTAGATTAGAATGTATAAGGCATGAAATTGACAGGTCTTGGATACTACTCTTTGCATCTCAATCATGGGAAAATACCTTTTAGTGATAATAAAGGCAAGTGAAGGATTCATATAACTTGTATAGATGTAATGGATATGTTAGATCTCGTAGTAGTCGTCATATAATACTCCTTTTATAGGGAGAACCTTAATGAGGTTATAAACTCTAGAAGTACTCTATTTTATGTTGTCTAGGACTTATTTATCATTGTAATGGTACAAAAGTGACCCTGTAAAGGGAAGTACTATGTTCCCTTGAGTGTCAACTTCACAACATACATTCAGATATGTCCAACTAGTGAAACTAGTGAAGATATCTAATTATAGAAATGGAAAGAGAAGGTAATAGAGATTCTTTGATCTAAATCTAAGCATATTGGTCAAGGATTCTAGTGTAGTTTGCAGACATCTGCATGACATGTTGTAGTCTCATACATACCATGAATAGAAAAGACTAAGAAACATGAAAAAACCACCAACTTTGTTCTTCAGATAACCTACAAAACCTAAAAGTTAGAAATGTGACAATGAATACTAGATAATAGATATAAAAATAATTGAGTATAAATGAAATAAATAAAATATAAGAAATCCATCATGCATTCAAATGCTTCTAATAAACCTACACACATAAAGAAGAGGAAAAATCTTTGGGGTTGTTTGGAGAATTTCCTTAAAGTCAAGTCCCTGTTTTGGTGTTTCCACCTCCACATCAACTAGATAGATAGATAGATCAAAAGATAAATTGATAGAATGATAAAATGGTCAAATAAATAGGAGATGTGATAAATCCCAAGATTCTCAAAGATAAGATAACTAAAAATGTATTACCATATAGTCTTGAAAAAGCCAAGATAGATGGGAAGATTATTGTGAGATCCTAAGAGTTCTGTAGAAAATTAGAGATACTATAGCAAGTGAAGGAGAGCAAGAGAGAATTGTGAGAGTTGAGAGAACCAGAGAGAGATCTCTACAAAAATTTCTTGAAGGAACTTGAGATATCATGTCTAGAATATTGAAATCTTGAATGGCAAGAAAATATGGATTTAAAAGAGAGAAGAAGAGGGAAAATGAGAGCCACCAAGCTATTTAAAATATTTAGAGCCATTTTCACTGACCAAGATAGGTGACAAGTGGTGAAATGTGCAATACTGACATTTGAATGTTAAGATGTCATGAGATGAATTATGCATGGAGCACATACATCCATGTAGTGCACTAGTGTCCCAATGAATCACACTCAAAAATGATGAGTGGCAAGAGAAACACATGACTAGCATAAAATTGAAGCTAAAAGATAGGTGTTGAAAAAGGTGTCCTTAGCATCCTCAGAGGGAAAATACTAATGCAAGGGATTAAATTATCCTACTCAAATGCTAGGGGAATGGACACTAAAGTGGCTACAAAAGTGTAGGTGGAATTGTAAAGGGGTGTACAATTTTCAACTCTACATTTTGCCCCCACTTTAGTGAGTTTATCGATCAACATGAATATGCACACTAAAGAAAATCTCCTGAACATAAAATAACATCATGATTCCAAAAAGATATTGTAGAGGAAGTAGAAAAATATTCAAGCCAAGGAAGCATTCCCTCAAGCTGAGGACCTACAAAACTAATATATTAGACAAATCAATCTACATGACAACCAAGTTAGAGAATAAAAACTCCCACTATGATGAGGTTAGATCATGATAAACATATAGATATACAACCAGGAACATGGATAACACACACTTGAAAGAACATAACAAGAAAACTAAAAGTTTTGAGTCAGCATAGTAAAAGAGACCTCGATATAATAGGGTATCTCTATACTATGTGTTGTCCCCAAAATACAAGAAACCGCACATAGAGGAATTATAAAAAAGAAAGAAGAATGCGAGGATCAATTTGTTCAATGAAGAATGCACCTAAAATTTAGACGAGCAACCAATATTGAAGAGATAGTACATGACCCAAAGACTATCTTTCTCTATAGCTAGCGGTCATGCAGATGATGATGATTAAAATCATATTCCAGCAAATTGTGTTATGATAGATGATCAAAGATAAGTAGGACCAACCCTACTATGAGGGAAAGACACTACGAAAAGATAAGTAGAGCCAACCTTGCTATAAAGGAAAGCCTCTACAAAAAGGTAAGATGCCCAATAGAACTAACTTCACTTGTGGAAGAGAGCCACTACTGATAGAGATAAATAGACACTATATAGGACCAACCTCACTATGGAGGGAGACAACTATAGATAATTTTTTTTTATAAGAGACACAAAGGGAAAAGATAGATACTGACCATATTGGGAAAAAAAAATATTTACCCCAGCGAGCGAGAGATATACATCCATCATTGTGGGTGAAAAAGATATAAGTGCCACCATGGGTGGAGAGTAGGTATATTATGAATGCACAAATGAATGCAATATGTGTAAGAATAGGATAGGGGTAAACCTCAACATCACTTGTTATGGAAAGAAGAAGAAGGTGCATCAAAAGATGAAGAATTGATGTTACCTTGATTGATGAAGTTGCTGTATCTTATCTCTCAAGGCTTTAAATTCACTTGTGGAATGACAAAGCACTTGATGATATGGATAGAATAATTGTTTTTCTTTATCATCTGCATGAAACTTATTATGTGTAGGAGGAGGAAGAGTAATCAAGTAGAATTTAAGAAGCCTCACCAAAATAAGCTCTTTATTAGATAAAGGATGAGGATCAGGAAGCAAGTCTTTCTCTTATGGAGAAAATTTTGATTCCTCAAAAGAAGAAGACATAGAAACATTAGACAATTGAAGGGATGAAGACAAAGGAGAAGATTTATAACCTAAACCCACTATAAAAAAGTATAGTTTTGATTCCAAAGGGACATTAACTCCTTGACCCATGCACCCAAGACCATTTCCTTTGTATGCATACTTTAAGGCAATATTGAATCTTGGACCATAACATGATTGCAACTCCTCCAAAGGGGGAGGGTCACCTTTAATGGTATAGCCAATGGTGTTCACATGATGCCATGATACAAAAGAATAAACATCTTTTCTAAAGGATGTGAATGATACTTTTTAGAAGCAAAGGTGGATAGGGTTGACTTTATATATTCCAATGAAGGATCTTGTAAAGTCTAAGGATACCTAATCATCACCAAGAAATGTATTTTATTGAGAAGAAGGAGATGGAGTAGGAGTAGACTTAGGACTTCCTATTTTAGGGGGATATTATTTAGGGACAACCTCATCATGGGTTTCCTCTTTAGGAGTGTCCATGAGAATAGTTGTTAGCATATTAATAGATAAATATGAAATATTATTCTTAAAGGTAGGTGTAACCAAGGCATGACTAGCTGATGTGATTAGACATAGGTGCATAGCATCAGGATCAACCTTGATTGTAAATACTTGATTGTTAGTAACAAACCTAATAGAACCATGAAGGGTAGAACTGACCACTCCTAAACAATGAATCCAACCTATCTACCCAAGAGAAAATTATATGGTAAAGGCCCCGACATAAAATATACTAATGTAGGAATAGTAATTGGTCCAATCTTTATAGGAAAAATAATAGTGTCCAAAGAAATTTTATCAATATTATCAAAACCACAAGTGAACATAGAAGATGTTGTTAACATAAACTATTATCATTAATGGATTTGCTTGATTCCTTACTTCTGTAGGAAGGAGTTCATGTGGACAAAATGCAATATTAAGTAAACCTACATAAATATGATCCATCAATGCATTTATATCCAAAGGCCTAGAATAAGAAGGTAAAAAGATATTTTGAAGAGCTTTCAAAAACTTACCTTGATAAACTAGGACACTCTAAAGAAAATCCCAAAGTGAGATCTTAGCAAGAGTAACATGAATTTTCTCAATAAGATCATAATCACTAAGGCTTAGGTGTGTGTAGGGGAAAACGTGAGACTAAGTGTGGAAACCCTAATCCCACTCCCATACACACTCATGGAATACGAAAGAGCCTAGGGAGGTAACACACATCAAATACTTCTTATGAGAAAGATAGAGTCATGGATTACCTCTTAGGTTTTCTATTCCTTTGCTATAAATGAGAGATGAATGATGCACAATGCAATCCAACCTAGAAAGCAAGTAAGCAAGCAAATCCTAATATGAGATCGCAGATCAAAGAACAACTGATACACTGTTGAAAAGTACAAATCAGAAGGAAAAATCAGAGGTGCACCTTTGTCTAAAATCTGAGAATAAATGTCTAGGATTAGGGTGCCACGTCATTGTACCGATTCTACAATTCTGGAGCTACAACTAACAGGAGGAATTTTGAGATCTGCAAAGTATTGATCTATCAAGTCCTACTGATAGAAGGTTGGACCATGGTGTCACACCACTGTCCTAGGTAGGACCAACACGTCATGCCCTTTTCCTTCACAAATTTTTGCCCTTCTGAAACTTTTGGGTGGTGTTGATGTCTTTTCTAGACCTGGAACTGTTTCTAGGTGCCTGTTTCTACAACTAAAACTGAAAAGGGAAGGCTTGGCATAGATAGATAGGTTTTTGCCTTCGTCAAACCCCCATGTTGGTGATTTCCACCTCCATGAATAGCCGATAATGTATCAAAAATGTGTGTGCAATAACCTTTTGTGTATGCAAGATCCTATGAATGAAAGTAAACAACCTAGAACAATGCTAAAGAGTAAACCCTAATTGCTTATAATTGATAAAGTAAATTCTCTAAATCCAAAATGCAAAGTGACCTAAAGCATTAATATGAATCAAAGTGAAGCTTATGCAAAGATATGAAAACAACATGAAACCATAACCAACCCCAAGGGAGAGGTACAAGCCAATCGTTAGTCAGTGATCTCCTATTGTTCTTCTACATCTTCAAAAGCCCCCAATTGATAAAATGATGCTTGATGAATGTTTGATGGATGAATGTTGAATATTTTTGAAGACTTCAAAGATCTAATCTTTTTCTACAAAGAAGGCTCTAATACTCCAAAAAATTGTTCTTAGATTCTTCGAATCAAACCCCTTCAAATGAAGAAAGAGAGCTCTTAAGTATGAAACCCTAGTTATTAATTTCATGTTTAGGCAGACATAGGATTTTAATTTCTCACTGATATTTTGGGGTTAAGCATTATTATATCATAGGATTGTGCTCTCGAAATTTTGGGAAAAAAGTCATGGACCATGTGCATTCCTGCCATGGTCGAACCAACTTTTCACCAAATTTTAGGGGCCATTAGATATGATGATATTAGAGCACATCCAAAATTTACAGCTGATTTCAAGATGTTTTGATATGCAAAATCAGGCCTAAAGGGTCAAAATAAGACATGTTTAGGGTTTATGACTAAATGATTCATTGGAGAAATAAGATGAAAAGGGGCACACTGAGGGTAAAGGACCTAACTTTGTAATGTGTAAAGAGATGAGACATGACCTTAGTTTTAATTAAATTAATTAATTAAATGCTTGAGGAAAGAGAAATGCAAGATGCAAGACACACTAAGGCAGGTGCTACCCTAAGTGTGAAATTGTACCACCCTACCAAGGGTGTACAATTTATGATATTACATTTAGCACCCACTTTAGCAATCATATGACACTATGTGCATATGCAAGCTAGAGTATAGAAAAATAAACATCATTTGAAAAAGGATATATCCATATGTTGCCGAATGAAGCCCCCAACGATATCTGCAGTACATAGTTAGGAACTACACACTACAAAACTACATGTTAGATCACAAAATGACCAAATTCTTACTAAGGAAGGTGATATAATTTGTGGGTAGCTATATGACCCCCTGTTTCGACTTGGTTATTAGTGAGGTGAAACAAGGTATCATGTTTTCAACAACAAATTGTAATAAAGATTTTGATGAAGGAAGTTCATAATAAAGCTTGATTACTCATCTAAGCATATTATAGAACTAACACAGAGTGATAGAGAAAAATCATAATTCTAATGCCACCGATGGTGCGAGAATCAGAGCTTCCTAGCTCAAGATATGATAGATTGAAGAAAAAGTGCAGAAATTAGGGTTTTAACTTAAAAACATAAAGTCAAAAAGTGCATAACTCATAAATATAAAAGTGACACCTTCATTTGTCACTTTCTAACTTTTTGGCATTATTCACTGCAAAGGAGCCCACATACAAGCCATCATGCCTCGACGCCGACCTGAGTGACCTATGTGGATGGAGATCCTACACCAGTCCGTACTCATCAGTTGACTGCTCGATGAGGTGAGTTGACTTTTTGTTGACTGCATTTGACTTTTTCATGTTTTTATAGTTTTTAGAAGTGATTATTTCATCGCCAAGTCTAGGTCGGGCCCTTGCTTTAGACACCTAAGGGTCCTAGGGCACCCTGGTCCTCCTAGGGCACCATGGTCCGAAGGGGGCACCATGGTCCCAAGGGGGCACCATGGTCCCATCTTGGTGCCATGGTCCCCTTTGGGCGCCATGGTCTTAATAGGGTGCCATGGTCCTAGTAGGGCACCCAGGTCCCTTCAGGGCACCCTAGTCCCTATTTGGGGTGACCAATAGTGACACAAGATCAAGGGATGAACGCTAGAACTGATAGAATGATTGCATTGAGTAGATGATAATAGATGATTGATCAATTATTGATGATAGATTGCTTTTCATTTTGCAAATACTACCGTACGTCTGCGAGCATACCACTGGTCTCACCTTTCAGAGACTTCAGGAGCAGATCTCGAGACTGACATCGGGAGAAAGGGATTTGCTACACATAATGGGCTTGTGCGATGCGATGACCATGTCGGCCATCTGCCATCTGATTCCATTCTGTGATGATGATGGCACTAATAGAGAGGTGGGATGTAAACACTTCGATATTCTCACTACTTGTGGGGGAGATGACAGTCACCCTTCAGGATGTATATTTCATTCTACGCCTAACCATTAGAGGAGAGCCTATGAGATACCAATCTAACTAGACAGAGGATTATTATAGCAGAGAGAAGGTATATGCTATGGGGAGAGTGATACGTAACAAGATGAGGGGTCACATTATGGCCAGCTAGCTCCTACACTCTATAGGCAAGGTTCCATTGGTGAAGAGACTCATTATTGTGACCCTTGCATTAGCTATGTGCCCTAATGGGCACGACACAGATATGCATGGAGGACTCATCTATACCATACGAGCTATGGAGAGATACATGAGAGTATACTCTTGGGTTTGGAGCATTCTTGTGCATCTCTATCATGACCTTGGGGAGTCTGTGTTCGGATAGGGATGCAAACTAATGACATGCACACTACTACAGGTGTGGATGTTTGAGCATATTACCTACACTAGACCTTGTGGAGCCCCCATAGAGCTAATCCCAGAGCAGCCTAGGGTATATGCTTATCCTCTTACCCATGAGTGGAGATTCGACGATCTCCTGTATTGGAGGTTGAGTTTGGATAGATTGACAACAAGCGGGATCATATGGAGACCCTACCTTAAGATGTCCATGTGGGCAGGGCTATGCAAGCTAATGTTCAACATGGAGAGGAACCGTCTACTAGAGGGACGGTATAGCCACATAGTCGTTCCCTTCTACTTCGACTGATTTTGGCAGCATTTTGGGTTTTGTGTTCTTATTGACATGCCTACATACATATGACACTCACAAGTTATGTCAAGGCTAGGAGCCATTCCTAGGCCTACCATTGATGAGATTGACATCACAGATTCAGATGGGTCAGATCAGGACATAGAAACAACTAACATAGATGATTCAAGCACACACTGATGGTACATCACATGGTGGGGGAGAGCATAACCTGGATCCATTTTACTAGTTGACTTCCCTAGAGGGAACCACAAACCATGGAGACAGTCAAGCGATAGAGAGGGATTTGATGCATCTGAGGAGGACTCAGATGATCAGGTCAACGACACAAATGAGCAGGAGGCAGGCAAAATTGGAGGTGATCCTGATACTGGAGAGGGAGTTCAGGATGGAGATGATGAGGAGGAAGAGGATGAGGATGAGGAGGAGGAGTCAGGTACAACTCATCACTCCAGGGAGGATATTAGAGCCCTAGATCCATCGAGTCTCCCACTATAGATAGAGAGGGATCCCATAAGGGATCTTGATCTTGGTCCCCACCGGCCCACACCTACTGTACAAAGACAGTATGAGTGCAAAGAGCCTAGCAGGTCCTAGTCTCAGGTGGTCGCTATCCACGATACCTATTGGCGAGTGGGAGATCTAACTAAGGTGAGTTGTTTTTGATTAATTTATGTATCATACGTATTGATAATATAAAATATTACTAACAAAAATTTTCTCTGTATCTTGCAGCTACCATCCAGGAGTGACGTTCTCTAATTTAGAATGCAATGACAGATCTTATTGTGACTGCACATGTTCCAAGTTCCTCACAGATAGCGCACAGATCCTAGAGTAACATAGGATGACATGAGGACCTTTTCTCCCCTATTCAGATAAAGTTTGAGGTCCTACAAGAGAAATCACGACATATAGAGTGTGACCTAGAAGCATCATAGGTAGAGGTAGCCACATATCGAGGGATCATGATGGAGAGGGATTGTAGGAGCTCCTCAAAAATTTACTCACAGTCTATATCATGATACAACCCTATGGGATCACTCCCTCAGCTAGATTAGGAGAGGGCATCTAGCCACCATCCTCTAGCTACTAGTCCTAGGGATAGGAGATGATTTGGATGTATTGATGTATATATGATGACACTCATGATTATATTATTTTTCATGCTTAAACAATGTATGTATTGCTTATATTAGAAGTAACATATTGATTAATGAGAATGCATATCTGATTTAATTTCTATGTGATTGATTTCTCAATGTTTCATGATTAAATTCATACATGTGTGATTTAACTAAATAACTAATTATTTAATCAAATGCTACTTTGATGATGTAAAAGAAGAATGTATTAAGCCTGATAAATATATGAATAATGTGATTTAATTAACTCTTAATTAAACACAACATGATATAATTCTACTTAACACATAAGAAATTATATAACATGCTAGCACATATAAAATGTAAATCCATTACAATTTACATAAAAAGAATCCAAGACAAACAATACAATACTGAAACATGCTTGTCAAGAATGAATTAATGTAGACGAGACAATATAACATCATTTAATCTTACATACTTTAATGAAGACATGCTAACATATTACCCAATTTTGAAGAAAAAAGACACAAAGAAAGAACAAAGAGAAGACTAGAAAGCGAGAGAGAGAGAGAGAGAGAGAGAGAGAGAGAGAGAGAGAGAGAGAGAGAGAGAGAGAGAGAGAGAGAGAGAGAGAGAGAGGAGAGAGAGAGAGAGAGAGAGAGAGAGAGAGAGAGAGAGAGAGAGAGAGAGAGAGAGAGAGAGAGAGAGAAATAGAAGTAGGCATAGTATCTAAGAAGGTGCATAGCATTTATGGGTTTCTTGAGAGGCGTACCTTCCACATTTGCTATAGTGTAAGGACCTGATCAATAGAACTCCACAACTATGTTGGTCCACACCAATTTGGACTAGACTTTCCTTTCTCCTCAGGTAAGGCATTCATGTTGCACTGATTCTCATAAAGGACAAAATCCCCTACCGAGAAGGAATGTTGAATAACCTTATCATTGTAGCTTCATTGCAAATTTTTATGATATGCTTGAATATGCTTGAGGGAATTTATACTTCATTCATCAAGAATCTCAAGTTGTTGAAGTCTTTGCTCTCTATAGGAATCATCGTGCACTATACCCCTAAGAGAAACTCTCAAAGAAAGAATTTCTAACTCCAAAGGCATAATAGCATCAACACTATAAACAAGATTATAAGGTGTACAACCCGTAGCAACATGTACACTTATGTGATAATACCACAAAGAATAGGTTAATTGAGTATACCAATCCTTACCATGATTGTTTACATTCTTTTGAAGAATTTGTTCAATTATCTTGTTTAAAGACTAAACTCGACCATTTTATTGAGGATAATAAGATGTAGAAAATTAATGTTGAATATGATATTTATCAAGAAACTTATTCACATCTTTATTTTTTAATGATGTTCCATTATTTGAAACTAAGGTGGAAGGTATTCCAAATTGAGAAATGATGTTTTACAAAATGAATTGATAAATTACTTCAGCGATAGTAGATTGAAGAGGAATATCTTCCACCCACTTCGTAAAGTAATCAGTGGCGGTTATGATGAAATTATGTCCTTGAGATGAAGGAGGAGATATTTTACCAACAATATCCAAACCCCATGTAAAAAAGGTCCAATATGCTACCTGTGATTGAAGTTCTTGGGTAGGGGCATGGCTCAATTTTCTATGTTGCTGGCACTGATGACATTGTTTAACAAACGCAAAGGAATCATTTTCTATGGTTTGCCAATAATATCCCATTCGGAGCAATCTTTGAACTAAAGACCTACCCCCAAAATGCCCCCCACAAGCACTTGAATGTGATTCTTCAAGAGCAATAGGGACTTCAACCTTGTTTAAGCATCGAAGAAGAAGACCATTATAACCCGTCCTATAAAGAACATTAGAAAGGATAATGTATCTAGCAGCCAATTTTCAAACCCTGGCCCTAGTATTCTTATTCGCAGAGTCAGGAAAGGTATCATCACTCAAATATCTTATGATATGCGAGTACCATTCATTAGAATCTATAATGCAACAATATGCCACATCACTAGGATTATCAGCAATAGCCGTGGTAGTGAGGTTGTGAATAGTGAATTGAAGATCTACCAAGGGGTCCTCTAGAGACACAAGAGAAGAAACACATGCCATCGCATCAGCATGTTGATTCTCTTTTCAAGGAACAAGATCCATGGTATAGGAATAAAAATTTTGCAACAAGGATAAAGCTATATCTTTATATTGTGATAATTTGTCTTGCTTAGCTTGACAAACTCCTGTCACTTATCTTATGATCAGTTGAGAATCTCCATGAATATGTAGATGTTTCACACTCAACACCAAGGCTACTATAATTCCAGCTATAAGAGCTTCATATTCAGCAATGTTGTGATACATACAAAATTGAGAAGATATAATAAAGGAATATGCTTCCTTTCAAGAGAGATTAAGACCACCCATGCCCACAATCCTGTACAACACTTAGAGCCATCAAAGTATGATTCTCAAGTCTCATCAACTTCAATAGAAAGAATGTATTCATTGAGAAAAACTCTAGATTAGGTAGGGACAAGGGTTAAGGAGCATCAACTAAATGATCAGTCAACTCTTGACCCTTTATTGCCTTTTATGAGACAAACTTAAGGTCAAACTCGATAAACATCATAACCCACTTAGCTAAGCATTTGAAAAGATCAGTTTTCGAGAAAAGATGTTTAAGAGGATCTAATTTAATGATAACATGGATCTCAACATTCAAAAGATAATGCCTCAACTTTTAAGTTACAAATACTAAAGCAAGGCACTATCTTTCTATCGCAGAATATCTAACTTCATAATTGAGTAGAGTAGGACTTATGTAATAAACCAAGCATTCTCTACCATCCTTATGACATTGTGCCATCTAGGCTACAAGAGCTTGAGGAGAAGTAGTGGTGTACAAAATAACAGGCTTTGTAGGATCAACAAGTTGAAGAATAGGAGGATTGGCCAAATAAGTTTTTAAGTCTTCAAATGCCTGACGACAATCCTCATTCCATTGGAAAATGATATTCTTTTTAAGAAATTATGTGAAGGGAAAGGTATGATCTGCAAGTTGAGAAATGAACCTATGAATAGCTTGGATCTTTCCTTGAAATTTTTTGAGTTGGGAAACATTCTTAGGAGGTGGCATGTTAAAAATATCATCTGTCTTCTTCATATCCACCTCAACGCCATGATGTCAAACTATGAATCCTAATATTTTTCCACTATCCACACCAAAAGCACATTTTCGGGGATTCAAACACATGTTATACTTATGAATTCTCTCAAAGATTTGACGAAGGATCTTAACATGATCTGTACGAAAGATGGATTTGTCTAAGATGTCATCTATGTAATCTTCTAAGGTCTTATGCATATAGTCATGGAAGATGAGCGTCATAGCACACTGATAGGTTGCGCCTACATTTTGCAATCCAAAAGGCATCACAATCCAACAAAATGTACCCCAAGGAGTGGTGAAAGTAGTCTTATATTGATCTTCAGGATTGATGAAAATTTAATTATATCGTAAGAAACCATCCATAAAGGATAGTAAAGCGTGTTGTGCTACCAAATCTACTATCATATCAATATTCGGGAGGGGAAAATAATCCTTTAAAGAGGCCTTGTTCAAATCATGAAAAATCAGTGCATATCCTAATCTTCTTTTCAGCTTTAGCCACAACCACAATGTTCGAAAAACATGAGGAATAATCGATAGGATGAATGAACCTAGCATCCAACAATTTTTCAATCTCAGCTTTAACAAGTAATGCCACTTTAGGGTGAATCTTTCAAATCTTTTTCTTTATAGGTTTAGCATTAGGAATTAGGACAATTTTATGAGTGACAATCTTAGGATCTATGCCAGGCATGTCAGAATATATCCAAGCGAAGATCTCGGGGAATTCATGTAACATTTTAGCATATTGTTTTTGCTCTTCTTTGTCAAGACATTTCCCTATCTTGATGATCTTATCTTTAACACAAGGATCCATCTTGATACCAATGGTGTCATTTATTAGGAGATTGCTTTGTTGATGAGCATCTTTCAATTGAGGAAATTCTTTAACTATCTCATCGTTATTTGTTTCTTTCCCAGAGTAAGCTTCCACATTTAGACAATAGGGAAAATTGCGATTATGGTGATAACGAGGAAGGTTGTCATAAGCTCCCAAGAATTCAGCTAAGGAATCATTAGTAGGAAAAATATCCAAAGAAAAGACACAAGAAGGGTCACAATCAATATATTCTAGATATTTTAGCGAGAGAGAAGAAGAAATAACATTAACACTAATAGATGGTCTCTTAGAGGCTTTAATACACTTGAAAGGATCATAACCAAGCCCAAATGTCATATCAAGAAATTTATTTTCCAAGGGAACTTTAATCCATTGTTCTTGAGCACCACATCCATTTCCATTATATCCACACTTAGCTAGGATATAAAAACTAGGACCATAAAGGTTAGTCATTTCCAAAGAAGGAGGATTTTCAAACAGTGAAGGATAAAAATCCTCTAGACCAGAAACTAAGGGAGATGAAATTTGAGAAGCCGCCACAAAGTTATTACTCAATGGCCCAGAAAACCTAGATTGCTTTTAAGGTTCTTCTTCTTCTTTCTTCTTTTTGACCTTAGGTTCTCTAGGGGGATTCTGTATTCCCCTACAAAAGTAGGATTGAAATCAAGTGATCCCCAATCATCTTATGCAAGAATTTGTTCAGGAGAGAAAGTATTCTCAATCGTAGAGTCAGTTTGAGAAGACTCTTCCTCAAGAACCTTAGGTCCACTTGAGGAAATATTGGGGATCAGTCTAGATATAGGAGATAGGTTTGATGAATTAGTCACACTAACTGGAGTAGAAGCTTTAGAGGAACTATCTAAGATAGTTGGGGAAGAATTGATTAAAGAGGATTTAAAACTTGATGTTTGTAAATAAGCCTGCCATTAAGTGTCACCTAACAAGGTGTACATTGTGTTGTTGTGAATAAACTTGATTTGCCTATCAATAAAGAGGGAACAACTTGCATGCTATGAATCCAAGGTCTCCCTAGCAACAAGTTGTATGTCAAATCTCCAGACATGACATGGATATGATTGGGTAAAGTAATAGGACCTACCTTAATAGGTAAGGTGGTGATACCTAGTGAAGATTTAGAAACATTATCGAAGCCACGAATAGTGAGAGAATTGAGCTTAATAAGAGGTGTATCAACATTGATCTTATGCAACAAGCTAATGCTATAAACATTAAGGCCATAACCATTGTTCACTAGTGTTCATCTTATCACACTAGATCATTTATGATAGCCACAATAATTAAGGAATCATATTGTTGTTGAATTTTACTAGAGGGTAGCTCATCTTGTGTAAACACAATCTGATCCTTAGGTGATGTAATAGAGTGAATCAAGGAAGCCATATTATTGGATGTCACTACGGGTGGGACATTCAATATTTTCAAGGCATCTTGTAGCATTCCATGATGACTTGAGGAAGTTTGAAGAAAATCACAAAGGGATATCTTGGCAGGAGTAGCTTTAAGTTGTTTGACAAGAGCATATTCCTTACAAAGGGTTTGTGAAATATGAGGTGCTTGAGGAAGAATGAATTGAGGATCAGGTAGAAGAGTCAAAACAACCGGAGGAGGATTAGATTGCCTATTTTTTCTCGTGTTATAGGTATGGGCAACTGCATTATAAATCTCCTTAGTTGGTTGTCTAGCATAGCTATAAGGACTCTTAGTGGGATTCCTTCCTTGAACCGTAATAATAGGCTTGTTTGTAGTGCTAAAGGAATCATGACTATATCCACCTTAAACCTTGAAAAGAGGTTGATTAGGAAGAGGTGAAGTTGGAGAAGGACAAGCACCTTGGACAAAAAAAAGTGGTTTTCTATGTTCATTCACATTCATTATATTGATTAACATTTTAGATGAATTATTCTTGTTTGAAAGTTTAGGCAAAGACATAAAGTAATCAAGGGTATCATCCAAAAAAACATGTTCATAGTGATTGAAAGGCTTATCTTTGGACTCGAAAGGAGACATAACATCATAGAGGGAATCATGGGAGTAGACTATGTTGCTAGATCTACTAGAGGAGTTGATAGGAATGTACCTATGAGAGGGATAATTCAACTTGTCTTTCTCATCACCACGAAATGGAATAGTAACAAGGTTGATTATTTTTTGGCAAAATGAGTTTAGAAGGCTTAGGGTTCAAAAACTCATCTAGAGCTTCATCTAATTCATCCTTATTAAACTCATAATCAATAAAATTGCAAACATCATCAAAAGTATGAACATCTTGTAAATAGAAATCTAAAATTTTGAAAATTGCATGAAACTTAAACACACAATGTAATGAAAATGAAAGAAACCAATCTCTCTCTCTCTCTTTTTTTAATTTTTTGAAAGCAAATGAAATAAACTAGATCTAGATCTAATAATACAATGCAATGCAAATAAAATTGGATTCACGTCGGGTTCACCAAAGATGTGTAGGTGAAAAACTAAGACTAAGTATGGAAACCCTAATCCCAGTCTCATAGAGACTCATGAAATACGAAAGAGCCTAGGGAGGTAACACACGTCAGCTACTTCTTATGAGAAAGAGAGATTTGTGGATTACCTCTTAGGTTTTCTATTCCTTTGTTGTAAATGAGAGAGATGAATGATGCATAATGCAATCTAACCTAGAAAGCAAGTAAGCAAGCAAATCCAAATATGAGAATGCAGATCAAAGAATAAATGATACACTATTGAAAAGTATAGATCATAAGGAAAAATCAGAGGTCCACCTGTGTTGGAAATCAAAGAAAAAATGTTTGGGACCAGGGTGACATGCCACTATCCTGATTCTCCAATTCCAAAGCTACAACTGACAGGAGGAATTCTGACATCTACAAAGTATTCTTCTGTCAAGTCCTACTAATATAGGTCATGACCATGGCCCCACGCCATTGTCTTGGGCAAGACGAAGGCACCACACCCCTGTTATTCATAAATTTCTGCACTTCTGAGACTTCTGGGTGGTGTTGATGCCTTTTCTAGACCTGGAACTATTTTTGGTTGCCATTTTCTGCACCTAAAACTAAAAAGGGAAGGTCTGGCATGGCTATATATGGTTTTTCCTTAGTCAAACCCCCATGTTGGTGATTTCCATCTCCACAAATATCTGATAATGTACTGAATATGTGTGTGCAAGAACCTTGTGTATATGCAAGATCCTAAGAATGGAAGTAAACAACCTAGAGCAACCCTAAAGACTAAACCCTAAGTGCTTATAATTAACAAAGTAAATGCTTGAAATCCACAATGCAAAGTGATATAAAGAAATAATATCAATCAAAATGAAGCTTATGCAAGGATATGAAAACAATATGAAACCATACCCAACCCCAAGGGAGAGGTACAAGCCAATCATTAGTCAGTGATTTCCTATTGTTCTTCTACATCTTCAAAATCCCCCAATTGATAAAATGATGCTTGATGAACGTTTGATGGATGAATTTTGAATATTGTTGAAGCCTTCAAAGATCCACTCTTTCATTGCAAAGAAGGCTCTAAGACTCCAAAAACCTGTTCTTTAATTCTTCAAACCAAACCCCTTCAAATGAAGAAAGAGAGCTCTTAAGTATGAAACCCTAGATCTTAATTTCATGTTTAGACTGACCTAGGATTTGAATTTCTTGCTGATAGTTTGGGGTTAAGCATTATCCTATCATAGGATTGTGCTTCCGAAATTTCTAGAAAAAAGTCGCAGACCATGTGCATTCCCGCCGCGGTTCAACCAACTTTTAACCAAATTTTTGGGACCATTAGATATGATGATATTAGAGCGCATCCAAAAGTTATAGTTGATTTGAAGATGTTTTGATATGCGAAATCGGGCCTAAATGGTCAAAATAAGACATGTTTAGGGTTTATGATTAAATGATTCATTAGAGAAATAAGATGAAAAGAGGCACACTTAGGGTAGAGGGCCCAACTTTGTAATGTGTAAAATGATGAGATGTGACCTTAGATTTAATTAAATTAATTAATTAAATTCTTAATGGGGAATGAGAAATGCAAGATGCAGGACAAACTAAGGCAGGTGCTAACCTAAGTGTTAAATTGTACCACCCTAGCAAGGGTGTACAATTTGCGACACTACAAGGTGCTTGAGGAAGATCTGGTTGAGAAGGTGGTCATAAGTGTTATAAGTATGGACTACCATTTTATAAGAAGAAGCCTTAGACAGTGTGTATCTCATAAAAAAGATCTGGTGAGTCACTTTTAAAAGGAACACCACAAATAGAAATTACCTTCTTTGGAGAAGGGCTAGTTGCAATCACAAAAATGATTGGTTTCTTAGGCTTGCTAGGGGAAGTAGAGACAAAAATAATATTTACAAACTCAATACAACTTTAAGAAGAATTAGTTGAAGGAACCTTCTTAACATTGACCTGTGGGAGATCAAATGTGAGATGAGTTTCATCATCCACTAATGTGACAACACTAGAAGAGTGCACTGGAATGAAAAGATGGTAGATTAACATGAAGAAAGGTATCAATGATTCCATCCTCTTGCAACAAAATATCTTTAGAGATAGAAATTTTTTTACAAGAGAAATCAAAGACATAGAGTGACATGGGCAAGGCCAAGTCACCATCACATGCTTGAAAAGGAATGCCATTAGTACTATGAATAAAACAAAAAAATAAATTAATAAAAAGAAGATAACAAATGGATTTTAAATGTAGTAAACTAAAATTAAGAAACAATGCATAAAGAAGTTGATTGAAGGTCAATGTATCATTTAAAAATTGATGGCATGGAATGGGGTTCAGGGCAACACCCTAAATTTTTTTTTTGGAAGAAGTGGAAATTTTAAAATTGTCCTTTCTTTTTTATTTAAGGGGTATAATGTGGAGATATTGAATAACTGAAGTAATGATAAATAATGCTTTAAAAATAATACAGAAAAAGTGTTCACATCGAGTTCACCAAATTGTAATGGTGCAAAAGTGACCCTACAAAAGGAAGAACTATGTTCTCTTGAGAGCCAATTTCACAACATACATTCATATATCTCCAACTATTAAAACTGATGAAGATATCTAGTTATAGAAATGGAAAGAGAAGACAACAAATAGTCTTCAATCTAAATCTAAGCATCTCAGTCAAGGAAACTCGTGCAACACATAGATGTCTATGTGGTGCATTGTAGTCTCATACAAACCACAAATAGAAAAGACTGAAAAACATGAAAAATCCAACTCCATTCTTCAGATAACTTACAAAACCTAGAAGTTGAAATTTGACAATGAATACTAGATAATAAATATGAAAATAAATGAATACAAATGAAATAAATAAAACATAGGCAAACACTCATGCATTTGAATGCTTCTACTAAACTTGCACACATGAAGAAGAGGAAAAATGTTTGGGGCTATTTGGAGACTTACCTCAATCAAGTCACCGTTTTGGTGTTTCAATATCCAAAGTAGCCAGATAGATAGATAGATCAAAAGATAAATAGATAGAATGATAAAATGATTACATAGATAGGGGATGTAGACAAGATAACTAAAAAGATATTATTAGATAGGCTTGAGAAGTTCAAGATAGCTAGGAAGATTATTGTGAGATCTTGAGAGTTTTGTAGAAAATTAGAGATATTGTAGTAAGTGAAAGAGATCAAGAGAAAATTGTGAGATCTAAGAGAACCATAGAGAGATATAGAGAGATTTCTTACAGGAACTTGAGATATTGTGTCTAGAATCTAGAGAGCTTGAATCGAGAGAAAAGAGGGATTTAAAAGAGAGAAGAGGAGGGAAAAAGAGGGCTACCGAGTAGCTTAAAATATTATAAGCCATTTCCACCGACCAAGATAGATGACAAGTGCCAAAATGTGTAGTACCAACATCTGAATGTTAAGATGTTGTAGGATGAATGTACCACATGCTGACATCCATGCGGTGGGCTAGTGTCTAGATGGGTCACACTAGAAAACAACAAGTGGCCAGAGAAACCCATGGAAAACATGAAACTGAAGCTGAAAGATAGGTGCTAAAATGTTTCCTAAGCAACCTAAGAGAGAAAAGGTGTCCTACTCAAATGCTATGGGAATGGACACTAAAGTGGCTACAAAATTGTAGGTGGAATTGCAAAGGGGTATGCAATTTTTGATTTTACAATCATGTAAAAAATTTGGTGTTTTTATCATGTCATCTTATTACAATATATATATGATCGGCCTATATAGCAATGGGTAGTAGATTTCTTACTCTTTTTAGATTGTTTTATATTTTGAGTTTTCTCTAAAATAAATTATGTTGTATCACTCATTTTCTCACCCTTCTACTATTGTTGTTAACATATTCAAACATTTTGCAAACATAAATACTTTTGTAAATGACTTAGCATTGTTATATACCTAGTAAATAAACATTAACAATAAATATAAAATGCTTATAAAGGCTAAAGAAAAAGAAATCCCTTGTTAATAGGCTACTAAAAATGTATATCTCTAAGCTTATAAATTAATATTTATCAGTCCAACTATACTTAAAATATTTTTTAACCTAATCAAAGAATATGATAATTTTAGCCCACTCATTATCAAAGGGCTATTCTTAAACCACACTAAGTTAAATAATTAAAGGTAATTTTTGGTCAATAAGAATAAGACATCTATTTACTACTTGATATAGATGAGATATAAAATTACAATAACTATTTAATTGTTGAAAAATATAATATTTAAATAAAATACTTCCAAAATAAATATTTCCTACTATTAATAAAATTCTCCAACTTATATATTAAAAAAACACATAAAACTATATATATCTTCTCACCAACCAACCCATACGCAATTAAAGCCTATGTGACTTAAATGAAAGAAAAAGGCCAAAAACATTATCACTTTCTACAGGGCTGTGACCTAATAAAGTCAATGGGGAATAATTGTACAAAATAATTATGATCAATCACAAATAATGGTGTATTTTTCTATCGATATATGAGGATGAGGGAATATTTACACAGTTTTTTTAAAAAGTATTCTAACCTATATACGTAAATTGTGGGAAAATGATTTCTATCATGTCTATTATTCTCAAGTGATTTGATAATTTTGTTTTGTTCCCCATTGTAAACATATTGGTAGATGACAAGCAGATAAATTTGCAGGTGCACAGTCATTATCAAATGAGATAACCATTTTAAAATTATCTCTAAATCTAATTTACTTAAGTTGCAATCAAAGCACTACTGGGTAATTTACCTGAATAGTGCTTCATAAGCTCCTACACCAAATTCCTTTGTAAATAATAGTTTCAGGAAGAGACAAATACAGTCATGATTTCATATCAGTTGTAAATTTGAAGTTACTAACTTTTTCCCAGTTGTAACAACCACCGAGAAGTGATCTGAAAGTAACTTCAAAGAGTAATTCACAATAATGTAAAGCTTAATCATTATTTAATGGAAGATATAGAATGTTTATGATAATTGATTCCACTTGTTAATGTCAGTCAGCACTTTTCTTCCTTCAAAGATGATGTGGGGCTCCAATATCAATGTAGTTGTTGGTAGCATGTTTATTTCTAGTGATGTCGATGCAGATTTCTGTTGAAAACTGTTCACATACATGTGAAAAAGTACTCTTTAAGATTCCTCTAACTATCTGTAGGGACGTGCCTTCTTTCCTTTCCTCTGGTTGAGTGTCTGTCTGGCACAATAATTCCATAGCGATGTGTACAAGCATTAATCAAAGCACTGGATGGCAAGAGCATTTATGAATGGTCTGTGAGTTACATCATGTCTATGAAATGTGCGTTTCCAAAAGCATAGAGAAATATAGGAGGAGTGTGATAAAGTGTTAGCAAGTAAAGAGGAGGGCTGTGGATCATGGGATATTGTCTCAGGGTAGATGACTACCATCATATTGATGATGAATCTGACTGTGGAGAATCCACAAATACAAAGAAGATGGCATTGGGCATGCACAGAAAGTTTTGGCAATGGGGGAGGGAGTGGATAAGTGCAAAAAAGGCTAGTTTGTACAGAGGTCTTATGATGGAGGATGATGAAGCATTGGTGGGCTGTTGCAGAATTAGCTGGAGGCATCTT
The DNA here is from genome assembly GCF_030272615.1 of Cryptomeria japonica. Classification (NCBI taxonomy): domain Eukaryota; kingdom Viridiplantae; phylum Streptophyta; class Pinopsida; order Cupressales; family Cupressaceae; genus Cryptomeria; species Cryptomeria japonica. Next base: position 253,971,322 of record NC_081411.1, read on the forward strand.
TTCTGGAAGATCAGAGCAGAAGTGAGGAGAATGATTCAGCCAAGAGAAGCACAAAGATTTGGGTATGATGCCATAAGCTATTCCCAAAACTTTGATGATGGAAACTATGAGAACAGTCCAGACTGTGATTTCAGCACTGAAAATCCAGTATGATATGGGCTTATCTCAATGTTTTTATGAGATCTGGGATTAAAACTGTGCTTGGGTTGTGTCTTGTTGGCGATATGTTCTTCTCTGTCTGGCTTCTAGACAGATTTCCTTAGTTTTCCAATCATACAGTAGGCATTAGATAATAATTTTGTTCCCAAGAGGAACGTTTCTATTGAGAAGGATTGCTGTAAATAGAGTTTTAAATGCTTGAAAGAAGTATTTACTAGAGCAATATTTTTCAGTTACATATTGCAATCAATTATTTTGATATGGAACAACGAAAAATTGAGGGCTCATATCGAGGCACGAAAAAGGGGTTTTTCTGATGTGATATTTTAATGGAATCCAATATCATAAAATGTTTTTTTTTTTGTGTTGAACAGCGACAGTATGATTTTTTCCTGCACGCTCCTCCATCATGGTCAGTACAGTCATTTCAGTCAGTCCTCTTTCTATTTAGATACTATCTTTTAGCATTTAAAATTAACTTTGCTAAAGACGAGTTTTGTTTCCCACTGCTTGCATACAAAATTTCATTTTAACAATGAAAGGGATTGTATTGTATATAAAAGTTCAATACAATAATCTTTTCACTTTAAATTAATGAAATTTGATTTTATAAATGTAGTGTGTTGGACTTAAGCATTGTGGCTAACATGTGAAGAGAAAAAAAGAAAGTGAAAGAGTTAAACGATGAACCCACTAGTGAGATAGTTTAAATCTAATTTATGTAATTATAAATATATAAATGTTATGCTTTTTAAAATATTTATTTGATTTAATTTATATGTATTGTTTGGGATTTTTTCAATCTTTTATAATTTATGAATTGATGTAAATCATTGTGCAATTTATAAGAATAAATCACGAATATTAAAATATTAAATTCAAATTCATGGTTGATTCAATAGTTAGTGCTTGTTAAATTAAGTGTTGAATTGTATACAAAATGTTCCATTTATATCGTATGGAGTTGTATTTAAGGACTAATTTTAAGTAATTTCAAGGCACCTAAATTATTGACTAGCTCTTTATTGTAGTTGCATAATCATTCAAAGAGAATTATTAGGGCATCAATATTGCATCGTGTTTGTACATTTGCATCTAGCTCATAATTTTCAAGAAGTCTTATTATCGTTGAACTCTTGCGAATGCAATAACATTAAAATCCTTGGGGTTGCACGAAGGAAAAACCTCCAATGTATAAGATTCTTCAAAGGTATTCTATAAAATTAGTGAGTTATTGCATATCATTGACATTAAGACATCTAGGCTATGAAGTCCATAAACATTGAACTTTAAATCCATGTATAAATTTTGCATCCATATATTAGGGTTTATTTTCTACTTGCATAGATCATTGTAAAAATTAAAAAAATAAAGACATTCTAATCAGTATTTTGATTAAATATTAGATCTTTGACCATATTACACAACTAGTTTTTCTCTATTTTTGAAAAGGAAGTCTAGCCAAGGGGTCCCTTATTGTCGATGAGTTAATTTTCATTGTTTTGGAATAATTGAAGCATTCAGGTTGGATTTTTGAAAATTTGAAAGGTTATCTAAAATGTAAGTTCCAGAATTATGCGTGTCTCTTGTGATAATCTTTTCTATTGAAAAGAATTTATATAACTAGTTGAATCTTTTGTTAATCATTTTTTGAGGCAACATCTTTAGTGATGTTCTGATATTCACTAATAGGGATAAAACTATTATATTAGAACCCTATGCTTACATTCACATTCTTATATTTTAGACTTAAATGCCTTAATGGTAGACTATGTTTGAATTTTATACCATGCATGGAATAAATTGAATTCCATATACTTTTGGTGATGATTTAATTAATCTATGGTTAATTATATTTTATTTTTTTGATGAATGTGTGTTATATTTTTTCCTTCTAACTAAAATAAACTAAAGTTGATGTATAATTTCAAGTTGACCTTGATTTATTCTAGATAATCTAACATGAGCTAGAATTGATGAAGATTGTCTAAGTATAGTATTCTTGATATTATTTTGTGTTATTGTAACATTATAATTGAACTGATAGGTAGTATATTATTAAATTGATTATAAATATTGTGTGATTTTTGGTTTGTATAGTGTGTGATTATGTTTTATATTTTAAATCATGGTTTCTTTTGAAAGGAAGAAAAGTGAAACATAATATTTTGAAATCCTAAATATACTAGGAGTGATAATGAAAAAAATCCATGCAAACTCATAGATTGTTACATGTTAGTTATTAAAAAAAAGAAGGATTTAAAAAAATAAGGAAATAACACTAGATTCGGACGTGAAAACTCTTACAGGAAGAAAACCCATACCAAAAATATAGGGATCAATTGTATTATCTATAAGAACAATTATGAAAAAGGTAGATAGTCTATGCTCTTCCAAGAGTAGGTATAACAACAAAAAAAACTACTGCAATTCTTGTAGCATAACAACATATCAAAAAATATTGAAGTTGTCTCATCAAATCAACCATGGCACCAAGATATTTATAGAGATTAACAAAAAATGGTAGGAACCCATGCTTTCAAAAACCAACTTAAATGCCTAAGAGTTAAGTGGTGTCAAATATAACATCTTTCTAATCCCATGACATGTTGCACATAACAATTTCTAAGGAAACAACACCTATTTCATCCACAATGGTAATATTACCAAATACAATGTACATTCAACATGGAAATTACTATGACAAAGAATAAGTGTCTTCCTTGCCTCATAACATTTGTCAAAAGTGAATGTTGGAATTAAGGTGTCTCAACCTTTGAAATTACTAGCATTAATTATTGCATTATATTTGATGTATATTACATGATATCCTAAGTTGCTAACCTAATAGATTTCCATATCACTTTGTGAGACTCATATTTGAGGATATCTTTTCATGCATAGTGAGGAGAGTAGACTATAGTGACACTTGTCACTTGGGAAATCATTTGGAGAGAGGAGTTTACAAAATATTCTTAAGGGTGCACTTTGGTGACATGTGTCTTGGCATTTTTGAGATAACTATGACAAGATCCTATTTTGTAGGAAGTTTGTACCTACTTGGAAGACTCACATTTGGAGGTTTCTATTGCAAGTGAAGTGGTGCATGAATGTAGTTTGTTTTTCCTTGTTGGCTGTACATGGAATGCAAATGCCTTTAGATGTGTAGTTAATTTTGAAAGGTGAAAGTTTCACATGTAGTTGCATGTGACATCTACATGATTAGGTGTTGTATTTAGAAATTTCTATTTTGTGTATTATAGGCTCTATAAATACAATTATTTTACTAGAGGATCTAGAGGAGAGGAGTGATTTAGATAGGGGTTATGGCAATATCATTCTTCTAGAAATGGACCAAGATGTCCATCTCCATGCAAAGGCTTGGAGCCTAAAAATATATTGTAGCCTTGTTTCTAAATAATATAGTGGCTCTATGTTTTTAGGTGTGGGGTTTTTATTCAAAAAGTTTTTCCCATGTATATTTGTGTTTTATCTTCTATCTCTTTGTTCATGTTTTATGATTTTTTATGTTTTGAATCTATATGCCATAATATTGCTAGAATTTGTTTGATTTGTAAAGATCTATAAGTTGCAACCTCTTCCCTATAAGTATTTCATCATGGAATATAACTTACTTTGATTCTAATTCTATGGCATATTAGTATGTTTGTAGATTAATATCTTAGAGTCTATTTTAAATATGATACTAGATGTGTATTTTGATCTTATTTGGATTTATAGGATGCCCTCATCTCCATTCAAATTGGTAGTAGAGCTCATTTTCATATTTTGCATGTTCTTCCATATGGGTTGCATGTACCTACATGGGCTTGCACGTGTGTGCATGTTATTGGATCCATGGTGTTTAAGGTTATGGGGTTTTATTTTGTTGTGATTTAATCACCTAGAAAGCTTGAAGAAATATATTCTACAAGAATCAAATGATGATTAATCCTTTGATGAGTGAATGTCTTGTAGTTGATCTAGATTTCAAGAGACAAATAGAATTTTAAAGGGTAGTGAAGACACAAACTTTTGGGGTCAATCAAGTTGAAATAATATTGATTTGTAGCTCCTACTTCATAGTGGAATAAGCTTGATGCATGGTGTGTTTTTACACTTTGTGGTTGTGTGCAATAGAGTTTGATATTGGGTGTTTGTTTGAGGCTCCCAAGTAAAATGGAGAAACTTGGGCTTGTATAAACTATGTTGTGGTGCACTTATGTTGGGTGCTTGTTTTAACCATAGGTATTAGACATCATTGTTTCATTATAATTGAATGCATGAAGGCTAGGGAGTTGGTCATTGAATGGTTTAGAAGCTTTTGATAGCCTATCTCCCTCACATGCATGTACATGATGGTGGTTGTAGACTTGAACTACGAATGGAGCTAGAGTTCCTAAAACTCTTCTTCCTTATGGATGGTTTTATTTCCATGACCCAGATTCATGTTTCTTTGATATGAGAATTTTATATATTTTCTTGTCAAAATATATGGTGATGCTCCTCTATCTCATTTCATTGCTCTAGTTTAACTAGTTTGGTGCTTTTTGAACTTTTGAGTCCTATAGATGATAAGTTGTTATGCATGTACATTTGGAATTGTAACTCTTGAAAGATAACATAAGGATATATTTGTTAAGCTAATATTCCACAACTTTTGATATTTTCCTAGGAATCACTTTATTACAATATTTTCTAGCTTTAATATACTCATGCCCATAACCTTCAAATGTAAATAGGTCTCTATAGAAAAGAAAATATTTTTCAATAACATCATTTATTTCTATTAACATTATACCATCATTCCAAACCCTAGCCACAATTTCTTTCACATTCCTCTATTTTATATAATTGAAGGGGAATCTACAACCTTTTATCCCCATGAGAGATCCTATTCATTCTAGACTTGATTCTCAAAGATATGATTTTTAATGTTTGTAGCAAACTAAGATTGTGTGTAATATCTAGGCCATGTCATCCACTAATAGATTATTAGAAGGACTAGATTGCAAGAATTCCTCAAGAGAACAAATGGTATTTTGAATATGTAACTCAAACCTCCTACCATCTAATGCAAATTTTTGGCTCAATGTTCAAAATATATTAATCCAACTATTTATATTTATTTCCATCTCTCAATATGAGAACAATCTTGTAAGAGAAATTTCTCGATCTCCCTTAGAGTAAATATTGCATCATTACAATCATCAATATTTAACAAAGTGGTGTCTAACTAAAACTATTTCTCCTCTTACTGATACGGGATTTATCATTATTTCTTATAATTTGCACCTCAATAGGATGATCTTCAAATAGATAAATTGAGTGAACTTTCACTCTATACTTTGCATCCACTAATTCAAGAGAGAAAAGGTGTCTATTTGTAAAGATTTTGTTCAATCTACTATAAATCCTTTTGGGACATTTTTGGAAGTTGTACTAGGTGTACCATATTCCTAAATACTTATTTATCAATCCCTTCTAAGGGATCAATAATATTATGGTTATTCTTCATTTAATACTAAAAAACCTTTTCATTCTATTTCCAACCTATATCAAGTCCATTGATACTAACATCATCATGTTCTATCATGTTGAAGTCTCCACAAATAATCTAGGAGCTATTAGGGAGATTTCTCAACCATATCCACATATTAATTATTTCCTCATAGTGGTTAGGAGCATAGATTGTGAAAACCCTCAATTTGTAATCCTTTTTTTCTACAATAATCTACATGGCTTTATTATAGGAAGAAGATCCATACTCCTTAATAGATTGGGCCCACTTTCTATTTAAGATAATTGTGTTACTACCTCTTCCTTGTTTATTTTTGTTATATAAATGGAGCCCGACTCCTTCTAGATAAGGTTTAAGCTAGTTTCTAGATTGAAACCAAGAAACTTAACTTCTTGAAGCATAAGGAGGTCATTTTTTCCTAACTATTTACACATCATTTTAATGATGAATGTCCTTTCAAGGGTCTCAAGGCCCTTGACATTCCAAATAATGTATTTCAAGTTAATCCTCATTTAAATTACTGGACTCTTCTTTATTATTTCAAAATTTATCAATAAATTTGGGTATTATATAATATTTTCCTTTCTTTTTGCATTTTAGATCACTTTCACCTATGTGTAGGTGCTTCATATTATTATTTTCCTCTTTCTTATCAAAAGAGGTGAAATTATTTTCATCCCTTTTCAAAATTTCATCTTCAATTGAGAATGGAGAGATGTAAAGGTGGGGATTGGGAACATCCATATATATGAAACCATCATTAGGTAGAGATTTAGAAAACCCCTTTGGTTCTATCTGGTCAAGCAAGACTTGCAGATTTTTATTTTTGATATAATTCACTCTTTCTCTAATATAGTTTAATGCCAATTACTGAGAATTTTCTAGGTTCATAGTATTATTATTAGGAAAAGGATTAAGAGTATTCTGAGAAACTTTTATAAAAGGAATTGGAGAGTTCACATAATGTTACATGTTTTAGCATATGTTTTAGGATTTTCCTTCCTTGAATCCCTTTTACACTTTACATTGACTAGAGGAAATTTTTTTAACATTCCCATGGTAGGTTTACCAATAGTAACATCCACATATTGTTTAGGATTGAAATTTGGGTTACTTAGGGGTCACATTCGAAAACTAGGGCAACAATTTTTTCATGACCTTCTTTCTTGTAGAGGAAGCAAGATTTTAGGCCCATAATAAATCAAATTTTTGGTTCAAAATATTGCTACCAAGGTTTATCACAATTTTATTAAGGATATCGAAACTAGGAGAAATATCTACTAAGAATATAACATCCATATGAGGTAGAGTATTCCTATTTTTATCAACTTGAAGCATATTTCCCATTAGAGCCAAAATTTTAAGAAAAAAGGGCCCATTATTGTGTACGTATGTCTTTAATAACAAACCATATTAGAACATAAACAACCATTATTTATTCATTCAAAATATCAAAGGACCACTTTACAGCTCTAAAGACTGCACTACCAACATTCCAAAATTTCTTTAAAAAACCCATTCTTGCATTGTGTGAGTTTTAAAGAAAATAACAAGTAGTCCTTTTTGTATCATTTAAGAGAAAGAAATGTGTATTCTCAATTTTTCCTCAAATTCTAGCAAACATTCATTAAGAAATCTACGAGAAATATTTGTATTGCTATCAAGAGCACCAAAGAAAACAACTCCATTTTTAAACGTTTTTTCTTCCTTATTCAAATCCTCAAGCATACTCCATTTGGAACAACAAGGAGAGTATTAAGGTTGGAGGAGATAATTTATCTTCATCTAGTCTAACCACTGCATCTTCACAAAGCTCTCTAGCACTACTCACCTCAAATTTTGTAGGTTCAAAACTCTCACATCTTCTATCACCTATCACCATCTCATTGAATGATTTACTATTGTTAATATTACCAAAATCAATGCATTTCCCATAGGGAATCAACCCATGGCACAATCTATAAAACATTGTCTATTCATTAGTGATACATTAGAACTTTAGTAATCTCTTCCAAAAACTATTATTATCGCATTAACACTTTGTATTTAAATCCATTATATATTTTAAATCCTTTTTGGGTAGTCATAACCCCGCAAATTTTTTATTACTTTAAACTATTTTATCACACACATCAGAAACACATCCCTATTCTACCAACATATCCATTTTTTTAATAGAGATATAGTAGATTTGAAATAAACCAAAAAAGGAATTTACTATTAATAGTGTAATCACTATAGCCATTTTAATTCCCGCCATTCGTCAGCTCAAAATTTTGGAACATTATATGTAACATTACCCATAGGTAGTAAGAAAGAAGCTATAAATTATATATTTACACTATTAAAAGGATCTAGTGCTCTAAGAGCGCCCTCACTCCTTACCTATGGGTCTACTTTACATTTGTCTCATTACATCACTATTAGTTTTTTGACTTTTTAGAAGTATTCCAAACTCATTCTAGAGCAAATTAAGAACCTACCAACGCCACTTTCAACATAAAAACTAATCAAAATCAATATTAAACACTCTATTTAGGCATTTAAAAATAAATATAACTCTTACATTTTCAAAATATCAATTTACATATAGATTTACTATTCTAAATTATCTCTTTCAAAATTAAATAATATTTTATTTCTAGTATTATTATAAATTAGACTTATCTACCTTTCTGTTGTAATTTGTAAAAAGAAGAGGGAACCATATTTTCTTTATCTTTATGTTCCATAATGGGAATTCTCTAAGAAATGATACATATTAGCAAATTATTGATGAGATTAAACATCAATAACTATCTCCATTAGTAAGTTTCCTATAAAGAAGAATATTGATAAGTATCACAAAAAATAGTCTTCTTGTCATTCATGTCCTTAAAAATAACCCTTAACATGAATGCTCTTCATATTCATGTCAATAATATGGTTACTTTTCATTAAGTTATTCAATTGTAAGTCAAAATTGGGGTTTATGGTATCTCTTATAATTAAAAAAACAACTAAATTAATACATGTGCACATTGACCTAACACATAGGTATAGACACAAAGATCTTGGCTAAATAAAATCTATATATCTAAATTGAAAGTAAAAGATGTAGGAAAATAAACAACCTTCCTCAAAATTCAGGGGAGAATAAAATCACCTTTCATATATGTCTGAAGTAAGTAAGAAGAAAGAACACACACACATACGAGATGATACAATGTGATTCACCAAGAGTTTATAAATGTTACTAAGTAGAAGACAAATTATTGAAAATTAGTGAATGTTGAATATCACTTAAGATCACATCAACAACTTGATTTGATCTTAATAGTTTTAATCTTATTTAGGTCAATGGATCTAATCTACGTGAACTTAAAAAAAAATTCTTGACTTGCTTTGATATCCTTAACCTATCTTATCTTGAAAACATATTATATGGTTCTTGTTAGACTAAACTTGTGGAGAAATTTACATCTCTTGTACTAAATCATGTAGAGTTTTTTTTTTTTTTTGATGAATAGCCATTTCCATTAAAATAAGTATAAAAGAGTACACTATTCACAAAAAAAAACGTGGGAACCAAGAGTCAGTCCCCTTAATATTGATTTAATGATAAGATATGTAGAGATATTGATTTAGTGATAAGATATGATATTAAAGAAACCATTCTAAAATATGAAAGATACTCTAAATGTGTACAATATGAATTCTCCAATAAATACTCATAAAAATATGTGTAAGTAACATTTAATATCTTTGAGATTTGATAATTGATCAACTACTCTAAATAATTTTAAACCAAATGCTTTGACACCTTAAATTGGTACACAACAATTACAAATTTCCACTACAAATTTGTAATATCAATTGTATATAGTTGTTAACTATGTCTCAAGTTATAAATGCACATGTGTATTCGCTCTACTTCCACATTAGATAACAACTTATGCTATTGTTTTCGGCGGTGTGCCCCCACGTATTCCCTGGCCCAGTGTCTCCACTCCACTCGTATAGCTAAAATATTACTTTCCGCTCTCCCATTAAGCATATACTTGAATGGCGCACTAAACATTCCATTAAGGCTTACCACTTCACAAATACAGAGTATGAAGATTTTAAAACTATGGGCATAAAGCTTCCTGATCCATGAAAAGACAGCCCGAAATGTCTCCATTTTGTTGTGGGCCAGAATTTGTAAGCACTTGTAAGCAGTAGCTTGTTCACCAGTAAAATATCGTGGAAGCAAACGCCAAAAAGTCCTTCAACGTAAATTCCATTAAATTAATTCAAGAAACTGGTGGACCCACTCATGACATTAATATCGATAGATTGAAAAATGCTATTCCCAGTGTTAAATAAATAACCATACTAGTATTCTGAAAATTACTGCAATGGTAATGTCAGAAAACGTTAGAACAAATCATCTGTAATTGTTTGGGTAGTATTCCTTGTTCATTGGAATTAGTTTGTAATAATGGCAATATAAAAACGTGAATTTTGCTCAAAGTTGAGGTGATTTACTTCATTTAATGTTGCTTTTGGTGGCATGTGATCTTTGTAGTCATGTTTATTGCCCATTTCTGAGACACTGTTGAAACCCATGTGAGACCGTACTTGTTCTGATTTGTCCGACCATTTTCTGGGGATTCGCCATCTTCGTAACATTCTGGTTCTGTGTGTCAGTGTCAGAGCAATTATTTTGGTGATCTGTCCATATATTAAAAGAGTCTTAAGTGGCAAACCTGACTAAGAATGGTCTCTATGTTAGATCATGTCAACAAAGTGCATGTGGGCCTTTTGAAGGAAAACGAATATAGTACATTGATCAAATTTATGGCAGAGAGAGAAGCCTGCAGATCATGTGATATTTTGTCAGTCAATATGACTACCATCATAAATTATATGATGACTCTAGAAATTACCCATCTATAAAGAAGAGGTCCTTTCGCAGTTAAAAAGATATTTAATAATGCGTTTCAGATTAGATTAGATGAGGATGAATATAGGGTGGGATATTATTGGAATAGTTGAGAGCATTAGGGGAGAGGGGTCAGTAGTTGTATTTCAATAGTTGTACATTCATTTGTATTTATAATATTTAGTTTTGCTAAATATTTATATTATATATTGTAAATAAATAAGTTACATTAAAATTAAAAAATTATCAAATGTTGATCAAAATGAATGAATACATGAACACAAAAGAACCTATAAATGTTATATAAAAAAGGTATAAATACATTCATTAACAAGTGAAATAAATAATTAAATATCATTGCTAATACCTTGTTTTTTACCATAAAATTTGAGAAATTGTCCAAAGGTATTTAGCATTCAACAACTGGTCCCTTTGTGTTCAATATATGTTGTTTTTATAACACCAAATAATTTTCAGTGTTCAACTATTGGTTATTTGGCATTGGATACAAAAGTTAGGGTTAACACACATTTATGATTACTAAAAGGTATTTGGTTTATTTAAGTTGCATATGAGATATATTTTACATAAAAATCAAATATTATACTAATTACAAATGATATTTCTTTATTCAACTACTAGGAATTTTTAGATTAAGTTTTGGTTGATCTTCAAAAAGTCATTTTTTTGGATACTTCGCACTAAACGTGTTATTTTGACAAGCTGCATGATGAGTCACACCTTCAAACCTTAGTTGTAGATAGTTAAGTGTCCGTTTTATATATTTTTTAAAATAGAGGTCTTACATTATTCCATGTGACGACTGCATGTTGACAAAGTTAAACCTCATGTACCTCATGAATATTGGTCCCTCTCCCCTAGTTATTTTGGAAGATTATGGAAGATATAAAGTGAGATTGCTCAAGGTAGGACTTGAAAATAAAGTCAAGTAGACCAATATTTGAGTTATATTGAAAATATTGTTGTAATTGTAGATAGATTGTAGTGTAGGTCATGGTATGAAGTCCACGATAATTGATTTTGAACTGTCTCTTTATGAAGATTGGTGTTAACCGCTAGATGTTGTGGAGTGCTTTCTAATATTAGGCATAATCCCATCAACATTATGAATAGGTATCAATGAGCCTAGATAGCACTTATTTCAATACTAGCATATGACTATCTATGCCTATAAACCTATTTACAATATTCAATTATTCCATATGTTTCATCGAATCTATGTGCTCCTAAAATTATTACAAGTCAATTGACACAATGTTACAAGTTATAGTTATATCCAATGTAAGTTTAACCACAAAGGATGTAATTTGGTTAAAGGTTGAGCCATGGATAAAGAAACCTCTAATATTGCTAATATTGACATAATTACAAGAGATGTAAGATGAAGGCACAAAGATGCAATTCACAAGATGATTATTCTATAAGGGTAAAAAATGATCTTGCTATTTTAAAATGTTGAATTATGGGCTACACTAACAATAAACTAATTCCAAGGTAGTTGTGAGTGATACTTTTATTTTATCACTTGATTGAATAAACTATATCTTGAGGATGTGCCTATCAGAAGGGGTTAGAAGTTCATTGTTCACAAGTAAAAAAAATAGTTAATAGCAACATCGATGAGTTGAGAATTAAACACATCAAAGAACAAGTATCAAACGTAGAACACACTTAACAACCCAACAATAAACTATATAAATCCATATATAATGAAGATGTGATTATTGCAATAGTTGTGAAGCTTTAAAATGTTGTTACAATTAAAAAAATTATATTGTATTCACATAATAATATGCAAGAAGAAACAACATTAAAAAAGGTTTCAAATTCCTTTGAAAATACACAACAATAATAGAGGCATTTAATCCTTGAGACCAATAGGAATCTTTTAAATTCAAATAGTTTGAAATATAATACACTCCTAAAAAATGTTGTTCAAATCTTCAAACCTTGCAATCTTATTGATACTTGAAAGTAATCATTAAAAAAATGGAGACCACTGCTCGAGTTGAGGATAGAGGATACACTTATTTTAGTTATAATACGCATCCTAAAGAAAAAATTAAAATCTTCTTCAAATCTAAAATTTTGAATGATAGTCCATGTGAGTGTTTAATAGTAGTTGGTAAAATTCATTTGAAATCATGCATGTGAGATTGAATTACATTATTGAGTAAGGAAATACATTTAGGAGATCATAAAAATCAAATAAAGCCTTTACTAATAGTGTGGATGCCTGATGGATTTTGAGGATTTGAGGGGAACAACTAACCCTAGCTATAATTCTAGAAATCTAAGTGTTTAAAATGAGTCTTGGTCCAAAAAAGACCTTAAACTTGCTTTTAAGTCCATAGGTCATGATAAGAAGGTTGAACTCAAAACAATATAAAAAGTGAGGGATGCATGTGAGCCTCCAATATTTTAGGGGAAGTGAGAATGGGGCTTGTATGTGTGAGACAAATAAATTCTAGGGACTTGGGAAAAGTGTAAAGCAAATGCTACACCCTAAATCCTAGAGTATGGATATGGTAATGAGTATTAGGCTTGTGGATACTTTAACCCCTAATTAAGTCATATTATCATAATTGCATTAATATTTAACTAGTTAAGTCAGCCATGGGCCTATATAATCATTTGTAGGTCTACATGGGTGTTATCCTAGGAATAAGTAATGTATATATAGATGATAGAAAGTTTTATTTTATCATCGTGTTCTCATTGGAGATATTTGGAGGTTTTCCCCATTGAAGTGGTCTATCAATTTATGCTCTTATAAATAATTCTCAGCATATTTCATATTATCTTCCTTATTTATCCAATTTATTTCATTACAAGTCATATTAGAGCATGATATTGGCATATGAAGTAAAGGCTTATTCATCAATTCTGGGTATCATTTTGGAAATTACATATCTTTTAAAATGGAACAATTTTTTTAAATTTTTTTTAAAAAATTTTAATTTGGCATTTTGAAGAATATATTGGACCATATTAAGTCCATGTTTTAGAAAAATTGAAGCTAAATGGAGTGAGTTATTGAAAAATTAGGGTTTTTTCTCAAAAAAATTGTAAAGCAATAGGGTTTCTAGAAAGTAATTAAAGAGTCTAGAATACAGATCTTAGATAAATTTGAGCACAGATAAGTGACTTATTATAAAATTAGGGCTTCTAATAATTTCACTCTCAAGTTTTCAAATCTACAAATTTTGTGGTGATTTTTCTAGGTATGTTTTATTTGGACTGTATAAACTTATAATAAATTTTTGAGATCATTTAATTATAATTAAAAATAAAAATAATTTTTAAAATGTGAACTCACAATACTAGTCCCCACTTTTTGACCAACTTTGACACTTAGATGAACATTTTGAAAAAAAATTCCACTTTCCAACACTTATAACTTTTAAACCGTTAAGAATTTGAAGATGATGTAAACTAGTGGTTTGTAACATCTTGTTTGTAGATTCTAAATTTATATTTAAAAAAAAAATTTGAATGAAATTTTATTGATTTTTCCATCTCCCTCGAAAAGTTGTTTTTTTAATAGCAAACAACATTTTTTAAGAGTGATGTACATCCCAAAATGCATAATTTTTTTTCTATAAATGATAAAAACTTAATTTTTTTGAATTTTAGTTTGTAACATCAATATCTAAGGCATGCAATTGGTTTGATAGTGATATGTTGAATTTTTTTCATTATATTAAGTTTTGAAGTCTGACTAATTATAATTTAGATATAAGTGTACGTTTCAACACATAACTTGTTATATATATATCAAAATTCAATTTTATTTTTTTTGTTAGAAATAAGACATTAATACCTAGTGCTTAGATATTTTTCAGAATTTTTGTGAATTAGTTTACTATTTTTCTTAATGCATTGAACAAAGAAATTCATGTTGGGTGAAAAACCTACATTCATAAGAAATAAAATAAAAATATATTAATGAAATTAAATATATTAAAAATTATACTATTTGGACACCTTATAATAAGGACTAAATACTTAAAAAAGCAAAACTTCTAAATGAATTCATTTTACCCCCCAAAAGCTAATGTAAAATTGGTTTTTTATTAGCATTTGATAGATGCAAAAGATACTCCATTGCAAGTGTGATTTAGAAGTAGAGAGGTTCTATCTAATAAATTTTGATCTAAGAGCCTTTGATCTAACTCTCTTCAATTAATTACTTCAAATAGGACCTCTTAAAGTTTAAATCATTATATTTTCTAAAAACTGTCTGATTTCAGCAAAAATCAGGATGTACCAGAAAGTGGGAACAATATACTGAGATAAGGATGAGCGAACAAATATTGATATAAGGATGAGCACACAATCGAGGATAATATTTCTAATAAAGAAATAAGAAAGGTTAAAGGAGAAATATCATTAGTGAATATATTGATTGCAAGGAGATATTTAGAACCTAAGAGTAGAATTATCTAGCATAAAGAGAATGTTAATTTCTTATACAAATGAATCAAGAAAGGATGTATGAAACATCCAATATGAATCATACAAGTCGGTGAGTTAAATTTAAAATTTTGATACTCATTTAGGATCTAGGAACTAAACACCAAAAGTGAATATTTTCAAGTTTGACTATAATGATCCACTAAGTTTGATAAATCAAGTTGAGATTTGTTTTGGTGTGCATAAAATTCCAAGTGGACAAAAGGTTACTATGGCATCCTTATATAGAGAGCCAAAGAAATACAACTAGTATTGATGGCTATGTACTCAATGATAGAAACTGACTCTCATAGTCACATGGTCAATTTCTATAAAGGAGATACAATCATAGTATATAAGTATTATGACCAACAACTTCTTCAACCAACTAGCTAAACATAAAAAAATTGAGATCTACAAATGATTACATTTAACAATTTCAAAATCTATCTATGAGAGTGGATACAACTATAGAGAAGAACTTGAATTCCTTATTTTTGGGAGGTCTCAAAGGCCACATTCAACATGATGTATGCATATTTAATCATACCTCTACAAATGAGTCTTTTGTCTTAGCACATAGGCTAGAGGATAAATATTTAATTTCTAGAAGGTAAGGGGTTAGTGGTATTAAACACACCTCAAGATTGAGAGGGGGGTGAATTAGTCTTGAACAATCACTTAAAGTTTTTAATCAAAACTTCACATTCAATTAATATTTAGTCTTAGTGGAAGATAAAACAAAAAACACCATATGTAAGAAAACACCATATTTATGTAGAAAACCCAAAAATGGAAAAACCAAGGTGAGAGTTAACACACAATATATGAACAAGATTACAATATTTTTTTAAGGAACACTATGAAGGTAGCTCACTACACTTGGAAGGACTTGCAAATTGAAGTTCAATAGCTCATGGTAAAATACAAGAGACTTGTATGTTCAAACTCATTACCTGAGGGAAAGATGCAAATAACTTACTATTGAGACTCACTATCTCTAAGTAAGGTACATGAATATATGAATCAAGATGAATAAGCCTTCAACAACACTGTATCTAGTTGTCTCCTCTAAATGTAGCTTCTTAAACAAGCAACCTCTATGCAATTCAACACCAATACTTCCACCACACACTTTTGCAACCTGAAATTTAGATATTCTAATTTTAAGTCTTAATCACATACTCACACCAAATATTTAAATTAATTTGATTTTCTATATATATCATCCTCTTTATCAAAAGACATAAATTAGGTCACCTAGAATGGGGACAAGAATAAGTCCTAGGAAGTTGGCCACCAAAGATAATTGTAGTAAAAGAAGTCCAATCCAAGAGATGGGAAGGACTTTGAACATTATATTACAACTTTCTAAGTAGTCCGATAAATGACACATGCTAGCACAAAATCTCCAAAATTGGTGACAAGGTAACGTGTAGATGAAGGATGTAGCACACAACTAGTCAGCCTAGAAAACATATCTTCCAAATGAATTAAGTCAATGCAGGTCCCCATAAGCCAAAGTAGGATCCAAGAACAACATAACACAAGCACCAAAGATAATGCAAACCCATAAGGACATATTGTTGGCATTTGCATGAAGATTGTATTAATGATAAGTTATGTTGTCATTGATGTCAATTAACTAGTATTGATATTGCTGATATTATTGCTATTGTCTTGTAACTGGTAGGAAGAGCTTTGTGGAAGATATTGAAATCGGTAACAAGTAATAGTTTAAAAATTTGAAAGGGTATAAGAAGTTTAAACCCTACCAGTTGTTGAACCCTAACAGATGAAAAGTTGTTTAATTAGTTATGTTGATGAGCAGTAATGATGAAGACATGTGTGATCATTGTATGAAGATAAGTTCAAAATTGTTTTGACGCATTTTTGTCTAGGGAATGAGCAAAGTGTATTGCATCTAATGTAAAGCATGTGATGAGTTAATGAGTCTGAGGAAGCGGTGATCAAGGAGCAGTTGTAGTTTTATTGATTAATGTGTACCCATTGCTATGTAAATCCAATGGTCATACTTGAACCGATTTGTTTGTAATCTCTATGAGAGAATCAGTTTTTTGTTGTGTTACCGACCTAATTGATTTGTTATAAGGTTGATGAAGTTGTTTTGTAAAATGTGTTGGCAGAAATCAGTTGAGTGTGTGGTTGCTGAATGAGAGAATGAATCTACAGTTTGAGTAAAGGCAGATGGAAACTTAAAAAGGATCCGATCAAGCAAGTATAGTGCTATTCAATTAGATCAAGCAAAACCCTATTATTTTCTAACAATTATAGCAGGACTGAAATCCCCTAATTGGGTAAGCTCTGACAAGCTTGTTTACTTCTTAAATCCTCTAACAGGGTGATCCATTAGCTTGGATTCTCAAATCCTCTACAGAAGTTACTCCTAATAGGGTAATTTCTTCTAACAAAGCATTTGTAGTCAATCCCTTAACCGGGTGATTCTTAATAGGACCAGTTCTTAACAGGGCTTTTGTAAAAGCTTTAACAAGTTTGGCTCCTAACAGGGTGAACTTCAGAAGAGTTCAGATAGTTATCTTGTGAGTCTCATCTCACCATGGTTTTTTACCTAATTTGTGTTTCCACGTCAAAAAATATTTGTGTCATGTGGTGAATATTTTTGTGGTTATGATCTTATGGTTGATTTGATTAACTACTTAATTATTCTGATAATGCATGATAACAAGAAACATTGAGGAATGAAGTCAGTTGACATATGATAAAGCATTTGGATGTTTACAAGTTTAATGTTGTTTACTGTTAATTTGGTATAATAGTTTAACTGGTTGATATTGATTTTTCTTATGAAGATTATATCTTGACATAGAAATTTTATTAATAAGTTTACCTTGTGTGATTGAGATTGAGATTGAGATTGGTAAGTTTGTATCAGCTTTTCAATTTACTAATTCACCCCCCTCTCAGTAATCTACTAGATACTTACTCTTTCATCATACCATTAATTGGTATAAGAGTAGTCTCAGGTCCTCTAAGATCTAAGCCTAACAACTTGAGGTAAAGATCTTGTAGATCATGATGAAGAACGAAGGTCTAAAGTTTAAATTTACATAAAGAGTCTGGGAAGTTAGTATTGGGAACATGTCAATACTAAATATGTTGCACCCACTGGGATTCTGACTGATGATCAGAAGAAAGAACAACAAGAAAATCATCAAGCATTAGAGGCCATTATTAGTTCCTTGTCTGATACTGAATATGTTGATGTTCATGGTCTAGAAACTGCACATGAGGTGTGGAAAAAACTTGAAGAGATTTATAGCGGTAATGAACATGTTAAGATTGCTAAAGAGGAGAGTCTAAGAGGAAAGTTTGATGACATGTGGATGACCGAAGGTGAGAATATCTAGCAGTATGGTCAAAGGATAAAAGAGATAGTCAGTGAAATTAAGAGTACATGAGGGAAAGTGGAAGATGCCACAGTGATTAGTAAGGTACAGAGAACCCTGATATCGGTCTATGATATCTGAGTTGTATCTATTTAGGAGCTAAAGTCCATAGACAAAACTAAGGTAACTCTTGACTTCGTCATTGGAAAACCTATTTCTTTTGAATTAAACAGTTATGATGGTAGTGTACAAAAATTAGAGTCTGCATTCAGAGCTTCTGTCTCTAACCCATCTTTGAGAAAAAGTAAAGATACTAATCATGGTAATGAATCAAGATCCAACAGAGATGTTGATGATGAAGACAGTTTAGTGGAGCTTGAAGCATTATTGGCAAAATGGCTACCTAGAGGCACTGGCAAATACAGAGGTAAATTACCTTTAAAATGTTTTGCATGCAACAAGATTGGCCACATAGTTGCTAACTGTCCTAATGGTGAAAATGAACACAAGAGAGAGAAATTCAAGAAGTATAAGGGTAAAGGCAAGAGAGATTGTCTTATTGCTATTCATAGTAGTATCATTGATGAAGAGTCTGATGGTGATGCTAGTGGGGATATCGTGTTTGTAGCTATTAAGGAAGAGATATCAGACTAGAAGGCATTAGTGTCCAGGATGGATAATCCTAATGATTGGATCATTGATAGTAGTTGTTCACATCATATGGCCGGTGATCGAAGCAAATTTCTTTCCATGAAGGAATTTGATGGTGGTGTTGTAAGATTTGGCAATGACTCACCCTGCATGGTTAAAGGTAAGGGAGTTATTTATCTTAATGGGAAGAGCAGTGATGACGATGTGTACTGGTTTGAAGGTCTAAAGCATAATCTTTTGAGTGTGGTACAACTTAATGACAAAGGATACCCACTGGAGTTCATAAATGGTGTATGCAAAATCTTTGACAACAAAGGTGAATTGATTGCAACCGGAAAACAAACTAAAGGTAACCTGTTTCACCTTAATCCTAAAGTTAGCTACTGTTTGATTGCAAAAATTGATGATAGATGGCTTTGCAATAGGAGATTTTGTCATATAAACTTTGACAACATTGTTAAAGTGAGTAAGTCCAAGACAGTGAGAGGTTTGCCTCAGTTACACAAACTGGTTAATACTCTTTGCAAAGAATGTCAGTTAGGAAAGATGACTTCTTCAAATTTCAAGAGAAAATCCTTCCCAATGGAACATTTGTTAGATTTGGTTTATACAGATCTTTGGGGACCAATAAGAACAAAAAGAATTCAAGGTGACAGATATTTCATGATCCTCACTAATGATTGCTCAAGGATGATGTGGGTCACATTCTTGAAGGATAAGACTGAAGCTTTTGGTAAATTCAAGGCATTCAAGGCCTTAGCTGAGAAAGAGAGAGGAAAGAAGATAAAACGTCTTAGAACAGATCAAGGCGGTGAATTTACTTCTGAGGATGATGAGAATGACATCAAATGACAACTTTTTGCACCAAGGACACCACAATAGAATGGTATCACAAAGATGAACAACTAGTCAGTGGTTGAAGCTGCTAGGAAAATATTGATACAAGGAGGTGTAGTGAAATTTTTTTGGAGATAAGGTGTTAGTATAGCTGTCTACACTATGACCCAAGTTTTGGTGAAAAGAGGTAAGGACAAGACCCCTTATGAATATTGGTATGGAAGATCACCTAATGTTAGCTATTTTAAGATATTTGGAAGCAAATGTTTTATTAAGAGAGGTGATTACTGTATCAAATTTGAAGCTAAGAGTGACAAAGGCATATTTCTTGGCTATTCCACCAAGAGTAAGGCCTACAAGTGTTTTAACAACCAAACACAGAGAATTATTGAGAGTGTTGATGTTCAAGTGGATGAATGTCCTAGAATTTCAAAGGAAATTAGTTTGGAGAAGAAGGATGAAGATCCTTGCATTTTGTTTTTAGAACCAGAAACTGTGAAATTTGAAATTAGTAAAGCAAATTTTGATGCACTTGTTTAGTCGAAACAGATATATTTAGAAGATGATAATAATGATGAAGTTGAACCTGAAGATAATGATCATGTTATTCCTAGATATGTGAGACATAATCACAATCCTGAATAGATTATTGGGGATAAGGATGTTGGAGTACCAACAAGAAGGAGAATAAGAGAGAACTCTTGCATGATCTCCATCATCGAACCAAGAACTTCTAAGGAGGCATTTGGTGATGATGATTGAGTTAAAGCCATGGAGGAGGAATTGGATCAAATTGAGAAAAATAACACTTGAACCCTTGTACCCCAACCGGTAAATAAGAATGTTATAGGTACTAAATGGGTATTCAGAAACAAGTTGAATGAAGATGGTGTTGTAGTTCGCAACAAGGCTAGGTTGGTTTGCAAGGGCTATGCACAAGAAGAAGGAGAAGATTATGGTAAAAAATTTGCACCAGTAGCAAGACTGGAAGGTGTTAGAACTTTATTTGCATTTGCAGCTCATAAGAAGTTCAAGGTATACCAGATGGATGTTAAGTCTGCATTTTTGAATGGGATATTGAAAGAAGAAGTATACATAGAGCAACCAGATGGTTATGCATTGACTGATGAGAAAGACATGGTATGCAGATTGCATAAGGATTTATATGGATTAAAGCAGGCACCCAGAGCATGGTACGATAGACTTCATGCACATCTGATGAAGATAGGCTTTTTGAGAACTAGTGATGATAGTAACATATATCTTAAGTCTAAAGGAGATGAAATACTGGTCAGTGAAGTATTTGTTGGTGATATCATATTTGGAAGTAATGATGTTATGAGCAATAGTTTTGCAGATGAAATGAAAAATGAGTTTGAAATGTCTTTAGTAGGGGAAATAAAAAATTTCATAGGCTTGCAGATACAACAAATGAAGAATGGTATTTTCATTACACAATCTAAGTATGTGAAAGAGGTTTTGAAGATATTTGGCATGAGTGACTGTAAACTAGTTGGGACACCAATGGTTACAGGTTGTAAGTTATCTAAGGAAGATGAATCTAAGTTTGTTGATGAGAAGGAATACAGGTCAATGATTGGCAAATTGCACTATGTTGTTCACAATAGACCAGATATTGCCCATGTGGTTGGCATAGTTGCTAGATTCCAAAAGAATCCTAAGGAAACACACCTGATAGACACCAAAAGAATCTTTAGATATCTGAAAGGTACTATTAACTATGCATTGTGGTATCCATATGGAGGAAATTTTGATTTGAAGGTGTACACAGATGCTGATTGGGCATGAAATGTTGATGACTGGAAAAGAACTACCGATGGAGCATTCTTTCTTGGAGGAAGACTTGTTTGATGGAGTAGTAAGAAGCAGAGTTACACTTCACAATCTATTGCTGAAGTTGAGTATGTTGCAGCTTTTATGAATTGCATACATTCTATTTGGATGAGGCACATATTGGAAGGTTTTAAGATGAAGATTTTAGAACCCATAAAGATTTTATGTGATAATAAAAGTGCAATAAATATTTTGAAGATTTCTATTTTGCACACACGAACCAAGCACATTGAATTGAAGTATCATTTCTTGAGGAAAAAAGTGTAGAGAAAAGATGTTATCTTACAATATGTTTCTACCAAAGAGCAGCTTGTAGATATTTTTACCAAACCTCTACCTTAGACTACATTTTAGTATCTTAGAAGTCAACTAGGGGTTGTACCCCTTCATCAGGTTAGTTGAGCATGATGCTGATTGCATCAGTCCTTGAACCACTTGCACAATTTTATAGAAGGATTGATGTAGTAGTGGAAGCTATTCCACAAGGGGGAGTATTATGTTGCAGATTATTGTTTTTGTACAATGAAATTTGTAATTACATGATTTACTTTCAATTTGGCATTATTGTCAAAGGGGGAGAAGTATTATGTGATTGTGAGAAGAGATCCAGGAACAAGATGAAGACATGGAGACCATTGTGAATGCTTGGTAATGTAAACCAGGATTCCTATTCACAATCATAGCAGTAATCATAGACATTGATATTTGTATTTCCATCAATGCCAAAGGGGGAGATTGTTGGCATTTGCACGAAGATTGCATTAATGATATGTTATGTTGTCATTGATGTCAATTAACTAGTATTGATATTTCTGATATCATTTCTATTGTCTTGTAACCTGTAGGAAGAGCTTTGTGGAAGATATTGAAATCGGTATCTATGTTTGTGAGTTGAACCAGTAACTCGTAATAGGTTAAAAATTTGAAAGGGCATAAGAAGTTTAAACCCTACTAGCTGTTGAACCCTAACATATGAAAAGTTGTTGAATTGGTTGTGTTGATGAGCGGTAATGATGAAGACACATGTGATCATTGTATGAAGATAAGTTCAACAAACTTTTGACGTATTTTTGTGTAGGGAATGAGCAAAGTGTATTGCATCTAATGTAAAGCATGTGATGAGTTACTGAGTCTGAGGAAGTGGTGATCAAGGAGTAGTTGGAGTTTTATTGATTAATATGTATAGATTGCTATGTAAATCCAATGGTCATACTTGAACTGATTTGTTTGTAATCTCTATGAGAGAATTAAGTTTTTGTTGTGTTACTGACCTAATTGATTTGTTATAATGTCGATGAAGTTGTTTTGTAAAAAGTGTTGATAGAAATCAGTTGAGTGTGTGGTTGTCGAACTAGAGAATGAATCTGCAGTTTGAGTAAAGGTAGATGGAAACTTAAAAAGGATCCGATCAAGCAAAACCCTATTGTTTTCTAACAATTACAACTGAACTAAAATCCCCTAACCAAGTAAGCTCTAACAAGCTTGGTTACTTCTTAAATCCTTTAACAAGGTGATCCATTAGCTTGGATTCTCAAATCCTCTATCTAGGTTACTCCTAACAGGGTACTTGCTTCTAATAAGGCATTTGTAGTCAATCCCTTAATCGGGTGATTCTTAATAGGATCAGTTCTTAACATGACTTTTGTAAAATCTTTAACAGGCTTGGCTCCTAATAGGGTGAACTTTAGAAGAGTTCAGATAGTTATCTTGTGAGTCTCATCTCACCATGGTTTTTATCTAATTTGGGTTTCTGCATCAAAAAAGATTTGTGTCATGTGGTGAATGTTTTTGTGGTTATGATCTTATGGTTGATTTGATTAACTACTTAATTATTCTGATAATGCATGATATCCAGAAACATTGAGGAATAAAGTCAGTTGACATATGACAAAGCATTTGGGTGTTTAAAAGTTTAGTGTTGTTTACTGTTAAGTTGGTATAATAGTTGAACTGGTTGATATTGATTTTTCTTATGAAGATTATATCTTGACAGAGAAATTTTATTGATAAGTTTACTTTGTGTGATTGAGATTGACATTGGGGAGTTTGTATCAGTTTTTCAATTTACTAATTCACCTCCCCCTCCCAGTAATCTACCAGATACTTATTCTTTCATGATACCATCAATCACAAGAAAGAGAACAAAATCTATTAGTTAAACCATAGTTAGTAACTTGAAATACTAACAACAATCATAATAGAACACCAAACATATTTTCTAATCATCATGTAGAGCATGCAAGGTCATTCCTTGAACATCCATCAATATTTCCATGTACTTCTTTCTCACTGTCACAACAAAATATGCTGGCACAACACAAAAATATATAGAACACTTCATTCTAGAGGGCTAGAAGACTCAGTTATGAACTGAGAATCATTGACTACTCTTATAGAACACTTTAGCACTTGAAACTTGAATTCGGACACAACATAATCATTAAAATCATGTCTTCCAAGTGATAGAAATAGAAATGTGAATGTGCAAAAAAACAACATTTTTTAAGCCAATCCTAATAAACAACTAGATTGCCAAAAAATTGCAATCGCAAAGTACATCAGTGGCAACACCAAGGACTTAAAACTTGCAATATCCACAAATCATACATAATATTTTCAAATTTGTAAGACTATGACATCAAATGTGGAGGAACGTGAAGCATTCTTCTAAACTGTCTTTATCATACATTCTTGCAATTACTTACATCATGGATCTTCTAAAAGACCAAAATATCTCAAAAACATCTTTTTCTTACTCAAGAGAAAAGAAGAGAGATTAAGCACCATCTTATAGCATACATCACGATCATTATAATCACAACCATTTTATTACCATGCTTCTAATCCTCATCTTAATGATGTATCAATATTCAAATGAGGATTAGAAGTGTTAATACTTTTAATCCTCATCTGAATATTGATATCATCATCATACCATATTTTCTTTCAATCACATTATCAATACCATTATCAACATCAACACTTCATATTAAGTGTAGACATTAGACACCAATAGGGTAGACATCCACAACACATAACAACTTCAACCAACAACTATCTATACTCTGAATCAATGACAACAGAGGACAATCAATGACAACAATTATCAACAATCTCCCTATAGTCTAACAATCATCATATTGGACATATCATTGATGACAACAGACGACCTTTAGGTTGACATCAAATAATCTCCCCCTTTGTCATTGATGGCGACACTCACTTAATAGATTACAAACCACCTACATTATGTTTGCCAATTGTGCATCTTCTCCCTTTCTTTTGGGATACTCTCTCTATATATGTATTCTCTCCTTCTATACCGGTATTATCTCCCTCTTTGACGTCAAGGACAAAGGACCCATGGCTTCACTCGATTCTGCATTTTTTCTTCTTTTCACTTTTCTCTTTGTACTTCTACATTCTCCCCCCCCTTTCAATAGTAATGAACAAACTACTTGCTCCTCTTGAGAGCAGCAATCACATCAATCCAAGAGACCAATGATACCAATTCAATGATTAGTTATGAAAGCAAGGAAACCATTCCAATACATGAGATATTTTTTAAATGTGTACAATGTAAATTCTCCAATAAATATTCTTGATAATATATGAAAGTAGTTATTTAAAGTAAAAATGTTACAATTGATTGAATAAAAATGAAATAGTTCTACTCCTTTAAATACAACACTATATTTTAAACAAAATGCTTTCACACCTTAAATTGATACAAAATAATTAGAAATTTATAATATCCATTTTTCATAGTTGTTAACCATGTCTCAAATTATAAGTGCAAGTTTATATTCACTCTACCTCGACATTGGATACTATTCTCTTGTTTTCGCCTGCATGGCCCCACGTATTCCCTGGCCCTGAATCCTCAATCCACTCGTATAGTGTCCCTTTTATGATTTAATACAAATGGCTATTTCAATAATAAAAATAGAAAGATTACTTTCCGCTCTCCCATTAAGCATATACTTGAATGGCGCACCAAGCATTCCATTAAGGCTTACCACTTCACAAATACAGTGTAAAGATTTCGAACGAAAGGGCATAAAGCTTCTGATCCATAAAAAGACAGCTCGAAATGTCACCATTTTGTTGTGGGCCAGAATTTTATCGACTTGTAATTTTCTTCTAAAATTTTGATGACTCACGGGTGTAGCTTTCTGACCAGCAAAATATTTTGGAAGCAAACGCCAAAAATGCCTTAACACAGATTTAATTGGATTACTTCAAGAAACTGAAGGACCCACTCATGATACAAAACGGGGTAACAAATCACCTGTAATTGTTTGGGTAGCATTCGTTGTTCATTGTAATTAGTTTGTAATAATAGCAGTATGAAAACATGAATTTTCCTCGAAGTTGAATTGAGTTACTTCATTTAAATATTGCTTTTGGTGGCATGCGATCTTTATAGTCATGTTTATTGCCCATTTCTGATACATACTGCTGAAAGCCATGTGAGACCGTACTTGTTCTGATTCCTCCGACCATTTTCTGGCGATCTCCCATTTTTGTAACATTCTGGCTCTGTGTGTGAGCGGCAGAGCAATTATTTTAGTGATCTGTCCCTATATTAAAAGAGCCTTAACTGGCAAACCTCTCTAAGAATGATCTCTATGTTAGATCATGTCAACAAAGTGCATGTGGGCCTTTTGAAGGAAGATGGTATATAGTACTTCGATCGAATTTATGGCAGAGAGAGAAGCCTCCAGATCATGTGATATTATCTCAGTCAATATGACTACTATCATAAATTTGATTCTCGAGGATAGCCATCTATAGTGAATGTAATATCTTAAAAATGGTCATCTAAACCATGAGCCCTTAATCTCGACAACGTCATCAAGGTCCTAATCAAAGACAATTAAATAAATCTTGAGCACACAATTAATTTATAAAATTATCAAAAGTCACATGGCAAAATTAATCACCCAATATTAATTAAATATTTAATTAATTAATTGATCATTTCAAATAAATCATTTTTAAAACAATTATCTTATTTATTTTATTAAATATCCTAGCATATTTATTTAAATAAATCAATTTGCCATTAAATCATCAAAAAGAGGAATTAATTTTAAAGATAAATAAAGATTGCCATAAATATTCAAAAAAGTAAACAAATCAAGAAAGATGAATTGGAAATTATGAGCACAAATCTTCAAAAAAGGAAACAAATCAAAAAAGAAATTAATTGACAAAAAAAGAATTAAAAATTGAGAAAAGAAATCAACTGCAGATAATCTTGAAAAAAACAAATTAAAAATTGATGAATAATCTCAAATAAAGCAATTAAAACAATTAAATATTAAAATTAAATGAAATAGAGAATAAATCAGTTTTTCTTGATTTTATCTTAGTTTTAGTTCAATTTCCTTTAAAACTGAGAAAAACATCCAATCACATCAATTCACCTAGATTGTGCTTCCTCTTGGAAAATCTTGATTGCTCATCATCATTTGATCGTAGCCTTTGGTTTCTTTCTGAATTTTCTATAAATTTAGGCTCTCATCTCTCATTCAAAAGATCCTAGAGAATATATTGTTATTATGTTGTTTTTGTTCTAGGTTAATTGAGAATTTGCATTGAGATATTGCATATTAGTTACTTCACATTTCTTAAATCATTTAGCTTAAATATTCATATATTGCTTAAATCATGTTAGATTAATCATGCATATCTAGATTAATCTTGCATTCATCTAGCTTAAATTCATGCTCATATAGATTTAAAATTCCTTCATTTAGGTGTTGTCTAGTCACTGGATAGCTTAGCAATCTGAGAGCAATCTAAACTCACATCTACTAGAAGGAAATGGGTTGCTTTGTTATAGTTTTATTATTGATTGATTATTAATTTATTAACCATGCATCTAATGACTTAATTGAAGTGTTGTGTATTCCAGATACAAATACAGGTCCACTTTTCACACAGACATCTTTGGCGCCCGCCATGGGGCTCAAACTCACAACTAGAAGATTTCTAGTGTTTCTTGAACAAAATTTAATGTTTGGTTTTTATAACTAATAAACATGCATTAAATTTGTAGATAAAAATCTTTCTTTTTGTTTGTTCTTCTATGACAGTCAAAACTGGTCTCGGTTAGGAAGGCATAACGTTTTATTGAACCATTGGATCTAAACCAATTTTTGATATGTTATTGAAAACCACGTTTTCTACAGGTTCACTGAAGGGATTTTCCTAAAGCATTTGGGTTTGAAAGTTATGATTGACATAGTGC
Organism: Cryptomeria japonica; assembly: GCF_030272615.1. Lineage (NCBI taxonomy): Eukaryota > Viridiplantae > Streptophyta > Pinopsida > Cupressales > Cupressaceae > Cryptomeria > Cryptomeria japonica. The sequence goes on from NC_081411.1 coordinate 253,999,353, forward strand.
AGGACTATCATTTTACTTATTCTTTTGTGATAGTCAAAAATGGTCTCGGTTTGGAGAGAATAACTTTTTATTGAACCATTGGATCTAAACTAATTTTTGATATGTTGTGTAAACCAAAAGTATGTATAGGTCCATCAAAGGGATTTTCCTAAAGATTTTGTTTTTGAAAGTTATTATTGACAGAGCGCAGGACTATCATTTTACTTATTCTTCCGTGATAGTCATAAATGGTCTAGGTTTGGAGGGCATAACGTTTTATTTAACTATTGGATCTAACCCAAATGTTAATATGTTTTGTAAAACCAATTTTTCCACATTTCCACTGAAGCAATTTTCTAAATTATCTGTGGTTCAAAATTTATAAATGACAGAGTGTATTACTATCAAAACTGTCATAACTAGGATAGTCATAAAAAATGAAAATTCTTGTTAGATTAGTTTAATTTACAGTTTGCATGATAGAATTTTCTTTTGATGATTTTTTTAATGTTATTTTCACAACTAATTTTGGGCTTTTAATGTTTTCAGGACACTTGTCACAGAATCTATCAATCAATAATACGCTTGCCAAAGAATCAAGAAGAAAATGACTACTAACTTATTGGTTTGGCAGGTTGCCTAAAGAGAATCGACTAAACATTATGTATTCATTTAGTATTTTCTTAGGCACTTAAATTGCTATCTAGATAAATAAAAAATTTGTCTTTTGTGCTTTCAGAAAAATCTAAGAGGTAGGAGAGTATGCTCTTATCTTTTATAGACAATTAAAAATCTAGACCCTTGAAGCTTTTTTCTAAGTTTTGAGATTTGTGTACCTTTAGCAGGCCTGTTACAGTGGGAAAAAGTAATCACCCTATGAGAACGACCCAAGTGAGTACAGCTGGACCTGAGCATTCCAACTCACTATAATAAATAGGCCTCTAGTGATTAAAATCTCTGAGGATGGGATTATTTGAGTTTTCTCTTTGAAATCTCTCATATCAAGCATTTTGTAGGGTCTCGCGTTCTCAATCACATTTACGTGACTACAAATTGTTTTAGTACCTTGTCGGGCTATAGGCCTCAATCATTCTTGCGTTACTTCAAGGGGTAATTGCAAGCAAAATTCCTAACTAAGAACTATAAGATTAGAAGCTACCTGATTCACCTCTGAAAGGTTGATAATCTTTGTGCAAGAGAGATAGTAACTCTCCCGAGACACTTGCCATATCGTGCCCCCATTAGTGTTTGGAGTCGACTAATACGGTGTTGAGAATCCATTGCATAAGACTCAGCGACCATATTCTGATTAGCTATTGGGTGTGTACCTAAGTTAGCAAGCAAAGGTTTTCTTCTCTAAGACAACTTCCATAGGGTTAGCGTGTTGTGATTGAATTATTATATATCTTGCATGTTTTCTATGTATTCATCCCTGAAACTTAAACTGAAATACTGAAACTAGAGAAAACAAATCAAACAATATCAAACAATTTAGTGATAAACTCTGTTCATGTCCAAACTAGTCTATGTTAGTCATCAAAACATCAACCCTTATAAAAAACTAGTAGTCGTCAGTCATTGAAACTATGTCTATCAAAATATCATTTCTGTCCAATCCTCCCTCATATGAATTCCTGATCTTGTCAATCAAAATAGTCAATATTGCCCATATCAGTCTGCAACAAGCATAAAATTGGTTATTGTAATTTACAGCATAAACAACCTTGATAGTGTACCCCTGTCGTTGCATTGCACGATTTTGTTGATCATCTCTCAGCTAGTTCAAACAACATCTTATCAAACCTAGGTTAACTTAGATAACATCTTACACAAGATAAATTATTCCTGAAACCAGACTAGATCTTAGTTACTTCTCCTAAATCACTACGTTAAATGAACAACTAGCTACAATTTGATCTTGACTTCTGCAACACATCTACTCTCGGTCTTGTCGGTTATAAATGCTTGTTCAAACCAAAAGCTCTTTTAAATTTTTTTGACAAAAGTAAGAATCTCATGGGTACCTTAGCTCCAATTCCCATGGCTACCTTTTCTCAAATGCTTCAAGATATCAAGGAAGAAATATATGACATGGAAATCCAACAAAATAAATCAATGACTCCATTTGAAAAACAAATGTATGATATCAAGTGTGAGAAACTTCAAGAAATGCCAAAACGATTATGTGATTTGACAAGCGAATACCAACAAATAATCGACAATCAAAGACCAAATCTCATACAACATCACAAAATACCTTCACCAAGACAAAAAGACATCTATTCCCTAGATAGACAGTTTACACCTTTGGGGCAATCTATTGAGTTAGCTTTGGAAGAGCTTATTAAGAACAATCTTATCATATTGCCTAAAAAGACCACATGGGGATGTGCAGTTTTGAGTAGTTATTATGTATATCATAGGCATAACAAACATAAGAATTTAATGTGTATGGAATTAAAACATAAGATTCAAGATCTCCTTGATGATGGTGTTATTGAAATTTCAGATCCTAATGACTCACCTAAAGAAAAAGAAGGAACTACTTCTAAGCATAATCAAAATCATGAACCTATGTCTAGCAAGGCTCCATATGTAGCCTCCATCCCTTCCATGATGCCTTCATCTCCTAAAATGTCTCAACAACAATCCATACCATCTCCTGATACAATGAAACTTCCCATGTTTACCTTCAAGGGCTATCTCCTATGGAAATCCAAGTTAATCCCAATATTGATACAAGTTCCTATAAAGATTTAAAAATCCCAGATCCTATGCCATCATGCACTCCAATTCCAAACGTACCCACTCTGGAGAGTCCCACTGAAAATGCTTCCCCATCATGCCAAAAGATGGAGACCTTCCAAGAATTCCCTACCCCTATGCACAATCCTACCCCTTCCTTAGAAGTGACTCCATGTCAAGAGGATAATCTAAAAAATGAAGAAACAAGTCCTATCATAAATCAAGATCAAGACTCCAAAACTCCTCAATCCTATCTAATGATTGAAAAAGATCTTATTTCACTAGAATCCCATGATGATCCCCTTATACCTTTCCATTTCTTCCAAGATGACTCACTTCCATTTCAAGAGCAAAGAATACTTCCAAATCCCATTCCTAATCCACTTCCTAAGAAAAATCATGATGCCTCTTCCACCTTTTCAAACGATCCTATTCAAAATAAAGAGTCAAATACCCTTCCTACTTTATCCAATGGTCCTCTTCCATGTCAAGATCAAATTATCCCTTAATCTCCTTGTCAAAATCCTTTATGTTCACTTTATGATCCTATCATTCCCTACATTCCACCTTCATCTCATAATGGACTCATGCCATCTTTCCAAAGAAACGTGTATCCTACAAGTCAAAATATTTATAAAGGCAAAGGGGTAGATCTCCACAAGCAAGAACCCCTCCATATTAAAGAAAATCTTAAAGGTCATGGCCTCAGGGAAATTTCTCAAGATGTTGGTATCTCTCATAAATCCTACATTTCTCCAGTAAAATCCAAATATACGATTCCTCCTTTGCCACTTCCATCCATTCTAGGTCTCTATATCCCTCCATCCCTTATGCAGGATCAACAAAGGCACACATCTTCGAGTACCTTCCATCCATATAAAAGACCTCCATATCATTCCTATCTATCCACGCATCTCCCTCCAAGCAATTTGGATGCCAAGCATAAAAGTCATAAATCAAGTAATCCACATGTATTCAAGGATCAACATGTCCCATCTAATTGACATGTCAAAACAAAGAGAAATATGATCCATAAAGAAAAAGGAAAATACAAAATGCCACAAAGGCCCACAAAGAAAGAAGAAAATTCAAAAGTTATATGGGTTCCTAAGGCACTTGCAGAAGCAATGCACTCTAAGGAACTACAAAAGCATGAAAAATCAAAAACCATGTGGACCCTAAGCGGTTTCTTGAAGCACAACAGTCTAAAGAAAAATAAAAATTGGCATCCAAAATTGTTTTTCCTCCATCCAAACCTTTCGAGTCTATTCCTCCATCGCCTTCTTCATCCATTTTGGGTTCTTATGCCCCAAAATATGTAACCTTTCTTCCATCCAAATCTCAAAATATGAGATTCACTTCTCTTCCATATGTCCACCATCCCTCAAGGCGTGTGCCAATGTTGATCTTTCCATCATTTCCATCTATCCATACACAATTCTTCCAACATACCATCCATTATCCAACACCTCTTTTTCACCCTTCCATCCCTCTTATCCATGCATAAATCCTTGGCCTAGTTTCATTTCATTATCCTACCAACATCTTTGAGTATACCTTCATAGCCATGGTCTATTGCAACTCATACTCTAAGGGTACCATCCAAAGAAGCAAGACATTGGGTTACTTCTTCCATCCCCTATAATGCCTCCATTATCTTCCAAAAGAAAAGAAAAGAAAAGATGAAAAAAAAAAAAAAATCAAAAAAAAAAGTAAAGAGAAATAAATTCGTCCTTGTGTGAAACCCACTTCTTGTGGCACCTTGGGCAAGTACCATGAAGAAAACCTAAAAAATGGGCATCATGCGTAATCCATTATCATTTTGAACTTTACAATAGGGGCAAGTTCCATCCATGTACATCCATCTATTATCTTTCTTCCTCCATTATCCTTCATCCTCTATTATCCCTCATTCGCTCTATCTACATTCATATCCCTTTTCCACCTTTGATCTTGACAAGGTTAAGGATCTTTACATGTTTTGTATGTCCTATTTATTACACTTGATCCAGACCCTTTAGCTCCTATCCATTGATTTCTTACATCCTTCATTGCTCCCTTTTGATCTTGATTAACACTATGGACAAACTGCAAAAACATGCTTTCCACAAACCTCTTGACATGGCCACTTCTTTGGACCATATGGCTTCGTGCTACATCCTTGCTTCGTTGCACTATATTCTTTCTTTCCATTGCGAAAATCCTTGCTTTACATTGCTATATTTGACTCTATGCTAGGATTAACATTGTGAGATAGTCCTTGAAAGCATCCACCATCATCTGCTTATCGATTCATGTACTGAAAATCCCTTTTGCTCTGCTAGACACTAGGGGCAAACATTAAAAAATCATAAAAATTAGTAAAAGTCCTAAAATAAATCTTAAAAATCAAAAAAAGTTTTGAAAAAATCAGAAAAAGTCCTGAAAAAATCCTAAAAATTAGAAAAAGTTCTGAAGAAAAGAAAAAAAAATGGAAAAAAGAGAGAAAATGCCTTGGTGAAAACCTGGTAAACAGGCACCTTGGTAAAAAAATATATGAATCTCTACCAAGTAGGCTAAAACCAGGCAAACAAGTGCCTCTTTTACTCAAGCGCTCCATCTATCAATGCAACATTAGCATTCCTGCTTTCATGCATCTTTGCTTTCGCTTGTACATATTTCAGTCACTTTTGTGGCATCCTGGTTCGTTGGAACCCTCATGGCTTGAAACCGATCATTGTCATAGTCTTACGTTAATCGATAAGAGCACATTACATGTCCTAAGCAGTGTCAACCAAGTCAACCTTACATCAATGAAACCTGGTCATCCACTTCGAGTCAGTTACCTGTCTCCTGACTACTGAAGAGTTCTATCATTGAGTAAACAAGCAAAACAACAAAACTGAAAACAATCACTAAACAGTTTGAGCTATGCATGAAAATTTTCTTTGTGTGTTGTCTTTTATATTGGTTTGCAATTATTATCCCTTTGAGTAACTCAAGGAAGTCTATTGTGACCAAGAGGAGCAAGGACTGGGGGGCATAATATTTTCTTTGTTTTTTTCTTCTAGGAATGATTCCAATGATCTAGAAACATCTAAATTAGCTAGGTGTCTGTGAATAGATCCTTCACATCAAGGTGAAATCACCACACATACCCTCACTCCACTTATTTGAATGCTATAGGGAGGTTCCCATCATTTCTTTGTCTATTTTGAGGGAATTTCTTTATCATGCAATCCAGGTCCCTATGAAATATGTCCAAGGATATGAACGAAAAAAGGGTCATTGTGGACAAGATAATTAATATTGCACATGAAAAGAAAGGAACTCTAATCTACCTTCTATGTTTGTAAAATGCTTAATGATGAAAATTAAGCTTTTCAAATCCAGTGACTAGGTTTCGGTTGCATCTCATTTTGCATTTCATTTTGCATTTTGTGAATTTAGAGTGATTTCGGTATAATAACAATGCTCTCTTTATCTTCTGAATGAGAGTTGGAAGCTTTATCATTTCTCAACTAAGTGGTCTCTTTTTCATCATCATTTCTCTGATCGAGTACTTGTGTATTGAGATGTTAGTTGCATACATGAGCATCTTATATAGATCCATACATTTCATTTTATACTTATTTGCATTCATATTATTGCATGAAAAAAAATAAACATTTGCATTACTAGTTACTCATTCTCCTCATTTATTTGCATCATCATTTATTTGCATAAAAAGAAACAAAAATAAACACCCATATTCCATTTGCATTCATTCATCTATACTGAAAAGAAATGCATACATATAGAATAAAGCATATAGAACAACATCTCATAATCAATCAACACAAGTACAATGAAATCAAATCACGAGCTTGTAAATTGGTTGTCCTGAGTCCATTTTTGGGATCAAAATCGAAATCTGATGTCAACTCTCTCATCGAAATTTGACAAAATTTGGACCACTTAGTGCTTTTCATCAAAAGCTCATTCTCTCTTCTAATTGCTCTCAATTTCTCGTTAATCAATGCTAAATCTCAATTTAATTTCTATAAATCAACTTTGCGCTCAATTTCTTATCAATCAACGCAAAATTTTCAAAAATTCATCTGAATTAATTTGTGCTCAAAACAACTTCTCATCACTCAAAATTGCCTATAATCGTTATGTACCCTCACCATCTTTCGATTTCGTTCCCAAGGGAGCATATTCATGACCTTATGACCTCACATCTTCAAATGTCAAGAAATTTTTTAAATATTCATCAAAAGTCGAGAAAAACATCTTTTTCAACTAAAGAAAATCAATCAAATAAGACCTCATCGCTAGGGGCATTCAACTTCATCACTTTATATCAAGTTGAGATTTCTCGATCATCTGAATCATATCAATCGCTAGGGGCATATCAGTTTCATCGCTCTAGATCAAGTTGATATTTGTCTTTTATCTGAATCAATCTCTTAACGTAAATAAGTTTCACCGCTTTTCATCAAGCTGATTATTCATTTAAACTCAATCAAGGGTTTAAAGAGTATCTTTGATCACACTCAATCTAAGCAGGTGTTCAGTATTCGTCTCTTTCGATCAAGCTAGATAGTTTATCTTCACTCATCGTATCTTGATCAATCAAGTTCAAGATCAATTTTTATCGTCACTCGCTATGTCTAGATCAATCAAGTTCTAGATCAATAAGATCTACTTCTTGATCAATCAAGTTCAAGTTTGGTGTCTTTTTTTTCTATCATTCCTAATTTCAATCAATTTAAGGAATGGTATTGCATTAATCAAACTTCATTTAGCTTCGTCGCTTCAAAACAAACTAAACTCCTCGCTTTTCATCCAGTTCATGATCAATCAAGTTCAGAACTGATATCTCCTAGACATCAAATTTTCTTTGAACCAATGCATTGCTCACACATTAATTCAAAGAGGGGCAAATATAATACCCTAAAAATGGTCATCTAAACCATGAGCCCCTAATCTTGACAACGTCACCAAGGTCCTAACCAAAGACAATTAAATAAATCTTGAGCACACAATTAATTTATAAAATTATCAAAAGTCACATGGCAAAATTAATCACCCAATATTAATTAAATATTTATTTAATTAATTGATCATTCCAAGTAAATCATTTTTAAAACAATTATCTTATTTATTTTATTAAATCTCCTAGCATATTTAATTAAATAAATCAATTTTCCATTAAATCATCAAAAAGAGGAATTAATTTGAAAGATAAATAAAGATTGCCATAAATCTTCAAAAAAGGAAACAAATCAAGAAAGAGGAATTGGAAATTATGAGCACAAATCTTCAAAAAAGGAAACAAATCAAAAAAGGAGTTAATTGACAAAAAAAGAATTAAAAATTGAGAAAAGAAATCAATTGTAGATAATCTTGAAAAAAACAAATTAAAAATTGATGAATAATCTCAAATAAAGAAATTAAAACAATTAAATATTAAAATTAAATGAAATAGAGAATAAATTAGTTTTTCTTGATTTTATCTTAGTTTTAGTTCAATTTCCTTTAAAACTAAGAAAAGCATCCAATCACATCAATTCACCTGGATTGCGCTTCCTCTTGGAAAATCTTGACCACTCATCATCATTTGATCTTAGCCTTTGGTTTCTTTCTGAATTTTCTATAAATTCAAGCTTTCATCTCTCATTCAAAAGATCCTGGAGAATATATTGTTATTATGTTGTTTTTGCTCTAGGTTAATTGAGAATTTGCATTGAGATATTGCATATTAGCTACTTCATATTTCTTAAATCATTTAGCTTAAAAATTCATATATTTCTTAAATCATGTTAGATTAATCATGCATATCTAGATTAATCTTGCATTCATCTAGCTTAAATTCATGCTCATATAGATTTAAAAATCCTTCGTTTAGGTGTTGTCTAGTCACTGGATAGCTTAGCAATCTAAGAGCAATATAAACTCGCACCTATTAAAAGGCAATGGGTCACTTTGTTATGGTTTTATTATTGATTGATTATTAATTTATTAACCATGCATCTAATGACTTAATTGAAGTGTTGTGTATTCCAGATACAGATACAGGTCCACTTTTCACACACACAGTGAAGAGGTCCTTTGCTAGTTAAAAATGATATATAGTAATGAGTTTGAAACTAGATGATGATGAATAAAGTGTGGTATTTTATAGAAATAGTTGAGAGCAATAGTTATTTTGGAAGATTAGCAAAGAGATAACTTGAGATTAGTCAAAGTGGGACTTGAACATAAAGTTGGGTATACCAATGTTTGTGTTATATTGATGCCTGAAATTATAATTGATGGATTGTTATGCAGGTCATGGCATGGAGTCCATAATAATTGCATTCAAATTTTCTCTTATTGGAGCTGCATGTTGCTCCATAGGTCTTGTGGAGTGTTTTTTAATATTAAGCATAAGTTTGCAAATATTATGTATAGGTATTAATTGTTGGCATGTTAATTTGCCCACATGCATGTGATCAATTTGAACTATATTTCATTACATGAGATAAAAATAGAATATTGGTAATTTCTTCCACTTGCATGAGAAGAACTCTACTTTGTAAGAGCTAAAATAAGAGTTCGGAAAATAGAATTTACATCAAGATTTTAACTGCATGTTTGCATTTTTATTTCTAGTTGGCATTCATGTGCCAAAGACCTCTATATAAAGAGGTAGATTGTAATGAATTCTTTGTCCTTGATCATTCGATCATTGATCCTTGATCACGTATCAAGAAGTGTTTTGTATTCAGTTTTGAATGAATATAAAGTTTTATCTTCTTTTTGAAGTAGTTCTATGTTTATTGCTATGTAGCAATTTGTGTCTATTTATTTCTTTAGTTTCTTCAATTGGTATTAGAGCCATGTTATTGAAATTATATGGGTTAAATCATTGAAGTTATAGAAAGTTTCAAGGAGATCTAAATAGTAAGAAGGAAGGTTGATGAGATGAGAAGATCATCATTCGCAAGACGAAGCTTCGGTGGCAAGTTTGAAGTCGCAGGAAGATCACAATCAAACAAGGATGATTTTATGTTGAAGATTCTTGTAATTGAAGTCTAATTCCACTAGTTGTAGCTAGTATAAGTGTGCAACTTGAAGACAACCATTGGTGTTGAAGCATGAAGCCAACACATGAAATCAAGGTTAAAAAGTAAACCTGATTTTCATAGGAGGAGATCAAAGTCAAAGGGATTTGTAGTCACTCAAGCAAGCACAGTAAATTTTGAAACCACCTATGCATGGTGAAGCCCTCAATTTGTGAGGAAACCCAACCATGGTCTTTGAAGAGGCCATAGTGGTTTTTGTCAAAAAAAAGAAGAGGTCAAAAAGATGAGAGAGCCCTTCAGGAGAGAAGATTACAAATTTTGTGAAAGATGGAGAAATTATTTTAAGCCACCAATATGCAATCATGGTAGGAGTTGAGCCCATTGAAGATGGATGAAGATACAATTGTTCTTTGTATTAAATCGATTAGTAGTTGAAATTAATGGGGGAGAATGTTGGCCTGCTAATTTTCCCACATGCATGTGATCAATTGTAGTTTGAACTGCACTTCATTGTATGAGATTAAAATAGAATATTGGCAATTTCTTCCACTTGCATGAGAAGAACTCTAGTTTGTAACAGCTAAAATAAGAGATCAAAAATTAGAATTTACATCAAGATTTTAACTGCATGTTTTCTTTTTTATTTTTAGTTGGCATTCATGTGCCAAAGGCCTCTATTTAAAGAGGTACATTGTAATGAATTCTTTGTCTTTGATCATTTGATCATTGATCCTTGATCACATGATCAAGAAGTGTTTTGTATCAGTTTTGAATGAATATAAAGTTTTATAGATGCCTTTTGAAGCAATTCTACATTTATTGCTATGTAGCAATTTGTGTCTATTTATTTATTTATTTTTTTCAATTAGTATTAGAGCCATATTCCAGAAATTATATGAATTAAAATGCTGAAGTTGCAGAAAGGTTCAAGGAGATCCGACTAGTAAGAAGGAAGGTTGATGAGATGAGAAGATCGTTGTTTGCAAGACGAAGCTTCGGTGGAATGCTTGAAGTCGCAGGAAGATCGCAATCAAACAAGGATGGTTTTATGATGAATATTCTTGTAATGGAAGTTTGTTGCCACTAGTTGTCGCTAGTCTAAGTGTGCAATTTGAAGACAACCATAGGTGAAAAGGTAAACTCGATCTTCATAGGAGGAGATCAAATTCAAAGGGATTTGTATTACCTCAAGCAAGCACAAAAAAGTTTGAAACCACCTATACATGGTGAATCCCTCAATTTGTGAGGAAACCCAATCATGGTCTTTGAAGAGGCCACAATATTTTTTGTCAAAAAAAGGAGAGGTCAAAAAAGGAGAGAAGCCTTCTATGAGAGGAGAGTAGATTACAAATTTTGTGAAAGATGGAGAAATTATTTTAAGCCACTCATATGCAATCATGGTAGAAGTTGATCCCTTTGAAGCTGAATGAAGATACAATTGTTCTTTGTATTAAATCGATTAGTGGTTGAAATTAAAGAGGATAATGTTGGCATGCTAATTTCCCCACATGCATGTGATCAATTGTAGTTTGAATTGCACTTCATTGCATGATATAAAAATAGAATATTGGTAATTTATTTCACTTGCATGAGAAGAACTCTAGTTTACAAGAGCTAAATTAAGAGCTCTAAAAATAGAATTTACATCAAGATTTTTACTGCATGTTTTCTTTTTTATTTTTAGTTGGCATTCATGTGCCAAAGACCTCTATATAAAGAGATAGATTGTAATGAATTCTTTTTCTTTGATCATTCAATCATTGATCCTTGATCGCATGATCAAGAAGTGTTTTGTATTCAGTTTTGAATGAATATAAAGTTTTATCTGATTTTGAAGCAATTCTATGTTTATTGCTATGTAGCAATTTGTGTTTATTTATTTCTTTATTTTCTTCATTAATGAATCTAGCTAGTAAATTTTTAAACACAAGCATATGACTATATATGCATATAAATATATTTAGGATGTTCAAATATTTCATATGTTCCTTCAAATCTATTAGCTCCTAAAATTGTTAGAGGCCAATTATTTAATGAGAGTAGATAAACTTTGGACTACATATTGAGCTCAACTTATAGTCAAGTGGGTATTCCTAGAGATATCCTAACCAAAATTAGAGGAGATAGAAAAAAAGACAATGTGACAAGTTATGGTTATATTTAATGTAAGTTCAACCCCAAAGGATATCATTAGGTTAAAGGTTGACCAATTGTAAAAGATACCTCTAATATCACTATTATTGATATAATGACAAGAGATGTAAGATGAAGGCACAAAGAAATGATTCACAAAATGATTGCTCTATAAAGTTCACAAATGATATTTCTCTTTCAAATAATAAATTATGAACTTTAAACCAACAATAAAATAGTTCTAAGCTACTTGTGAATGATTTTTTCTTTTCTTTTCTTAGAGTGTGATTGAATCACTTGTTTCTTGGATTTGTGCCTACCTAAGGAGTTACAAATGCATACTTCAAAACTGAAAAAAATAGTGAAAAGAAGCATAGATGAGTTGAGGTGACAATGTAATACATCAAAGAACATGTATCAAACATAGAACAAACCTAACAGTCATACACTAAATTGTATAAATTCATGTATAACAAAGATATGATTTTTGCAATATTTGTGATGTTTTAAAATGTTGTTGCCATTATAAAATGTATATTGTATTCACATAATAAGTTGTGATAACAAAGAACCTTAACAAAAGGTTACAAGCTCCTTTGAAAAGACACAAATAATACTACAAACATCTCAACCTAGACACCCATTAGAATCTTTTAAACTTTCAATATTCCAAATTTTAATACACTACTAAAACAAGTTGTTCAAAGATGGAAACCCTAAAATATTTTTGACACTTGATAAATAATCACTGGAAACAAAGATGACCACTACTTGAATTGAGGATAGAACTTACACTTATTGTAGTTATAAGCCACATCCTAAAGAGCAAATTAAAATCTTCTTAAAATTTTTAAAATTATAAATTGGCCACCTCTATTAAAGGTAGTCCATGTGAGGATTAAAGGTTCATTTTAAATCATGCATAGGAGAATGAATCGCATTTTTTAGTAGGAAAACACCTTCAAGATATCATACAAATCAAAAAAAGGCTTTAATGAAAGTGTGGACGTCCTTGGGATTTTTTAGGGTTTTAGAGGCATAACTAGCCTTAGCTTTAAATGTATAAATCTAGGTATTTAACACGAGTCTTGGTCTTAAAGGGACCTAATAAATTTCATTTACATGCTTAGGACATGATAAGGAAGAACTCAAAAAACGTGAAAGGTGACGGGTGCTTGCAAGCCTCCAAAAATTTAGGTAATGTGGGATTAGGAATTAGAAGTGTCAGAAAATCAATGCTAAGGACTTGGGAGAAGAGTAAGCCAACCATTAGATTTTCAGAGTGATTTTATACTAAGAGTGAAAAGGGATTGATGATTAGAAACTAAAAGATAGAGACCCTTTATAGAATCAATACTTTGGAAGGGATTTTGGAGGTGCAACATTCCTCTAGAGCTATAATGTTTGAAGGGAATACATGAGACCAAAGGTTAGGTCTTTTCCATTGATGCTAAAGGGGAATAAAACAACTCATTTTTTTTAAATGCTCCTAAGATTGAGTTGTTATATATCAAATAGGAGGAGTTCCAGAAATGATTTGTCTATGTTAGTGTGCTAACAACATTTTTATTGTTTTCCATCAATAACAAAGAGGGATACTGTTAAACATATGTCATCATTGATGAAAAAAGGATTTTACAAGATGTGATAGAGGAGTTAGAAGATTATACATAGCTCAATGTGAGGTCAAGTCATCATGTAACTATATAGTGACAACCATTATTATATTTATGTGTAAGCATTTGAATTATAGAAGTAGAGTGTAAAGTTATAAGATCCTTTGGTGGATGTTTGTAGTATCATATTTCATCTATTGCTATTATTGAATGTATTCTAGATATATCTATGATGTATTTATAAGGCCCATTCCTTTGATAGTATGTTTTAACACAATGATTTTTATGCTCCACATTCTACCTATCTTTATGTTAGACACAATGCACCACTGAGAAGGGGAGGGGGCGAACCAGTAGTTCTCAAATCTCTTTCCCTTTTGCAATCCTATGTGAGCATACCGATTGATATATTTACCTCAATGTAGACTTACCGATTAAGGAGGAGACTAACTTAAATGCAAACACACTCACAAGGGGACATCACATAACACCAGCATATACGAGGAAAACCCAAGATGGGAAAAACCTTAGTGAGCAATGTTGCTGGAGTCTACTACTCCAATCCAGCCTCACAATAAAACACAGTTACAAAGTTTAGGGCACCAATCCAAGGAGCACCAACCCATGAAGCTACAATCCCTGTACTAAGATACAACTCAGTGTTCACAATGTAAGCATCAAATACATAAGTAGTTATCTTCTTACAAGTGAATCTTGCAACCATTATATATATATATATATATATATATCTTACTTTGTTGGTGAGATACCTTCTTTGCTTCACTGACTCACTTCTTTGCTGCTCTTCACCTGCTGCTTCACTACAGGTAAGCCCTACTAGTTTATCTCTCTTCTATATTTCTCTCACTGAATCTTCTCCTCACTACTCTGCTCTTCACTGATTCTACTCTCTATCAATTGCCTATTTATCTTCTCTGTAGCCTCCTTCACTTCTGCTCTACCTGTATGAACACTACCAGTTATTCTCTCTAATTGATTGAATGCTTCAAATAGGTTGTCTCTCACTCCCACTCTCTTCACAGATGCTCATTGAGCACTTGGGTGATTTTCTCTTACTTGTAGAAGTCTTTCACTTCGCAATTGCACAATATTCTTCTATTCAGCAGCAACAAATAATCTCTTTGGCCTTCACACTTATACCCCAGACTTCCAACCAAAAATCAATTCAAAATCTGGGTGGTTAGGGATTCCTCACCATCCTCAAGGAAAACCAAATCCAATCAGATCTTATATGATCCAATTTTTCAGAGTGTCAATCTGCACAACTCTGCCATTTATGCATCTCCTAGATCATGCCTTTCATCTTTGGTGACTTTCTTATTACCCTATTAGTTGATCTCTTGGTCAAACATGAAAGATATGTCATGCTATTTCCTCCTTCACCTCGATCATCTCAATTGCTCTTACCTGACTCATAGCTATCTTCTAGACCTCGAGCCTTAAACCCCTGCAAAAGCTTTGTAGCATGTCTTGTGATTTGTGTGACCTTTCATTAAAGTCAACCAACCATGCATAAACCCTATCGATTTACATTCCATCTTTATCCAAATGCATGTTCACCACATTGACTCCATGTGGCATTCATATTGATCAACTGCAAGCTTGGCACTTCATGTTGGTCTAGATAGGATCACTGACTAGCCACTCTACTGGCTCCTCTTTCCTACCAGTTTGCTAACCATGCTAGTATCACACACTATACCGGTAACCTCATCATGTTTGCATTCTGTTGAACTATGGGTGGAACACCTTGACCGGTCCTCAGACATGTCTTTCTTGAGAAATCTCATTTTCTCATTTTCCCAAGGTGGAGAGTTGTCTACATCTTCACCTTGCTCATATTACCAGTGGGCTTACACACTAGTTATCACACATGATGACACCAGTCATCAACCTTCATTAGACTCCTTCATCGGTTAGACCATTCTCCTTTGACTATATCTACTCAGTCGGTTTGTCTGAATGACAAACATTTCACTCTTCTTCAACATGCTTCCTTTGTCAGTCCAGTGCATAACCCTGATCTAAATACACTTAAGGCATTCCCTTAGTTCACCAGTGGATTTAGTGTGATCCTTCAAGTCCTTGCCTTTACCTCATCACTCTTATCTCACCAAACTATAATGCACTCAATACATATAGGAGATGAGCCCCATTTACTTGGTGGAGTAACACCTTGTCATCTACTCATATGAGTTCCCTATTTGTGCAGCATATCTTCAAATAGGCACATGTGAACCAATGTGGACAAACTCACTATTGGTCATTGCTTCTGAAGATGACTACATCTTCATCCAGTGGGAGTCCTGTTGTTCTGTAACCTCACATCATACCAGTGACCTATTAAATCTTCTCTTCCTGTTTAGATGTGATTCAGATAACATTCTGCCTCTTCATCACAAACAACTGCTCAAACACCTCTCTATATCATCACACAAGTCAGGCACTAACTTGTGTATTGATGACTCATGAGGTCATCTTCCTTACCTTTATCAGTGTTCTACAACACAAGGTGATATCTAAGATATCACATCTTGTACTCCTTCACAACAGTGTTGCACATACATCTCTTGTACCGATGGTCATCCCATACTGGTTGACATCAATGAAAACATAATGCAAACAATCTCCCCCTTTGGCATTGATGACAACACATGTGGTATTTGATATACTACATAGTCTTTCTTCCCCTTACTCTAATCCATGCATTCACACATATGTAGTATGTGGTATACTATAGAATCCTTCTCCCCCTTTGACAACAATGGCAAAGGGCACTATCAGGATATCATTTCTCCTTGTCTTTACCAACACTAACTGAATACTTTCTCCCCCTTTCTCTTCATTGGATGTAATAGTTCCTTTGATACCACTTATTATCTTGTCACTGATTTTTACATCTTCTCAAGCCACAACACTTGAGATGGGGAACTTAACCATCAACTCTAATACAAATTGTTGATGTGTCAGTGAATACTAATCACCTGTCGGTCAACCTGCAACACCTCTGCAATTTCAATCTCCTACTATTTGGGCAGTCAGTATCCTTGCAAGTTCAAGAAAGCCAACTCTTCATCATGAGCACTTGAACTCCCCCTGAGTCATACATCTTAGATTCTTATCTCCAGTCAGGTACAGTACCAAGACTCTAATCTTCTCCATATACCAGTTTAGCTATGCATATGTCATCATCTGATGATCCTTCAACTCCATTGTATCCACCACAAGCAATGAGATTATCCTAAATTTTCCCAATGCCATACAATGACATCATCATGCCAAGAGACAAACCGGTTAGCCCAAAAACATGCAAGCCTGCAGGACCAACAACTGGGGCCAACATATGTCTTTCAGGTCTTCAGCAATACCTCCTGAGACATAATTTCACTCCATACTACTAGGGATAATGCAATGCTCTCGAACCTCATTGTCTTACATAACCTGCAAGTACCTATTAGCATCCATGTTGGTAACATCTTGCACATACCAGTTAACATCTAATGTCGATTTTCAACCTTCACTCTTTGAAACATGCAATGGTGATTGATCAGTAATCTGTAGGTGTGTAGTCAAGGCAACATCTACACACACTTATCTTTACATTTTCATCCTTAATACCCGCAACACCATGTTCTTCCATGTTACCTTCTTCACTGAGGGGGTGAATAATAAATTCAATGTGCCACTCCCCCTGAGGTCCAGCATCTCCTTTAGGCCTTGGGAGATATCATTTGTGCATTGAGTGCATAGTGCCAGTCCATTGTCTTCTTCCTCCATACCTGCTTGGTCTCATTCTTCTTCTCATTTTTAGGCTTGGAAGCAGGTCTTTCCTTCTTCTACAAATAGGTCTTTCCATCTCTTAATTTCTTAACATAGCCAGAAGTAGTGCTATAGTAGCATAGAACATCCATCCCGACTTCATGATTTGGGAATCTCTTGATATACCAGTTTGACCATCTTCTCCTGGTCATGTGGATTTGACTAGCAACCAGAACTGGTGGACCTCTTACTCCTGCAGGGATATTTCTCCTTTGGTTCCATGCAAGTCTCTGCCTTCCATATGCTCTGTTTTCACTTATCTGCAGAGCATGGCAATTTTGTCAACCTCCATGTGACTGCAGCTTCCTCTTCCTACATTTAAACTCTCTATGGCTAGATCCATTGTAGTTATGGCAAACAATCTTTTCATAACTGGGAGAAGGGACATGCATGTATCTACTTCTGGATACATCCTTCCCATAAGAATGATTTCTATGAGATCCTATATTATCCTTTCTAGATCTCTTTCTACATTCCCTTACCTTATGGCCATAATCATTACATGTAAAGCAATAACCAGTAAATGATGACATATGACTTACATATTTACTTTTCCATTCATGAGGAGATCTTGCCGATTTTGCATCCCTATCTTTTCCTTTTTTATAATGGATCCTTGGTTGTCCATTCTAAGCACCTCTTTCATCTGATCTCTTCTTCTTCTCCCACACATGCTTCCCCCTATGGGTGGGATCATTTTTTTTTCCTTTGCCGGGAGAGGGTCTCCTTTGCTACTTCCTCATCTTCCTACTTTCAGTGATTTTTTCTTCTCCCATCTTCCCCTCAACTTTGAGATCTGCATGATTCTTCCTTTTTGCAACATTGATCTTCACCCTTGTCTACAAGTCCACACCAATTCTGGTCAGATCAACTTTCTTTTGAGGAGCATATCTAACATGGAAGGTTTGGCCTTTGTTCTCTCCAAGTAGCCACCGATGTTTTTTGTCTTTTATCTCTAGCTGAGAGGCTAGATCTTCACACCGACATTTCTTGGTGTCTTCTACCCGAGTCTTCAACTCTGAGATGCATTTCTCAGATTCTTTAAGGCTCTTGACTATCAGTTCTACTCCACAATAGAAACATTCTTGAATAGCTTTTATTCCCTTTTAACTCATAAAGTTCTTCAAGTGCATTTACAAGCTCTCCTTCAAGGTCAACTTCTCCTTCTTCTTATTATCAAGAGGGTCTTGATGGCTAGATCTATCTACCATATCTTCCTCTTCATCATCATCACTACCCAACACATCTTGTTGAGGGGAATTGTTTGCCCAGCCACTTTCATATTCTAGAGCCACTAAGAGTTGAGCATCTTCTTCATCACTACTATGACTTCTAGCAGATCTATCTTCATCATCCAGATAAATATGAGAGGTATTTCTCATATTTTCTTCATTTTTTGGTTCTACAGTTGAGGGTTCATTTCCATAGAGCTTATTCAATCTTTCCCATAAGCTCTTTATTGTTTTACACCTGTCCACCTATAAGAGACATCACCAGTGAGTCCACTGAATATAGCCTTGATGGATTCTTCATTGCATTGGTTTCTTCTTTCTTCAACAAATCTGATAGGAAGACTGACCTTTCTAGATAGACACTCAACTACTGACATCCATACATCAAACCCTAAAGAGGATAGGAAAAATTCCATTTTGTAACTCCAAATAGAAAAATTTGAACCATCAAATATAGAAGCACATATTGACACTAAACAAACCATTGTTTCCTTGAGCCGAAATCTACCCAAGTTGGAGAACACTCTTCTAACTGGGAACGTAGGCTCTGATACCAATTGTTAGACACAATGCACCACTGAGAAAGGGGAGGGGGTGAATCAGTGGTTCTCAAATCTCTTTCCCTTTTGCAATCATATGTTAGCATACCGGTTGATAGATTTAACTCAATGCAGACTTACTGGTTAAGGAGGAGACTAGCTTAAATGCAAACACACTCACAAGAGGACATCACATAACACCAACATATATGAGGAAAACCGAAGATGGGAAAAACCTCGGTGAGCAATGTTGCTAGAGTCTACTGCTCCAATCCAACCTCACAATAAAATATAGTTACAAAGTTTAGGGCACCAACCTAAGAAGCACCAACTGCTGACTTTAGGGCACCAATCCAAGGATAACTAGCCTCTGACTTTAGGGCACTGACCCCAGGAGCTACAACCCTACACTGAGCTACAACTCAGTGTTCACAATGTAACCATCAAATACATAAGTAGTTATCTTACTCTGTCAAATAGATACCTTCTCTACTTCACTAACTCGCTTCTCTGCTGCTCTTCACCTGCTACTCCACTACTGGTAAGCCCTACTAGTTTATCTCTCTTCTGTACTTCTCTCACTGAATCTTCTCCTTACTGCTCTTCTCTTCACCGATTCTACTCTCTGTCAGTCGCTTGTTTATTTTCTCTGCAGCCTCCTTCACTTCTGCTTTGTTGGTATGAACGCTGTCGGTTCTTCTGTACAAATGATTGAATGCGTCAACCAGGTTATCTCTCATTCCCACTCTCTTCATAGATTCTTGTTGAGCACTTGGCTGATTTTCCCTTACTTGCAGAAGTATTTCACTTCACAATCGCACAATATTATTCTATTTAGCATCAACAAATAATCTATTTGGCCTTCACACTTATACCCCAGACTTCCTACCAAAACTCAATTCAAAATCTGGGTGATTAGGGTGTCCTCACCATCCTTGAGGCAAATGAAATCCAATCAGATCTTATCAGATCTTGTTTGATCCGATCTTTCAAACTATCAATCTGCACAACTCCACCATTTACGCATCTCCTAGATCACACCTTTCATCTCTGGCGACTTTCTTTTTATCCTAATAGGTGATCTCTTGGTCAAACACAAAAGATCTGTCATGCTATTTTCTCCATCGCCTCGATCTTCTCAATCTCTCTTAGCTAACTGGTAAGTGTCTTCCAAACCTAGAGCATCAAACCCCTGTAATAGCTCTGCAGCATGTCCCGTGATTTGTGTGACCTTTCGTTAAAGTCAACGAACGCTGCAGCAACCCTATCGATGTACATTCCATCTTTATCCAAATGCATGTTCACCACGTTGACTCCATGTGGCATTCATATCAACCAACTACCATCTCGACACTTAATCTTGGTCTAGATAGGATCACCGACTATCCACTCTACTAGTTCCTCTTTCCTGCTAGTTTGCTAACCGTGCCAATATCACACACTGTACTGGTAACCTCATCATGTCTGCATTCTACTGAACTGTGGGTGGAACACCTTGACCGATCCTCAAACATGTCTTTCTTGAGCAAGCTCATTTACTCATTTTCCCAAGGTGGATAGTCATCTACATGTGCACCTTTCTCATATTACTGGTGGTCTTACGCATCGGTTATCATGCATGATGACACGAGTCATCAACCTTCACTAGAATCCTTCATCGGTTAGACCATTCTCCTCTGACTGTATCTGCTCAGCCAGTTTTTCTGAATGACAAACACATCACTCTTCTTCAGCATGCCTTCTCTGTCAGTCTAGTGCATAACCTTGATCTCATGCACTTAAGGCATCCCCTCACTTCACCGGTGGAGCTAGTGTGATCCTTGAAGTCCTTGCCTTTCCCTCTTCACTCTTATCTCACCAAAATATAATGCACTTAATGCATATAGAAGATAGGCCCCACTTACTTGGTGGAGTAACATCTTGCCATCTGCTCATGTGAGTTCCCCATTTGTGTAGCATATCTTCAAATAGGCACATGTGAACTGGTGTGGACACACTTAGTGTTGGTCATTTCTTCTGAAGATTACTACATAATCATCCGGTGGGAGTTCTATTGTTTTGTAACCTCACATCATACTGGTAACCTATTCAATCTTCTCTTCCGATGTGGATGCGATTCATATAACATTCTGCCTCTTCATCTCAAACAACAACTCAAACACCTCTCTATCTCATCACACAAGTCATGCACTAACTTTTGTACTGATGACTCTTGAGGTCATCTTCCTTACCTTTACCGGTGTTCTACAACACAAGGTGATATCCAAGATATCACATCCTATACTCCTTCACAATAGTGTTGCACATAAAACTGTTCCACCGGTGGTCATCCCATGCCAGTTGACATCAATGACAAAACAATACCAACACTTTAATCTTATAACCCATGGTTTGATTAGAGAAAATGTATACACTTTTTCAATTTGATTCTATAGTTTCTAGATTTTATCTTTTTTTATTAGAGTTTGAAGTGAAAAATTGGTCACTATGATATTTAATCAATTGGTTTTCTATTCCAATCCAATGTGCTAGAAATTATTAATATCTACTCAATAATTGTAGTGTGTGGATGACCATTTGAATGAGATGGGGCTACCTTACGATGTTCATAGAATGTTATCTCCTCTAGAGCAATGTGTGGGCTTTTGGACTTGGCTTATTACATGGTTTAGGTTGTGGTAGACTTATAGAGGCAATAATATTTTTATTAGGCTGACATATGACTATTATTATATTCAAGTTGTATATATATATATAGTGATCTATGATCTATCCTAGATATTTTGAAAGCTATCTTATTTTGGGTTTGAATGTAATTATCTGATATGTGTTTGATGTTCATGTATGAGGGTGATGTTATTTGACATCCATTCCAATCATTATGTGATTTCATCAAAAGGTCATATACTATAGGAGTGTTCTGAAGCTTGATTGGATCAAGTGAAAGCTAGTTATTTAGTCTGAATGTCTACAATTTAAATGTGTCTATTCTAGTGAGATTGGCGTCTCACCTACTAAGTTTCTCCTTGGATATTGGTGTCTATTGTGTCGTGTTGGCTATAAATATAATAATGGTTTGGTGTCTCTAGTAGGTTGGTACGTAATTTATATTGTAACTTACTCTTTATTTTTTGAGGATTTATTTGGCTAGTAGATCCAAGGACCTAATCTCACTGTGATTTTTGTCATTATTGGTTTCCACATAAATATAGTGTTCTTTGTGTGCATGTGTGCTTGCATGTTGATTAACTACTTTATTATTAAGGAAATATTAGTAAATGTTTCTTTGATGAATTATGACTCAACTTTGGATTTGTTAATACCATTTTATATTTAATTATGTTGCATTTGGTATATACTAATTCACCCCATCTTAGTATATTGAGCTCTCTTCAAGTTCACGAAATGGATATTACCCTTTTTTGACTAAGAAATATATAAACCAAGAAATCATTAGCACTTGAGAAATTCAAGATATTCAAAGCTAAGGTGGAGACTGAGAGAGGGTTGAAGCTAAAGTGTATGAGATCTAACAGAGGAGGAGAATTCACATCTGGCGATCTTGATTCATTTTGTTGAAGGAATGGAATTAGAAGAAAATTATCTACTCCTAGAACCCCACAACATAATGGAGTTGTTGAAAGAAAGGAAAAAACTATTTTGGATGTTGCTAAGGACTATGATGATTGAAGGAAATGTTGCACAAATATTTTGGAGATAAGTTGTTAGCATTGTTGTTTACAGATTCAACCAGGTGCATATAAAAGGTGATTCTCATAAGACTGGCTATAATTTATGGTTTGGTCATGTTCCTACAGTTAGATATTTTAGATTTTTTGGAAGAAAATGTTATATCAAAAGAGACGAGGATATAGGAAATTTTGATACAAGATGTGATGAAGGAATCTTCTTGCGTTATTCTACTAAGACCAAGGCCTACCAGTGTTATAATAAGAGATTGAAGAAGATAGTAGAAAGTGAAAATGTGAAGTTTGATGAATGTCATGGAAAGAAGATCAAATTATGAGAATATGAGTTTGATGAT
This sequence comes from Cryptomeria japonica, assembly GCF_030272615.1. NCBI lineage: Eukaryota > Viridiplantae > Streptophyta > Pinopsida > Cupressales > Cupressaceae > Cryptomeria > Cryptomeria japonica. Next base: position 254,022,513 of record NC_081411.1, read on the forward strand.
TAGGATATTATTTCAAAGCAAGCATAGATTGAGATCATGAAGTAGAATGCTTGGGTAAAGAGAGTTACTCTGGATATTGTTGCTATGAGTGAAGAAGTTCAAGAACCTGAGAATCAAAAGAATCAGAAGACTCTAAGGTATGAGAAATTTAATCATTCAAAAAATTAGATTATTGGTGATAAAAAAAAGGTGTGATGACTAGGAGAAGGATTGTTGCTGAAGAGATATGCTTGATTTCCAAGATTGAACCTAAAGATGTTGTTGAAGCTTGTAAGGATGAGAATTGGATAACACGTATGGAAGAAGAATTGAATCAAATTGAGAAGAATAACACATGGGAACTTGAACATCCAATACCTAAAGACAAGAATGTGATTGGCACTAAATGGGTGTTCCAGAATAAACTTAATGAAGCCAGTGAAGTGGTTAGAAATAAAGCAAGATTGGTATGTAAAACGAGTACTCATAGATGGAAGGTATTGATTATGAGGAGACTTTTTCTCTGGTAGCTGAATTGAAGATATTATGCTACTTGCATATGCTACTTACAATAATTTCAAGGTAATTAGAAGGATGTGAAGTTAGCCTTTTTGAATGGTGATTTGGAAGAGGAAGTCTACATTGAGCAACTAGATGGATTTTCATTATCAGATGAAGGAGACATGGCATGCATATTGAAGAAAGCATTGTATGGACTAAAGCAAGCCACTAGAGCCTGGTATGCTAGATTGGACAAGTATTTGATGAATTTGGGATTCTATAAAGATACTATTCATAGTAATCTATACTTTAATGTTAATAATGATAACATTTTGATTGTTGAAGTTATTTTTGATGACATTATTTTTAGAGCAGATTATGATTTGAGTATGAAGTTTACTAATGATACGCAAAAGAAATTTGAGATGTCTATGAAAAGTCAGATGAAATTCCTCTTAGGATTGAAGATTACACAGAATGTTAAAGGTATTTTCATTTCTCAAGCTAAGTATGTGAAGGAATTATTGAAGAATTTTGGGTTAGATGATTCTAAACCTGTCAGAACTCCTATGGTGACTAGATGTAAATTATCTAAGCAAGATGAATCTCTGAAATTTAATCAGACCTTGTATAGATCTATGGTTTGTGGAATGTTGTATTTGACTTAGACTAGACTATATATTATGCATGTTGTTTGTCTTTGTGCTATATTTTGAGTAGATCCTTAACAGAGTCATGTTACTGCTGTGAAGAGGATTTTTAGATATTTGAGGGGTACTGTAGATTATGGTTTGTGGTATGTAAAGAATGATGATTTTATGTTATGTTCTTATACTGATGCGAATTGGGCAGGTGATGTTGATGACCAGCAGAGCTTTATTTTTGGGGAAGAAATTAGTTTCATGGGTGAGTAAGAAACAAGATGTTATATCTCTATCTACTGCTAAAGCTAAATACATTGTTGCTACTACAAACTGTACTCAAGTGGTATGGATGAAGTAGATGCTGAAGGATATTAGAGTTGTTTATGACGAATCTACTGTTATATATTGTGATTAAATTTTTGATTTTGATCTTTCAAAATAACAATTTCTTTTCTTAGCTTCTTTATTTCCTTGAGAGCACATCTAAACTCTCCTTCAAGATCAATTTCAGATTTAAAATGATCTGAATTAGTTTCCTCCTCTTTTTTCATCTAGAGTTATAATAGCCATGAACAACATTTCTTCTCCTTCCTCAAGAGACTCATCAGAGCAAATATCAGTAACATTAGCATACAGACTCTTCTTCTTTATGAAAGCATTTTTTTTCAAATTGAAATACTTTTTCTTTCAGGATTTTCTATTTTCCTCTTCATCACTGTCTTGCACATTGAGAGGCATAATTCCCAATCTTGCCATAGTTAAAGAGATTAAAGGGTAACTACCCTTTGTATTTACCTGCCCCTCTTTTTAGTTTACTAACAAAGGCCAAATCATTTTCATCAAGATTTTCAAATTCAGTAACAATGTCACTGTCCTTTTTAACTGATTTTAAAGCATACTCTTTGCTAGTAGAATAATTGTCACTAATTCTCATTTCATAAGTTGTAAAGACACCATGTGAAGCATCTAAATTAATTTTGATAATATCACTTTCTTCTAAGGCAGAAATTTTAGAATCAAATTTAGGTGTTAGAGATCTTAACACCATTTTGACAACTATTTCTTTAAGTTCTTTACCAAGATCACATATAGAGTTTACAAATTCTTGAACTCTCAAGAAATAATCAACAATTTTTTTTATTTTCTGTCATTTTGAGACTTCCAAACCTTTCTCTCAAGGTTTCTAGTTTTGCTTATTTATCCTATTCATCACCCTCATAAATATTTGAGAGTTTATCCCAGCAACTTTTGCATTTTTACAATCCATAATTTTTACCAGGACATCATTAGTTAAACCATATCAAATAGCATTAAATGCCTTGGAATCACATTCATATGCCTTTTCTTCATTAGGAGTGGAAGTTACTATAGTGGCTATATATTTAATCTCAACAGCAGACCAAACTTTATAACCTAGGGAGGTTAAATGAGGTTTCATTCTAAAAAACCAAAAATCATAATTAGTACCAACAAATAATGGTACTTTGATAGAAGATAGACCTTCTTGACTTGTGATATGTAATCCTACTAGGAAACCCCTATTATGACTCTAAACAAGGGTTTATCTTTGATACCACTTGTTGGAGTACAAGAAACATTGAGAGGGGGTATGAATCAGTCTTTCAATAATTCAAACAATTTTTAAGCAACTTTAAAAAAATGAATCTGATTTGCATATAAAGTAGTATAAAGAAAATAACTAATAGTAAACAATAAATGAATCATGCCATCACATTAATTGACACAAAATATTTCATGAGTGGTAAAACCTCTTGGCAAATAAAAACCACTTGTAAACTTGCCTCACTAGCTTTATGAAAAGGCTTTTCTATTTAGAATACCTCACTAGTTGATTTTATGTCTCACTGGCGATATTATTTCATTGATAGATTTCACAATGTATCACTAGCTATATACCACTTTTCATATCACTATTTTGATTTTACTTACAGAGGTTCATCTATATTTCTCTTCACAACATCTTCTAATATGATATCAATTGATATTTAAAAGCAATAGTACAACATGTCACAATTGATTCACATACAATACATCATTGTGCATATGTAAAAATCCATAGTAATAAAATATAGAGATAACAACTACTCACATATAATATACTATTGGGTATATAGAAAATACACACAATAATATAATGTAGTGAAACCTATTCACTATAAATGCTTTTACAAATTTTTTCTCAAGTATTGCTTAAGAATCTAGATATACAATTAAAAAAGATGTCTCTATGATATGAGTATGTCTTGACAAAGTAATAGACAAAAATAAAAGAATTGTTCTTGTTGATCAACCACACACAATTTTGATGCCTTCACCATAGTATAAAAATTGTACAACATTCTTTAACTGAAAGAAAACTATTTGCTCGATAACTATTACCAAGTGCTTAACAAATAACAAAATGATAACCATGCCCTTGCAGAGAATTGATAATGTCATTTTCTCATCACACCTATATTGGGATTAAGAATAATTTCATGTAATGCATTCCCAAAAAGAAACCCATAATAGAACATAGAATGTCATAACTAAAAACCTCCCTTAAAAACAAAAGAATTAACCTCGACTAGGGCTACTTAGACATATTCTTAACACAAAGATAGAGCTCAAGAAAACTTTAATCAAGACACAAACTTCTGAAATGACAAACCCTTCTAATTAACACAATTCAAGGTATGCCAACCTTGAACACGAGTTTCTAAATTAATACTGCTATATGGCTATAATATCATACTTACTCACAAACAAATCCCTAATCACAGATTAAAAAAATGTGTAAACACAAAAAAAACTTTGTCTATGGTTTTATTTTTCAAGACCATAATATCATTTTTATTATAGCCAAATAAAATATGTATAAGCAACAATACAGTAACCAAGACTTGTATAAGCAAGACCATATATGATAACACTTACCCACAATACACAATATACAAACTGCATTTCAAAGAAACAAAACAAACAACAAAGATTAAGGAAACAAGTACACCTGGAACTGATTGAAGATTGATAACTGTCCATGTAGCTACCTTCCCATTGTCAAAATCCTCACCATAGCTGAGAAAAGATTCAAAATGAAATAATAAGAATAACTTTTCCAAAAATGTGCTTTGGTATATTTCATAAGCATTATAAGTTCCAGAAAAGATTTATTTCCCTTTCATTATGAATGCCAAAAAAAATATTGATGCATTAGGTTTGTTTTTGTCAAAATCTTTAGAAGTGTGCCATGTTTACCTTTCTAAGATATGTATGTTAGCACACCCTTGATCACCTTATCCCATGTATGACCAAGATAAATGGGAGACCTTTGTGATAAGATTTTGTAAGGACCATTATATGCTCAAATGCCAAATCAATGAATAAGGAGTGTGATATGAAAAAGAATATTATAATGAATGTGTCACACCATAGTACTAAAGGACTGAATCAAACTCACTATGAGTTTTACCATTCAAGTATACCAAAGAGAGATCACCATATTACCTTAGTGTTTTGACATTAATGCCAACACATGCTAGAGGGGACAACATATTCTTCCTAATTTGTAGAGTTATTTTTAACTACCCCCACAAGGGACCATTGAATCTACTTTGTGCTTAAGAACATCTTGGGCTGAGTGTATCATTCTCCCTTTCAATGCAATAAAAGGTAGAAATAGGTCTAATTTTATTAGTTTTCTAGTGAACCATATTCCCCCATATTGCACAAAACGTGGGAGAGTAATCATAGATCAATAATAATCAACTAGAGAAACCATAAAAAATTGTACCTATCTTCATCTAGAACTCCCTAAATATAGGCTTATTGTAGATCTAAATACCACATATTCTGTTTAGCATGTTAAACCTACCAAATAATTTCTATAAATCTGAAATCCATTTTAGCCTATAGACATTCACATAAAATATATCATCTGAACAATGAGATAAACATAGATCTACAAACCCTTAGCTTTTAGAAAGAATAAAAACTACAAGCTTATCAAGTTGTCCAGAAGCATTCAAGTCATCAAATAACCAACTACACAACTCATAGATAACTAGGGGCTAGTCATGACAAACTGTAAAACATGGGTGCGGAGCGGCAAGCGGGAATTTCAAATTTTAAATCTAGGAATGGCAGAATTCCTAGGGATGGTAGTCTTTCTGTGGGTGGAACTGGTAATTAGGCTAATTTCTAGGCATCCCAAGGTACTAAAGGGGACAAGGAGATAGTCAAATTGGTGGAAGACAAAGATTCAAATATCAGGGACCCACATGATAGAGGTAAGGAAAAAAAATGGTCTTCACTTTCTGGAGTGAAACCGCTGGTAAAATCAGGGCTACCAGAAGTTAAAAATATTTCTGATCCCGCAACAGGGGTTGTCGCTATTTCTATTCTAGATAAGTTGGTTGATCTTACTGTCTCAGGATTAGCTATGACATTAGTTGGAAGGTTTTCTGGTTTTAGGCCTAACATTGATGTTGTTAGGAATTTTATAAGGAGGAAATGGGTTCTCAAGGGTCAAGTGGATGTGGCGGCTTTGCCTAGGGGTTTTTTTTCCTTTTCTTTTAAATTTGAAGAAGATATGAATAAAGCTCTATGTGAAGGACCATGGATATTCATCAAGTCAACTTTGGCCTTACAGAAATTGGCTCCAAACCTTTCTCTTGACGAGTCCTTTTTTGTATCGGCGCCTGTGTGGACGCGCCTCCCGGGCCTCCCACTAGAGTTTTAGAATGAGGAAGTCTTCAAGGGGATAGTGAGTTCTTTTGGAGAACTTCTCTCGATCAATCCAATGACTGCAGCTAAATCAAGGTTTATTTTTGGCTGTATCTGTGTTAATATTAAGCAAATGATGGATATGCCCCAATCTATTGAGATTATATCTAAATTAGGAAAATGGACCCAAGCGATTGAATATGAATCACTCCCATTTTCTTGTTTTCATTGCAAAAAATTGGGTCATTGGGAAAAATCTTGTCCGCTTAAGAAGAGTAAGAATAACAAGAGTGATAGTAGCTTGAAGCAGAAATGGCAAACGAAAGATAATAGAGAAGACTCATCAATAGAGTGTGTTCTTGATAAGGAAGTGATTGAGCTAGAAAATGAGGCGAAGAAGGATGCGAATAGTAATAATGAGAAACCTGTTTGTGCCTGTTCTAATATTCAAATAGAAAGTACCATAGAAGAAGATCAAAGGAAAGAGGCAAATGCGCAAAAACATGATCTAGAGGACCAACAAGGAGGGCTTGTCAGTCAGGATAAAGTAGAGGAGAGTTCCAATAATGATGCCTCTTCTTCATCTTATTCAAAAGAAAATGGGGATGACTTCAATGAAGCACAGGATTACAACATTTCTAATTTTGAGCCTCTTTTGTTGTTGACCAATGGAATCCCAAAGCTGTTTCAATGCAGAAACCCATCTAATAGTGTGGAAAAAATGATCTTGGAGGGAAATCTTAGGATTCTCAGTACTAAAGAGGGAAAATCGAATAAGAAAGGACCCAATGTTGGTATCTCAACTAGAAGCAAGAATAGGAAAAATGCAAATGTTGGAAGCCAAAACAAAAAGCAGGGGAGACCTTCTCTAAAATATCAAAGGGAACAAGAAAGTTGGAAGAACTATTCTAATGGAACATAGAGCTCCATCGAGCCAACTCTATCCTCGGTTAAAGTATGAAGATAATTTACTGGAATATAAGAGTGTTGAATGCCCCTCATAAGTAGGATGTGTTACGTAATATTATAAGAGATCATAAACTGGATGAGGTCCTTGTTCAAGAAACTAAGATGTGTAAGGATAAAGTGGAAAGGATTAGAATTTCTAAAAATAATGGAGTTATAGGAACTAGTTTGGAGGGTGCCTTTGGAGGAACAATGATTTTTTGGAACCAAAAAATTATTAAAGGTAAGGAAATCATTTCTGAAATCAATAGGAATTTTGTGCTTCTTGAGCATATCGAGGATAACTTTGTTTGGGTTATCACTAATGTCTATGCGCCTAATACCAAAGCTGAGAGATTTAAATATTGGAGGAGCCTTGCAGAATACAGACTAAATTTTGTTGATAAAAGCTAGATAATAATGGGAGATTTCAATACTCTAAAGAGGAAGAGAAGATGGGAGGCCTCCCCTTGTAGCTTGATGGTAAACGAGATCTTATGGACTTCATCAATGATCAAGCTCTTATGGATGTGGATCTCCAAGGGATCAACTATACCTGGACTAATAGAAGAACTAGAGCTGATCTTATTCAAGTTAAGTTAGACAGAACCTTAATTTCTCTAGAGTGGTTATCTAAGTATAGTTGTTCTTTGGCATCTATTATTAAGATTGGATCTAATCATTACCCTATTTCTTTTACTGCCAATTCTTTTTCTGCTAAGAGAAATTTCCCTTTTAGATTTGAAAAAGCGTGGTTATCCCATCTGTCTCTAGAAGTTTGTGTTGCTGATTGGTGGAATTCTGAGGTTGAGGGAACGACTTTATTTAGAATAGCCAAAAAGCTCAATATTATAAAGGCTAAAATCAAAATTTGGAACAAAGAGACTTTTGGGGATATCTTCAAAAGTAAAGCCCAAATTAAAATTGAAATAAAAGAAGTTCAAGATAATATCCAAGAGGACAAGCTTTCGGAAGAATTGAGATCTATGGAAAATGGTTTGTTGTCTAAATACCACACTATTATTTCTAATGAAGAGACTTTCTAGAGATAAAGATCAAGAGCCTTGTATTTGAAGGAAGGTGATAAAAATACCTAGTTTTTTTCACTTAACTGCTCTTAAGCACAGGGCAACAAATAGGATTTCCAGGTTATCCTGTAATAGGGGGATTTTAACGGATGATAAGGACATAAGAAAGGAAGTTCTGGATTATTTTAGCAACCTGTTGGGAGAAGTGGATGATCTTGATGTCAGTAATCAAAACCTCCTTTTGTAGTTTATTCCTTCTACCCTGACTGAGGAAGACAACAAATATCTCTCTCGAATACCTTCTAGTTAGGAAATCCAAAAGGCAGTGTTTTCTTTTCTGGGAGCTAAGTCTCCTGGTCCAAATGGTTTTCCAATGTTCTTTTTCCAATCCTTTTGGCACATTGTGGAGACTGATATCTATAAAGGAGTTAAAGAATTCTTTGGTTCAAGAAGGATTTTAAAAGAATTGAATGCAACCTTCATTGTTCTAATTTCAAAGATTTATGGAGCTGACTCTCTTAATAAGTTTAGACCTATTACTCTTTGTAATTCTGTTTACAAGATTTCGTCTAAGGTTCACACTTCAAGATTGTTGGATATTCTTTGTAGAATTATTTCTGCTCAGCAAAATGGTTTTGTCCTTGCTAGGCAGATCCTGGACTCCATTATTTCAGTTCATGAAAATATTCATTCTGTAATGGCTACTAAAAATCAGGGCTTTTTTCTTAAGTTAGATATGTCTAAAGCTTATGATAGTGTGAATTGGCAGTTTCTTTTTAGGATTATGGAAGCCTTTGGATTTGGAGAAAAAGTTATTCAACTCTATTTTCAATTGATGGAAACTTCCTCATCTGTTGTTATTGTCAATGGATATCCTTCCAGATTCTCCAAAAGCACTAGAGGTCTAAGACAGCGGGATCCCATCTCCCCTATCTTGTTTACTATTTTAGCTAAAAGTTTGGGTAGATTTATCTTTAAAAATGTGGAAGAAGGTAATCTCAAAGGGCTGAAACCTTCTTCGTCCAATATTACTTGTACTCATGAACAGTTTGTTGATGATTCGATCACTATGGGGGAAGATACTATTAGGGAAGCAAAAAATATGAAGAATGTTATGGATATTTATGAATCTTCTTTTGGCCAAAAAATTAATTGGGACAAGAGCTCATTGTTCTTCATCAATACCCCTATTAAAAGACAATTAAGGATTCAAAGAATTCTTGGATGTAAAATTGCTGAGTTTCCCTCTACTTACCTAGGGCTTTCCCTTTGTATTAAGCCTGTGGATAATTTCTGGATTAAGTTGGTTGACAGATTCAACTCTAAATTGGCAAGTTGGAAAGGGGCTATCCTTAGTCAAGTGGGCAAGGTTACACTTCTTAAAGCTACTCTCCAAAACTTGCCTATTTATGCTCTTACCCTGTTTAAAAACCCTAGAAAGTTTGTGGAGGCAATTGAAAGAATTCAAAAAAAGTTTCTTTGGTCAGGAGTGGAAGACAAGAATAAAATTCCCCTTATAGCTTGGAATAAAACCTACTCTCCCAAGACCTCGGGGGTTTGGGTTTATGGAATATTAGCTCTATGAATAATGCCTTATTAGCAAAACAAATCCAGAGAATGAAAGGGGAGGAAAGAGAGTGGAATATAATCTGGAGAGAGAAATATCTTCATATGCAACCTTTTGAGGAATAATTTATGGATAAATATTTTACTATTGAAGGCTCTGTAATTTCAAATGCAGTGAAATCGGCTAAAAGTTGGGTTGCTACTGGAAGAACGTGGAAATTGGGCAATGGTAGAAGTATAAGATTTTGGGAAGACAGATGGCTTATGGATAAACCTTTGGAGGAAATTCCAATCCTTTATGATTGGAAAGATTGGTTCAAAAATAGGCATGGGGGTTTGGTCAAAGACTACTGGAGAAATGGGAATTGGATTGAGTTTAGCTAGCATTATCCAAGTTTAAAGTTTCTTGAGATTTTGCTTTCTTCTAAAATTTTGAGGGACAACAAAGAGGATAGTTTGATTTGGAGGGAAACCCCAGATGGAAATTATTCTATGTCTTCAGTAGTGGCTATCCACAACAAAGTTATGGAAGATATTCCTATTTGGGCTAAAGTGTGGAATAAGAAGTTGATTCCTACAGTTAATATCTTTTTTCTGGATCTTTATCCAAAACAAGGTGTTGACTTTGGACAACCTCCAAAAGAGAGGATTTGTTTTTCCTAACAAGTGTTCTCTTTGTTGCAAGGAAGAAGAGTCAACTTGTCATATTCTCCACCAGTGTACTTTCATCTAGGAAATTTGGAAACTTAGTTTTAGTAGATGGAAGCTGAGCTGGGTTTTTCCAAACTCTCTAGGGGAGTCCTGGCAGCAATGGTACTGTCCTAATTCCAACCCTAATATTGTGGAGCTTTGGAAACTTAATTTCCCTAATGTTATCTGGAACATCTAGAAGGAGCGCAACTATAGGATTTTTAGGGATAAAAGTGCTAATCTTGAAGTTGTGGTGGATAAAATATACAAAAGTATATTTGAATGTCTCAATGGTACTGATCATGGTCTAGCAGCTAAAGAAGACTTTAACAATAGGTGGAACCTTTATACAATCAAATCTAGTAAGGAGAAGGGTACGGAAGGTCTGGTGTGGGGCTTCCCACTTCAGGGATGGATAAAGGCCAACTTTGATGGGCCGTCGAAAGTGAATCCGGGTAAAGCTAGTTATGGGGGCATTGTAAGGAATTTTTTTGGAAGTTGCCTAGTGGCGGTTGTTGGCCCTTTGGGTAGTCAAACCAATCATTATGCTAAAGCTTCAACTGCTCTGAATACTCTGATTATTGCTAAGAACCTAAGTCATGACAACTTATGGCTAGAGGGAGACTCACTAAATATTATCAAGTGCTTGAAGGGGGAAATAGAGCCATTGTGGTCTATTGAAAACATAATTTTGAAAGCAAGAGAAATTATTGCTAGTTTTAAAGCTATCATAATTGAACATGCCTTTAGAGAAAAAAAATTTGTTGTGGATGGCCTGGTGAACCTAGGTGTTAATTCTGAAGGTCAAACTATTTGGCACAGGGAAGATAATATTAATTTTAGTATCAAAGATCTCCTAAGAAAGGATAGATTCACAGGGAAAGAAGGACTACATAATTATGATAGTTGAAATGAGTAATTTATGCATTTACAGAAAGGTTATGATTACTTGTCAAAGTGGCAGAATCGCAATCAAAGATATTAACACTCTGTACACTTTGTGGGTTATCATTTTTAAAATTTTGAGAGACAACGGGAAGAAATCTTTGAGCTTGCAGAAGAACAGAGGTGACATTCTGAAATTGAATATGGGAGGGGATCTAAGGAGGGAGGAACCAGACAACATTTCTAAATGGAAGGAAATGCCAAAAGTATGGACAAAGTTGGAAAAAGGGTCCCTGATGAATTTTATGGAGAAGCTGGTTGATTATGATAAAGGTAGGGATAATCTTGCAGTCTCCAAAATAACTAAAAATTGGAGTAACAGGTCTTTTAAAATCCATGCTGTGAGGTTCAAATTGGACGCAGGCCTAATTGTGACTGTAACATGTATGCCCCACTCAGGGCTCTTTTTTTTTAGAGATCTTAAGGTTTCTAATAATGAGGTTAAACTTTTTCCATGAAAGGAAAATGAGAGGGCTAAAATTGGTAAAGCCACAAGGGGTTATAATGATGCCTCCAACATCAAGAAAATTTGGGGTTGTGTGTTGAATGGCATCATGGAATACATAGCAGTTGAGGGTCATTTTACTAGGGCCCATACATATCACTTTGTGCTATTAAACCACTTCAGGCATGAGAAAAGGGTTTCCTTTCCCTACTATCTCTTCAGGTCTTTGTCAAGGTCCCTCAACAAACACAACAAGAACCCCTCGAACCTTGTGCTTCATTATGGCCTCATTCTGCTCATTTATGAGTACTGTAAAATCTTTGCCATTTAGGAAAACAAGAGCTTGTCTACTTCTCTAGGGAAAGGCAACATAAAGTTGGATGAAGGTGGACCTAGCCAGGAAGAGTTGATTCAGAGAAAAAAAACAAGAGCACCACTAGGATGAAAACCCAAGATGACAAGAATGACACAAAGGAAATTGGAAAAGATGGTAGTGAAATGGAAACAAATGAGTTTGGAGATGAGGAAAGTTGGAAAGATGAGGACTTGGGTGCAAAGGAAGATGAAGCCGAGGATGTGTCTGACCAAGATAGTCCAATTCATAGTGCTAGCTTAGGTAATGACAACAGCTAGCCTATGGTGGAGAAGGATGATAAGGTTAATGAGGAAAAAGAAATGGATTCTGAGAGGGAAAAGAATAAGGAACATGAGAAGGAAATGGCTAAGGATAATCTGAGTAAGGATAAGGAGTGTGCTGGAGAAGGGTTATTCCTAGATAACCTCAAAAACCTTACCGAGGCTAGATTGGGTTTTGATAGATGGACATATGAAGTTTCGAAGAATTTGGAAAAAAATGGGAAGCATATGGATGAGAAAAGGAAGGAAGATGACAGGAACCAGAAGCAATGGAAGTAGGACATGGAGGAAAAAGATAAAAAGATGGCAACTCAGATTGACTATCTGGAAGAAGGTTAAATGGCAATAAAAAACCAGCTGGGAATGATCCTGAATATCTTGTTAGTTGTTACAAAAACCTAGAGGATATTTATAAGGTCCTTGAAAGATCCAACTCTCCCAAACTGGTGGTGGACCTCGATATTAATGAAGATGATATTGAGAATGGGAGCGGGGAAGCTACGCCTGGTGGAGCAGCAAAGAGAACTAAGGCGAGTGTGAAGAAAGTTGTTGCTGTGTCTGCTAAGGATATCCCTCATCTTAAGGATACTATCAAAGATCTATATAGGATTAGTAGTAACTTGGCTAATGCCCTGAAAAAATAAATTAGTTCCTTTTCTGTGTTTTGTCTGGTTTGGCTAGTTTTTGCTGGTTTTTTGGGGCTTTTTAGTTGGTTTTTTCTAGTTGTTATGTTGGTTTTTCTTATGTAAGTTCCTTTTAGTTTCTTAATGCTTTTATCTAGTAAGGATCTTTTGTAAAGGGTTTCAGGGCCCCTTCAAAACTTGTTTTTACCTTAATAAAAAACTAGGGGCTAGTCATCGACTACTTTAAAGTAACCAAGGGGTGAAACCATGAACCCAACATAAGTACTCCATAAATATAGTCCAAATAGTAGGTTCTTTCACATGTAACTATAAGGTTAAAATCACATAATAAACATGCACACCTTTCACAATAAATGACTACATGGAAAAGGCACATAAGTGCCATGCAAGATGAGAGTAACATATTACCAAATAGGATCTCAAGATCACTAATATGCAAGAAGAAAACCCATAATCAAATCCAGAAAACACAAGATCCTTTATGACATTCAAGAGCCCAACATAGATCCCATTGACGATATTCATTTGAGGTTCCATGGTTTCCAATCTCACAAATGTCCAAATCAATGTTAAGACATAGAGTATCCACTATAATCCACAAGCCATAAAAAATCACATTTTTTTCTAATTGATTTCTATAATCTTGATAGGCTAATAGATCAAAACAGATGAATACCCATAACCAAAACACAATAAATCCATCACATGTAAGCATATAAAAACAACATGCAAGTTCATGCAAGTACATGCAACTTACATACATGCACGTACAAACACATACAAACCATGAAACCCTTGAACTCTGATATTGAATTATGGTAAAATTACTAAAAATTGATAGAAATGTCTAATCTAATAAAAAGAATTGATGAGATTCAATTCTTAGACAATATGCAATGAAAATCTATGACTGTATGCAAATTTAAAAATTAAGTTGTCTTAATAGAAAAAACCATTTAGATATTCATCTTCTTTGTTATGTTGAAAACCATCATTTTAACGTGTTTAATAAACCTATATTAAATGACAATAAAACATCATATCAATGACTATTATTTGACCATAAGATAGAAACTCAATAACAAAGTATAAATCAATAACACAAGATGAACATCGGACAACATAAGATTTATGTGGAGAAAACCTTTTGGGTAAAAAACCACCAAGAAGAGAGGCCAATGCTTGTATTATCTTCAAGAAATAGAGATTATATAAAATCCTTCCTTACTTGTCCTTTCTAATCATCAATCTAGTATCACCTATGTACAAAATTGAAGACCCATAATGTCTTCATCTCAAACCCTCAATATATACTTATGGATGCCCAAAATACCTGCATAGAACATTAAAATAGGCCAAACCAAAGTTCCAAAATAATATGGTGAAAATCCATATGAACCACCATATTGGAATCATGCATGTATCTCAAAATAGCCACTTACATATACTCTTACAATTTTCATAAGGAATCTCACTAAATTGGGCATCTAGGGACCAAGTTCTAGTAAATTTTTGTCATAGATGTCGAAATGGGATTGACATAGCCATGGTTCGAAGGGACCTCAAAGAGAATAGTCTCGATCATGCAACAAGAGTAACACAACAAAATCAACAAAAAAACATCGAGAAAATGTGAAATCAGACATCTGCAATATCATAGATTCATTAAAAACCAGTCAGCAACATGTGGGCAAACATGCAGGCTCACATGCCTTATTACATGATAGATTCCATAATACAATCCATCCAGACCTCTAAGAGGTGTTTGGATTATAATTTATTAATTGAAATCATCATGTATCTATTCTATCTACCAAAGGATCGAATACAATAATATATATAGCATTTGGAACACATCCAGGTTGGCCACAAAAGATCACATTCTCCAAAATAGGAAAATGAAACCTGTAAAATAGGTCAGCCCCAAAACATGAAGATATCCTCTGCCAAGAATGAAAATGAAGTGAAGACCACCAAGGAAGGTTGGCCAAGGGACAAGGAACATCAAACATGGTAACAAAAACATCCACAAGCCAAGAAATCACTTCACACGAGAAGAAATCTCCGACTAGTCCTTAAACTCAAAACTACTCAGAGAACCAAGAAACAAGCAATCCAGAAGCGAAAAATTGCCTAAAAAGAATTCAAATGAACTTAAAAATCCCAAGAAAGGAACAAGAACCAGTCTGGAAGCCAACAATCTGATCTAGAATGAAAAAGGAACAACTACCAAAAAATTTTGGAAGAAACATAGAAACTACAACATAAAACAAGAACAAAACTGAAAGCAAATATTTTTAGTTGATGTAAGATTGATCATCGACCGAGGATGATCCTACATCAATAATTTTATGTCATCTATCATAACTATCATATATGCTCTTGCAACATCTTACATGTTTCCCAAAAACCAAAAAAATGGAAGATTTGAAATGGGACACCTATCTATTTTGTCATTTTCCCAAAGTCCAAATAGTGACTATAAATCCATCTCTAAATGATGTCTTTTAATACTTGTGAAATGATTTCATCTCTTTTGGGTCATTTACAAATAACATTGGGAAAAAATTATTACAAGGATTTACAAGGTTGATGTCACCTAAATCCTAAAATTTATCATTGTCCCATCATCTTTGTCTTTTCTCCTTTATCTATTTTTTATTTTTAAATTTTTAAAATTTCTACAGCTCTCCTTGTGGAGAGCTAAATATAGTCCCCGTAATGGAACTAATTTTAGAAAAAAATATAGGGGAAACAAACTAGATTTTTAAACCCCAGTGACATTCTTAGCATCAAAATTTATACCACATAATCAATCCTATTAAGGGAATAATGAATTAGATCTAGACAAGAGATCAACTAATTAATAGATATTATATAACACCTCATATATGGAATCCAAAATAATTTGTATTATATGTATGAATTTAATTTAAATTAGATACAACCTTGTATCTATGTGTATCATTCTATATATTTATATTATATAAATTCATCTTTATCTTCTAGCTCTTTATCTATTCTTATCTAAATTCTTAAATATCACTATATATTCTAGTGATTACATCTTACAATGTAATTATATCCAAGGAAGGGTATGTGACCTGTATGTAGTATCCTTAGTCTATATTTTATCTTCCTAATCTCATGCTTGACAATCCTTATGCAACAAGATATGGCTTGTATTTTTGAACTATATTTTAATGCTCCCTTTCCCTGCCAACAAATTAATAAAGCTATATTATATACAAATGGAAATAGAAAATTGTAGGTCAAAGAAGAGGGAAATAACATTATACTCCACTACAATGAGTAAAATTTGGAATAAAATAGCTAAAATAGGAATATTTATGATCAACAAATATGATAGATAATTCACTCTTATAGATCACCAATTCAAACAATTTAATCTAGGCAGAAGTACCTAAAGAGAGGAGTTAGCATCCTTCAAATAAGACACAAGAACAATTATATGAAGGATGTATAAAGATGAATATTTTTCTCCTAGAACTCCTTAGAAAAATGGATTTTCTAAGATAAAGATCTAGACTATTCAAGAGATGGTTAGAGAAATATTTAGTCAAGCAAAGTTTCTTAATATGTATCAAAGAGAAGTGGTTTAGATGGTAGTATATATTTTGAATAGAGATCATATTATACCAAGGACTACTAAGAGACCATATGAGCTATGGAGAGCATGACTAGATTTAGTTAGGCATCTCAAAATATTTTGAAGCAAGAGATACATCAAAATTGATGAAGATCATTGGGTAAAATTTATTCTAGATTTGATAAAGGTATTTTTCTTGATTAATATATGACAAGAAAGGCTTATTGATGTTATGATAATAGATTGAAAAGGATTATGAAAAATGTCAATATAAGCATTGATGAAATAATATAGTAATCTACGATTCAAAATGAAGATGACAATAATGATTCAGTTTTCAGTGGAGATGAGACTAAAGGCAATAAGTTAATGAATGCAATTGCTCTTGACTCGAGCAAAGTATGTTCAAAAGAATCACATTGAAGATAAAATAATAGGAGATAAAGACACTAGTGTGTAGACTTGGAGAATAATTGATAAATCAATTGAATAGGTACATTTTTCCTTAGTGTTAAATATCGAACAAAGTACATATGCTGAGAAAATAAAATATAAATTTTTTTAGAAGCTATGGAAGAAGAGTTACCTTATATTGAAAAGAATGAAATTTGGGAGTGTAGCTTCCTAAAATTGCGACACTTGCAATTTTAACTGCATTTGGGTCTTCACGATGGCGGCGCAATGTTGAACCTGAATGGAGACCCCGAAACCTGCTTGCGACATCAAAAACTGAATCTTTCTGCACCTTGGCCTGATCCTCCTTGCACCCTACTGTCCCGGGAGGTGGGACCATGGCGCCTAGCACCCTGGTCCCTCAGGACCATGGCGCCCAATGCCCTAGTCCCTGGCCCTATTTTGGGCCCGGTCTCTTGTTGGGCATCGGGTCTTTAAGTTTGCAATTTGGAAAATAATGTTCCCGGGTCGGCCTAAGGTTGGAAAAATCAGTCTCCTAACCCTAATTGACAAGTATATAAACTACATTTCCTCTCCCAAAAGAAAAAAAATGGATATATGTGTGCAAGACGCGGAAGCGATAGGCAAACATTCAAACATTCAAGCATTCAAGCATTCCTTCAAGCAATTAAGCATTCTAAGTCTCCATTCAAGGCTAGGTGTTGCATTCAAGACAAGGATTCAACCATTGAAGAGGAGATCACATACAACATACAACATCATTACACCTTCGCATGTAAGAATACAAACATTCTTACAGCAAGGTATCAGTACTTGATTACATTACAAACACTTACATTTACAGCATTCTCATTTCTTGGTTAATTCCAAAACTGGGGTTTGACTTAAAGGAAAACCCCTATTCCCTAACCCCCTAATTGTCCTCTCTTTTCTATGTGTAGGTTGTAGGTACGCGGCTGTAATTGAAGATCTGGAATCCTAGTGCAAAGACGAACAGATCTCCCTTCGTTTCGCAGATTTTTCGGAGGACCGTGTGCACTCTGGGCACCATCGTCTCGTCAACTTTCGCTCAAATTTGCAGGACAGCATCGTCTTGACATTTTACTACTAATTTTAGGTCCGTAGCTTCATCCTGTGTCCCTATCTCCGTCTACAAGTGAATCTTTCTTACTTTACATGCATTCCTAGTTCAATCCTTCTATCTACATTCTTTACAAAAGAGGGTATCCTTGATGTCTCAGCCCTTGAAACTCATTTAGAATCCAGTCTTGAATTGTGTGAGATTGGATCTTGTGGGTTTCAACCCCTCTTTTGAATGTAAAGTCTCTCCTAAGTGAAAATCATCAACCCTAGTGACCTCCTTTCTCTCTCCTTGGAGTGGGGGAACACCTAGGGTTTGATTTTTCGCTTTACATTTTGGTGAACCCGACGTGAACATCCTAATTCTGATTATTCATGATTAGATCTAAAAAATTGGCTTCCTTAATTACATTTCCATGTTTGATCTTTTGCAAATTTTAGAGGTTAATTGCATAAAAAACCCTAAATTCTCTTTTTAGTAATTGAGCTTTTGAAATGTTTAATTGTTAATGCTTGTTTCAGATCTACTCTTCTATTGCAAATTGTCAATTTTTATTTGTGCTTTAATTCTGAAAATTAAGTGGTTAAGTGTCAAAACCCTAATTTTTAAAACCCTCTTGATTCAACCTTTGACCGATGATTTCACTGATCAAAACACCTCCAAATCGGCTGTAGCTTTGGATTCCGCAACAAAATCACAATATCTCTCATCCCTGAAAATTTTGAAAAAAGTTGCGAGGACTGTGTGCACCCCGAGTGCCATCGTCCCCAACATTTTTTCTGAAATTTCGGGAGCTGGATCTTACTGTGTTTTTCTGCTAAAATCCAGAATCTTGGTTGATTTCATCAATTATAACACCTTCAAAATTAAAGTCAAAGTTGGTCTAGTGATTACTTGGATTAAGGCTTATAATCATTCAAAAATTGTTGAAATTGAAATTTGTGTTAAAATTATGTTTCGTACAGTCCTAAATCTGAAAAGTGTGTTGGCATTCATTCAAGATTTCAGTGTTTTATTCAAATTCTTGCAGTTTGTGACTTTTGAAATTAAGTGTTTAATTGCAGCAACTTTGATTTCCACTTTCAAATTTGAATTTTGCATGAAATCTAGTCAACTTTTAAATTTCAAAGCTTGCATTGCTTTCAGTATTCCCTCTAAAATCATAAAATTCAAAATTTTAGTTTCCCTCTCTTTTTCAAAATTCAAATTTTGCATTTTTCAACAATCTTGGTAGGGTTTAATTTAGAGATTGCAACTTTAATTTGGCCTATCTACAAATCATAAAATCACTCAATTTTTTCAGACTAGCTTTAAAATCATCATAACTTTCATCCCTGAAAATTTTGAAAAAAGTTGCGAGGACCGTGTGCACTCCGTTCGCCACGATCCCTGACATTTTTCCTGAAATTTCGGGAGATTGTCCTGATTGCATTTAACAACTTAAATCTAGGAGATTGGCTGATTTTATTGAAATTTGCTACCTCTAAATTCAAAAATAAATTCAAAATCTTCTCTCTCTCTTTAGTGCATGAGTTTTACAACAATAAGCCCTACTTACACTATTCCCATTAGACGAAGCCTTAGAATTAAGTCCTTCCAAGGTGTAATTACCGAGGAGATGGAACCTAATTTGAATGGCCTTTTTAATGAGGACATGGGTGATTCCTCTAATCCGCTTAATGATGAAGAAGCTCTCCATGAGGTTTCTGTAGAACAACTTTCGAAATTGGATAACCAATTTGATGATTTTTAGCAATTGATGTCTCAAGAATATCCTGATAGTGAAGCTCTTTCATTGATTAAGGGTCTAAAATGTATGGTTCAAAGTGATAAGAATGGAATTGATATTTTGTGTAGTATTGCACACATTGTGGATTCGAATGTGATGCCTATGAAGAGTTGTGGCGAAACTTTAGGTTATACACAACCTCCTACTCAAGACAATCATTCTATTCCTTTGACAACTTCTATTGCTAGTATACCTACCTTTACATCAAACATAATGACTACTTCAATACAAAACATTCCACCTATGATCACCACTCATGGGGGAAATCCCTCTTCTTCAATCAACCCTCTCCCTTCATTCAATCCGACTTCCTCATTTATTCCTTCAATGAGTGTTCCTATTACATCTCCACAAATGAACATGACGCAAGGGGGCAATTCATTTAACCATTCCATTCCTCCTTGTAGTGCTCCTTCTTTCCAATCATCTCCTATGACTAACTATCATAGTGTCCCACCACCGTACTCTCAATCAATGCCTTCTTTCAATAACATAATACCTCCATCACAATCTAACACGTCTAATATGAACTCTTCGACTAAAGCGACCATTAACAATCTTGCACAAACTGTCTCTTCTTTACAACAACAAATTGCCTCTATGAATCAATCTAAGTTTAGTGTGCCCACATTTGACATTGCAAGCTCACTTTCTCTTGACATTGTTCGAGCCATCCCCCCTAAGCATGTTGAAATCCCACAATTGGAGCTTTATAATGGTAAGGGTGATCCTCTAACGCATGTTAAGACCTTTCAAACAATATGTACCGATTTTGCTCATGACCAAAGGTTGCTTGCAAAACTGTTTACTAGAACATTAAGAGATAAGGCTCTACAATGGTATTGGTCATTGCCTTCCTATTCTATTACTTCTTTCCAACAACTTGCAAATGCTTTTATTCAACAATTTCAAAACAATATAAGTCCTAAAGTTACTTTGATTGATTTAATGCATTGTAAACAAGGTGTTAAAGAAAAAGTGACTGATTTCATTGGTAGATATAAGCATTTGTATGCTCAAATTTCTTTTCCAGTACCTGACAATGATATTCAAAGAATCTTTATTTATAATTTACAAAAAGATATTAGAGAAAAACTTTTGTTTTCTGAGTTTACTTCTTTCCAATAGTTGTGCGCAACTCTTCACAATTATCAACTGACTGTGAGTCAAATGGAACAAGCAAATCCTATGGCTCCGAGTGATAAGGGTGATAGTAGTCAACAACCATTTGGGAAGTTTAAACCAAACAAAGAGGTCATTAAGTTCAATGAAAATATCATCAACAACAATGTGAATGCAACATTAGGTGTGCCTCCTATTTCTAAGTTTTTCAAGAAAGAAAGAAAGTTTACTCCTTTGAATGAATCATTGCATAGTATTATGAATAAGTTATTGGAACAAAATGTTCTTACTCTCCCTCCTATAAAGCAAATAGATCCTACAAATATTAATTCACCCTATTTTGATAACAAATCTTTTTGTCAATTTCATCATCAACCTGGGCATGATACTGAAAAATGTTTGCTTTAAAGGGTAAAATTCAAGATTTGATTGATAATAATACTATCTCTATTTCTGGCGTGAATGATAAAGGCAACACATCTATAGCTCCTCCTAACCAAAATCTTAAGATTTTTACTGATCCATTACCTTCTCATACCTCTAATGTGATTGAGACTAATGATTCCTCTTTCTCACCTGATAGTCTTGTGTCTATGACTCCAAATGTGATTAACTTTGTGGAGTAGCAGAAAATCCCTAAAGAACCTTCCATCACATTTGATTCCAATGAAACTATCAGGGCACCTGATGGTCCTTTATATATAGTTGCAAAAGTAAAAAATACACCTTGCCGTGGAGTGCTTATTGATCCTTCTTGTATGGTTAATGTCATTACTAAAGAATTTCTTTTTACTTTGCAATTGAATCAAGTGATCTATGACAAAACAAATGTGGTTGTGAAATTATTTGATGCATTTTCTTCTCCTGCAATTGGTTCTATTACATTACCTATTGAGGTCCATAACAAACCCCTTGATGTGGACTTTGCTATTATTCCATCATCCGAACAATTTCGTGTGAAGTTAGGCTATCCTTGGCTATCTTCCATGAAAGCTATTGCTTCTCCTATTCATAAGTGTTTGAAATTTCTCCATAATGGTGAAGTTGTTACTGTCAATCATAGTCTCTTTAAACTAGCTGAAAGAACTTCTAGCATTCCTATTGATTATTTTTTGCCTAAACAATTTCAATCTCTTCCACCACCAAGTGATCATATTTTCAAATCTTATCAAAAGTGGAAAAAAGATATGATCCTATCTCTAAGTGAACCTAGAACACCCAAACTTGATATTCCTATCATTCTTGAGAAGGAAGTTCTTCCTTTGAAAGATAAAACTAATGTCTTTCCTCAAGAAGATTCCCAACCCATCCCTATGGATGTGACTACGCCTATGACTAATAAACTTTCTAAAGGTAGACCTATACCTCCTCGTCATGATGGACTTGGTCTCCTTCCTAAACCAGATATTCCTCCTTTATATGGAGCAGTTCCTCCTCCTTCCTCTTATAGAGAGAAGAGACCTTCCTCTTCTCCTATTATTCAACCTAAGAGACCACAACCTAAACACCCAAGTGATAAGGATGAGAACATTCCTCCTCCTCAATCTTCTCAACTTCCTACTAAGACTAGACAAAATCGTTCTGCACGTGAACACTGACGAAAGCATCGTCGTAGAGCTCAGGCAGCTGCTTCTCAAACTTTGCAATCCACAAAAACACCTTCAGCTAGTATTATTCCATTTTCTCCTCAGTCGAAAATTGAGCCAAAATCTCCTAAACATAAGATGCATGATGGTCTTGACCCTGTGCGAGTTAAAGATCCTATTTTTATAAATCTTGATGATGATATAGATGAAAATGTTATTCATGATGAAAATGTTACTCATCTTTCTTCTAATAGTGAATATGAATATGTTGATGTTGATAACCATTTATCTAACGAATTTTCTAAAGCACTCATCCTAGCTCCTAGACAAGAACAACGTGGCGTGGAACATGAACATAGCCCTCATTTAGATCTTGTGATAGCTCCATCTGCTGTGTTGGATGTTCCTCCTCTAGCGTGTTTCCTACCTTCCCAAAATATTGATTAGCAAGATTGGGGGGTGGATGACATGCTAGACTTGTTTCATTAGCATAGCAGACTCTCTGCTCCTCTCTTGATCTCTTTTGTTACTTCTTCTATGTGTTATTCTCATTCTTCTATTTGTTGTCCTTAGTGTTGTCTACTTGAGGATGATGCAAAGCATTGAGATCTCTTATGGTCTCTCTCATGTTGACTCAAAAGACACATGTGTTCACTTCTTCTAGGTGACCTTCCTTGATTAGGGAATGAAGAACAATTATGCATACGTACATATGATATACATGAATTATCATACAACATACTGACCCCGAGGAAAGTGAAGTCACCTCATGCTTTGTGTTTTGTGTCTATTATCCTTGGGCTTATCTCACACTTGGGGCCTAAATCTTGGTGAAAATGTGCTCCTTTCCCTTCTCATTTCTTATATGTATCACTACCTTAAAGCAATCACCCCCGATGAGGCATGTGCGATCGCTTTAACGTAGGGGGGGCATACACCTCGTTCATATCACTTCAAGATACTTAAAAATTTCTTGGCGAACTTAGCTTTGCCTTGAAAATTTTTGGTATTTTTCTTGCATGACTCATAGTGAGGGAACCTTACTACTGACAGTCATGGTTCTCCCTCATGATCTTCCCTTTTACTTTGTCAATCGAAGTCATAAGATCCTTAGTCCACTGGGGGCTTGGTGTATCTTGCCTCCTTGATGTGGTGAAAGTCTTTCAATGTTGTTTCCTTGTACTTTACCGGAAGTATGGGCATACGCTTATACTCCCGCCAAAGTGGGAGCTAAATGTAGTGTCCTTAAATTGTGACACTTACAATTTTGACTACATTTGGGTCTTCACGATAGTGGCACAACATTGAATTTGAATGGAGACCCTGAAACCTTCTTGCGACATCAAAAACTGCATCTTTCTGCACCTTGGCCTAATCCTCCTTGCACCCTGCTGTCCCGCGAGGTGGGACCATGGCACCTAGCACCCTGGTCCCTTGGGACCATGGTGCCCAGCACCCTGGTCCCTAGCCCTATTTTGGGCCCGATCTCTTATTGGGCATCGGGTCTTTAAGTTTGCAATTTGGAAAATAATGTTCCTGGGTCGGCCTAAGGTCAGAAAAATCAGTCTCCTAACCCTAATTGACAAGTATATAAACTACATTTCCTTTCCCAAAAGAAAAAAAAGGGATATATGTGTGCAAGACGCGGAAGCGATAGGAAAACATTAAAACATTCAAGCATTCAAGCATTCCTTCAAGCGATTGAGCATTCTAAGTCTCCATTCAAGGCTAGGTGTTGCATTAGGGACAAGGATTCAACCATTGAAGAGGAGATCACATACAACATACAACATCATTACACCTTCGCATGTAAGAATACAAACATTCTTACAGCAAGGTATCAGTACTTGATTACATTACAAACACTTACATTTACAACATTCTCATTTCTTGGTTAATTCCAAAACTGGGGTTTGACTTAAAGGAAAACCCCTATTCCCTAACCCCCTAATTGTCCTCTCTTTTCTATGTGTAGGTTGTAGGTACGCGGCTGTAATTGAAGATCTGGAATCCTAGTGCAAAGACGAACAGACCCCCCTTCGTTTCGCAGATTTTTCGGAGGACCGTGTGCACTCTGGGCACCATCGTCCCATCAACTTTCACTCAAATTTGCAGGACAGCATCGTCTCGACATTTTACTACTAATTTCAGGTCTGTAGCTTCATCCTGTGTCCCTATCTCCGTCTACAAGTGAATCTTTCTTACTTTACATGCATTCCTAGTTCAATCCTTCTATCTACATTCTTTACAAAAGAGGGTATCCTTGATGTCTCAGCCCTTGAAACTCATTTAGAATCCAGTCTTGAATTGTGTGAGATTGGATCTTGTGGGTTTCAACCCCTCTTTTGAATGTAAAGTCTCTCCTAAGTGAAAATCATCAACCCTAGTGACCTCCTTTCTCTCTCCTTGGAGTGGGGGAACACCTAGGGTTCGATTTTCCTCTTTACAAGGAGTAGGTTCTAAGACTTAAAGGAAAGAATTTTATCAGTACCAAATGGGTATTTACAAATAAATTGAATGGAGAAGGAAAAGTCATTCAAAATAATACCATAGTTGTATGTAAAGGGTATGCTCAAGTTAAAGGAGTTGATGTTGGGGAAAAATTTTGTTTAGTGGGAATCTTAGAGGTAATCATAATGATGTTGTCATTATTAGAATTCAAGAATTTCAAGGATTATCAAATGGATGTTAAATATATATTTCTTAGTCTCTGATGCAATCTCGATACCAGAGGCATTCAAAATGTTACATTTATAATTCTTGAATTACAAATCATATCCCTTATCAACCATCTATCGAACACTCAAAGTATTATGCTTCAAACCTTTAACATATAATACATTGTCAATATTTTTCTTAGCATCAAAATAAATATAATTTCTACCATGAATCACACAAACTTTATCATCTCCAAATCTCACTATACCACCATCATACTTCTCCATATTCACAAATTTAATTTTATCACCTATCATATGATGTGAACAACTATTGTCAATTTCCCATTCATCTTTCTCTTCAATCTTAGGAGCCAAATATTTCTCCTCAACAATGCGGCTTGTAGAATTCACTAGTACTGGATTATCTTCCTTGATAGCAATAAATACAAATTCATCTTTTCAATTCCCATTCTCATATTCCTCATCTATCACACCTTCATCAACAACATAATAACATATTTTCTGATATATGTACTTCTGGTTATGTTTATAAGGCTTATCATACTTCTAATATTTATCATTCTTATCATATTTATCGTGCTTATCATATGTTGAAATTCTTTCAGGAAACCTAGAAGCCAAATGTCCTATCTTATTACAAGAGAAACATTTCAAAGGCAAATTTCCATCATGATTATAGGATCCCTTAGGCAATCTCTGAGCAATAAGTTCTTCAAGATCATCAAACCATTTTTCATTTTCATCTTAACCAGATCATACTTTTGCTTCTTGGATACAGAGGCCTTAAATGTAGTCTCAGATTTACCATGTGATTCTCCAAATTTACTCAACTCAAAAGAAACAAGTTTACCAACCAACATGTATCTTGTCACAATAGTCACTGTTTGAATGCCATCAATACCAACAACTTTAGATTTGTAAGTAGAAGGCAAGGATCTCAGCACTTTAGCAACAATCTCATATTCCTCAAGAGTTCCATTGGCACATCTGATGTTCATAACAAGTTCATTCACTTTATCCATAAACAATGTTATACCCTCATCTTCCCCCATCTTCAATGTCTCATGCTTTCCTTCCAAACTCTACAACTTAGCAACTTTAACTTGTGCATATCCTTCATACAAGGTCTCTAACTTTTTTTGAATCTCATGTGTAGTCTACAGACCCATCACATTAATCATCTTTGAATTAGTCAGGGCACTCATCAATGCTTCCTTATCTCTTATGTTATGTTCAACATCCTTGATCTTAGCAGCAGTAATCGAACCATTCTGAGGAACATTGTAAACATTCTTTGTAATCTTCCAATAATCATCTCCAAGAAATTTCAAGTGAACTTCCATTTGATCCTTCCATACAGTATAATTATTTCCATCAAATCTCACTCTCTTTCTTGAAAACATAAGTTTCCATCCCAGATCTCCTCAAGTGGTCAAGCTTCTTTTGAAGGATCTAGCTCTGATACCAATTGTTGGCAACAACAATGAAGGAAAACTAAGAGAGGGGAAGGTGAATCAATTTCCATCGGATTTAACAATTTAAGCACAATCTCAGATCTGATCAACTACAAAAAGAATACAGATAAACACAACAACACACACAATACCAAGATTTTTGATATGGAAAACCTTGTTAAGGGAAAAACTATGTTGGGAACCTAACCACAATGAGATGATACTCCGTAGTAGTATCTGTAAATATTACATTGGGGAATGCACATGCATTCAAGCACACTTCCTAGAGCTCACTACTCAAAATATGATGACCCAGAGGGCTACAACCCTCAGGGAAGGTTCACTACCTTACAAAAAAATTTGGACTACAATCTAGTTAAGACGAACTGAAAGAATAACATCTCCTAATGCCTTATGACATTTCCAGTTAAGCATAATTGTTTTCCCTACAACACACTTTGCTCAATACACTAAACCATCCACAATAACTGCACCAACACCACTTAATCAAAGCTTCATCGATCAACACACTAACACTCAAGAACACTCAATAGCAGCAACTCAGACAAGAAAGATAGCTTATGGAGCATCAAATTACAAACCATCTGAATTGAAGATACACATGAACATCCCAAACACTCCGAAATCCACAAAACAAGATATAATCATTCCAGGGAACAATGGATCAAACACAAGAACACTACAACATTGAATACTGAAAACCAATCTTCATACCAAAATCCACAACTTGATCAAGTCACAACATAGCTTCATCAAATCAATAAAGAATGAAGTATCTCTCGTTGATTCAACATAGAAAATAGATAAAGCAGCCAGATCAAGTCACTGCAATCATCGAATCACCAAAACAATTCTTTGCAACACCAGAACACAGGAATATGTCGACATCAATGATAACAACATATCCTAGAAACAACATATCCAACAATAATTTTCATTTCTATGGTTATTGTTTCAATTGTCATCAAATTGGACATAAAGAAAATGAAAGTGGGATTATGTCTAGAAGAAATTCAAGTCTTGTAAATGATAATTTTTATAAATTTTTAAGCAATCTCAGATCCTACAAATATAATAATTTTGGTCACATTGTTGCTTTCTACAAATCTAATTTAGTTAAATAGTCAAACAAATTAGATAAGAATGAAAAGAAAAAATGGTTTGGAAACCAAAGGGAAAGACTAAAGCATTAATGGTTCAAATAGCCTTGCATTCTGTCAAGAAAAATCTTTCGGTTGTGGATAGTGGTTGTTCTCACCATATGACTAGTGATAAAAGCAAATTTGTTTATTATGAGAATTATTTAGAGGGTTCTATGAGAATTGAAAATATCACTATATACAAATTGTAGGCAAAGGCACTCTATTGCTTAATAATGGAACTCCAATGCATGATGTTTATAATCTTGAAGGGTGAAAACATAATTTACTCAGTGTGAGTCAAATATTTGATAATGGCTTTCAAGTTACTTTTTTTGCACTAAGATGTAAGTTGAAAAAGAAATCTGGTAAAACTATTGCAACATCATTCAAAACTAATGGCAATATCTATAATGTTCATGACAACACAAACAATCAAAAGGAAACCAGTCTATGCTTTATGAGTCAAGTTGATGAAAGAAAACTCTCACATAGAATATTAGGACATACAAACTATGATGATCTAGTCAAAATCAGTAAAAACCATAATGTCAAAAAAATGGCAGTCCTTACCTGATGAATACTAAGAGGGGGGGGGTGAATTAGTATGCCAAAAATCACTGTACTTAAACACTTTGCTAGACTAACAGTAAACCGGTAAAACAGTTTAGTAGACAAACTGGTTAGCACACATGCAAACCAAATAGCAAATAATGCATTCACCCATAAAAGCACACATGCCATAACACAAGAGATTTTGACGTGGAAACCCAAATGGGAAAAACCACGGTGAGATGGAACTCACAAGTAACTATTTGTAGAATAGGAACTAGACCGGTTAAGGTCAGACTAGTTAAGGTCATACAATGTTCTTTACCAGAATAGATCTTGTTAGGAATCTCAATCTCTGTTAGGAGATAAGTCCAATTAAAGACTACCTTGCTAGAGGATTTTAGATCCATAGATGTGAGCCACCTTGTTAGAGGATTTACAAAATACTTTTGGGCCTACCTAGTTAAGGGCTTTAGACTTGTCGAAGATGTGAGTAATCAACAAGTGAGTGATCTAGCTAATAGCACAGATTGCCTGGTTAGATCCTTGATAGCTCGTTCCTAATGCATTTCAACATTACTTTAGTCTTCTACACATTCAAACTCTCTCTAACTCATCAACCACCTTAAACCCTAGCAACACCCTAAAACCCTAGACATGATGTCCTTATAAAGGAATCTGATTTCATGTCTGTCCAATAGGATTACATTTAAATTTCCTAGGTTTAATGCATCTAGATGTATTTTGTAACACGATACAAAAAGCACCATTGAAGTGTCAACACCATCAAACAATCAGTGGATGGTAACTCATCACAAAATGTCAATTGGTAACTCATCACAGAGTATTACTAGTTCATACAAAATATCGGTTACTGGCTTGACAAAAATGAAGACTGGTAAATGTGTGTTCTGTAGCTTTGATCCTTCATACCGCTTGAGATCCTCAAACCTAATGGAGTCAATATACCACTTCAAATCGGTAAACACTTTCTGCAAAACACCAATAGTCTAAGGACTATAATGCATCATACCGGTTGGGAACAATTGTCGGTTGAGCATAAATCATACATATAAAAGTGATCTTAATGCAAGTGTGAGTCCATCAATGACAATCACAACATAATCATCAAAAATGCCAACAATCTCCCCCTTTGGCATTGATGGCAACACTTAGGAAATTTTGACATCTAAGTGTTTTACAAAAAAAATATGCCATAATCAAAATTACTCCCCCTAAGCATATACACTATCTCTTTTGCAAAAAATACAATGTATACTACTTAATAGAAATAACATGAAAGTATACCTCAAAACATTCAAAATTTATACTTCTCCCCCTTTGCCAACAATGACAACAAAATATTACAGAGCAACCCTTGTTTCATTAGTATTAAAAGAATAAGATATTATGACAATAAAGAATAAAACTGATTTGAAGTCCTGCAAAAATTGTTTCATAGATAAGGACCAGGACTCAAGTAGGGAGGTAGTCACTTCTTTCTCTATCTGCATCTGGGAGACCTGCTCTTCCATGGCATCAATTGTGCTCATCTCTTGAGTCATCGTTAAGGCATCCAGATTGAGATAACGTTTCTAAAGTATTTACAGGTGTGGGAGTAGAACCAGTTGTAGTTCCTACAAATCTCGAGTACGGTTGCTGATTTCCAACTCTATTTTGGCAGACTGGATATGAAACCGGTGAACGATTTGCCCATAAGCTGTAAAAGAGTCATATGGCAGCTTGAAGGTGCTCATGTATAACTGCAAGCCAGTTTGTAGCTTTTTCTTTTGTACAAGCACATCATCAAAGAAGAGATGGGGTTGGCAAATCTTACTCAGTAGTAGATTCCCCTCATCCAGAGCATTCCTTATGTCTTTTTGTGCTTTTTGTAGATCGGATTGGAGCTCATTTAGCTTCTTCACTAGGGTAATGTTGAGAGCCTTTTGATGCTCTTTCTTGGCATTTGCCTCTGCTACCTCTTCTAGGCTCTACACCTGATCATCCACTATGGTGCATAGGAGCTTCAATTGTGCCAATGATGAATCAGTATTGGGGAGATTTGTGCTAGGTAACAAACCGGTAAGAGTGTCCACTGCAGCTTGAATCGCATCTTGCTCCTTCTTCCTCCTTAACACTTCAAGGCATTCTTGAGCAACCTTAATTCTCTGTAGCAGCTCCATTTCATTTGCAAACTGGAGGTTAATAGGACTGGTGAGGTCAGCCAGCTTGGCTTAACTACTAGTTTCCTTTGGAGTCTCCATCTGAGTGCTTTTTGCCACTTCTTCTTTCTCTGTAGCTCTTAACTTTTCCTCTTCTATCTTTTTCTTTTCCTCTTCTTCTGTTTTCCTTTTCTCTTCTTTCCTCTGCTTCTCTTCTTCTTCATCCTTTTTCTTCTGCTCCTCTTCCTGCTGCTTCTTCTCCTCTTCCTTTTTCTTTTCTTCATCTTTCCACTTCTTTTCTTCTTCATTATTCTTCTTCTCCTCTTCCTTCTTCCTCTTCTCCTCTTCATCCTTCTTCTTTACCTCTTCTTTCTTTCTCTTCTCCTCTTCATCCTTCTTCTTCTTCTCCTCATCCTTTTTCCTCTTCTCCTCTTCATCTTTCTTCTTCTTCTCCTCTTCCTTTTTCCTCTTCTCCTCTTCATCCTTCTTTTTCTCCTTCTCCATTTCCTTTTTCCTCTTCTCCTCTTCATCCTTCTTTTTCTCCTTCTCCACTTCCTTTCTCTTCTCCTCTTCTTTATCCTCCTTTTCTTTCTTCTTCTCCACTTGCTTCTTTGCTTCCTCCTTTTTGTCCTCTGCTTCCTTTTGCTTTTCTACCTATTCTCCTTGCTTCTCCTGTCCTATTGCTTCTGATGGTGTACCCTAAGAAACATCCTCTACATCCAGAGCATCAACATCAATAGTGTCTATAGGTTCAGTAACTGGGTTTCCTTCATTATCAAAGACTTTGCCAGTTTTGTTATTGTTGGTTCTTGCTCAGCCTTCTTGTTGGCTTCAGCCACTTAATGCATCTTAAGAGCTTCTTGAGCAAGAGTATGTGTGTTCTTGATCCCTTCTTGACCCTTTCCTTCCAATCAAAGGAGTCTTCTTCTTCTCATGAAGAAGAGGCCTTTGTATTTAATCATAACTTTAAAAAGTTCTAATTTGATACATCAGGAAAATGTTGAGCAAAAATTTTCTCTCTCATTTCCTATTCCTTTTCTATGGCAATGCGCCATTTATTGTCTAAAGAATTATACAAAGATTCTAGTGTCTTAGATCTAATTTCTGAAGGCGACCAATCATTAACACATAAATACCTAATGATTTCTTGTTCAACTACTTCCTTTTCATCATCATTGAAATCATCAAAACAATCAATCAAATCATTCAACACTTTTCTCCTAATATTTTTGATAGTTCTTTGACAATGTGTCAAAGGTTTGTAGGAAGAAATGATAATATTTACCAGTGCAGATGATGCCGGTTCATTCTTTGTCTTTTTCTTTGATTGTCTTGTCTTCTTGAGTTTTTCTTCAAACACGGTTTCTTCTAAGTTTGGTGAGTTATTCCTTGTCTTCCTCTTCCTCTCGAAAAATCTGGTAGGTGCCGCTTCTGGTTTCTTCTTTGCAGGTGACTGCTTGGTCACTTTAGGATTGGCTACAGTAATCGGTGCCAATGCCAAAGGCACTGCCTTTCCTTTCTTTTCAGGAGGTTCTACAATTGGTGCAACCCTTTCCAAATAGGTGTCAGTTCTCTTTTCCTTAGGATCAAGGGGTGAGGCGATTAGGGTAGAAGCATACCCGTCTAGTATATCATACATCACCTCATAGCCCATAGGCTCTGCTTCTTCCTGTCTGGGCTCAACAGCCTCCATTATGCATTCATCCATTTTGATGATAAAGCAGATATCCTCTTCATATTTCTTGACAATGTCGTTGGATATCCTCATCCTTAGACTCATCTTGCTTCTGAACTCATCAAAGTACTTGTTCATAACATCAAGGTAACTAGTTCCAGCTGCTTGCAGGCTCTCATTGATTTGCTTAGTAACCGGTTGGTCGACAGACCACTGAATATCTCCAACTCCTGGGAAATAACCTTGGAAGTAGAAGAATAACCCTACCAGTAGTTGTCCGAGCTTGAATCTCAGTGCATTGTCCTGTTTGATTGACTTAAGATTCAACATAAGTTGTCTTTGCATATAGGTGCATAGATCAAATGATGCATCTTCTTTGATCATCCAATAAGTGACATTTACCGTTGTAGCAGATACAAAGTTAATTCTGCTGCCAGAGAATGTCTGGTAGCCTATCACCATACAGGCATACTTCACCAAATCATCCTTGATTGAGTTGACAGTCATGCCACGTGAGTCACTCACTGAACTAGTGAGCTTGGACATTTCATTCTTGTTGACCTTCCTTAGTGCTGGCACTTCCCCTATATGGCAGAAACTAGTGATGGCCTAAATAGCCTATGGTGTGATATCATGTGTTCTCTCAAGATACATCTTGTCACCATGAACTCTGCTCAGAATGATTCGAATGTGGTCATCTATGAAATCCTCTAGGAAGTAAACCACATTGTGAAGCTTCTTCTTCACCAAGATTCTATACTCTGGTTTGATCCTTTTATCCTTCCCATAGAATAGACCTAGCTAAGAATGGATCACAAGAGACCCTAGGTTTTCGATCTTGTAGTCTATGTAGTTAGAAATCCCTTCTTCTACTATAACACCAGCCAGTACTTGAGACAAGGCATTATATTTCAACTTTCTTTGTATGAAATCCATAGAATCGGCAGTTGCACTAGAACTATCATGAGATGCAGAAGCCATGATAAAGCAGAAAACTTGAGAAATACCTTTCAGAAATCAAGAATTTAGGGCTTGCAAATTCCATGTAGCCTTCCACTTCATTGGTTGCTGAAGCACCGCTTTGAGTTCTTCTCTTGACTGTTTGATATTTGCTTTTGAATCTTCTTCACGGTTTCGAGATTTCTTAGAATTGCAACACAAATCACTTTTTCTTCGCTCTGCACTTGAAAAACTTCTTTGCTTGAAAAATGATAGTGAGAAATGATTTGAAAATTCCTTTTAAACATATTCCTCACCTACCGTAATAAATGCTCCACCATTAGGGTGCAAACCCTAATTTGCCTATTACCGTTTCCGATCTTCTGCCAAATGATAGGTATCACATACCGATTAAGGTCTTTTACCAGTGTAAACCAGGGGTTCATAGTGTTTCACCGTTTGCTCCCCCTAATCTTTTCTGATGCTTAGTTTGCCGGTTCAGTTATTTACACACTAGGTGCAGAAAATGGTTCTTCTTGCAACACTTCTGGTTTCTTCCTCGAGGTTTTGTTCATATCCGCTTGAATAGTGTCAATATCAATCTTTCCTTCCGGAGTGACCGTTATGTCATCCGATATGTTCTTTCTTGTTCTATATAATCTGGCAATGTGACCCGATTTGTTGCAATGATAGTAGACCATTCTAGGTGCTCTCTAAGGTCCATTATTCATGTTACCATTCTTCCTCCTACATGTTATAGCAGTGTGACTGTGATCATGATAGATCAAATAGTTTGCTCTAGATCTGGTTGCCGCTTGATAGCCACAGCTTCTTGACTGATGATTGAAGGCATTAAAAAGGTTGTGATTCTGGTTCACAAAAGGTTCCAGACCAACTCCTTGAGTCCTTTGAGGATATCTTCCAATGTTGTTCATAACAGACCTGCATTCAGATGCTCTATGCCCAAACTTGTTGCATGCATAATAGTTACCATTGAATCTATAGGATCTAGGCTTATCATTTAGAAAATAAGGAAAATTATTGTAAGCCTTACTCCTACACACATTGGGAGTATGTCCTTCTTTAAGACAGTTAAAGAAAATACGTTTAAACTTTTGCTTACCTTTATCCTTTGATGCCGGTTGTTTCTTTGATGCTCTAGCATTTGTACCAGAGGGCTCACCTTCCTAATGACTGGAATAACCAAGTCCATCAGTATTCTTGATAGGTTTGGTAGATTCAAGCTTTTTCTCTAGCTTAACAATACTCTTGTTGAACTTAGCAAGTATTTCCTTTGACTCAAAGAGTTATTTGGAAATAGCAACATTTGTTTCCATCAGGTTTGCATTCTCGGAGATGGTCATGTTCAGTTCTCCTTGCATGTCTTCCTTTTCCACTTTGCTCGCATGGAGTTGAGTAGTTAAGGCACTAATCTCTTGCTTCAGCTTGGAGATTTCATGATCTTTGTCTTTTACAAGATCTTCAGCTTTCCTCCGATTCTCAAGCTCTTGGCACATTCGAATAGTCAGTCCTTCCAATTCTTTTCTCAGGTTGGAATTGGATTCATTTAGCTTTTATACTTCTTGGATCAGGGCTTCCATGTTTGCTTCATCAAAAGAACTATTTTCAAATAGCTCCATCAACTTTTCAGCATGTTCTCTCCTTTTTGCTTGAGATTCCTTATATTTGACCATAAGATCATCATAGGCTTTCTTAGACTAAGTGAGCCGATGAGTAAGTTCCCTCAATGTGTATTCCCCCATATCTCTTTCCAAGTGGTTAAACTTATAGAAAGGTAGGTTCTGATACCAATTGATGAATACTAAGAGGGGGGGGTTTGAATTACTATGCCAAAAATCACTATACTTAAACACTTTGCTAGACTAATAGTAAACTGGTAAAATGGTTTAGTAGACAAACTGGTTAGCACACATGCAAACCAAATAGAAAATAATGCATTCACCCACAGAAGCACAAACACCATAACACAAAACATTTTGATGTGGAAACCCAAATGGGAAAAACCACGGTGATATGGAACTCATAAGTAACTATCTGTAGAATAGGAACCAGACCAATTAAGGTCAGACCAGTTAAGGCCATACAATGTTCTTTACCAGAATAGATCCTGTTAGGAATCTCAACCTCTGTTAGGAGATAAGTCCGATTAAAGACTACCTTGCTAGAGGATTTTAGATCCATAGATGTGAACCACATTGTTAGAGGATTTACAAAAGGCTTTTGGGCCTACCTGATTAACGGCTTCAAACTTGTCAAAGATTTGAGTAATCAACAAGTGAGTGATCTAGATAATAGCACAGATTGCTTGGTTAGATCCTTGATAGCTCATTCCTAATGCATTCTAGCATTACTTCAGTCTTCTACACATTCACACTCTCTCTAACTCATCAACCACCTTGAACCCTAGCAAAACCCTAAAACCATAGACATGATGTCCTTATAAAGGAATCTGATTTCATGTCGGTCCAATAGGATTACATTTCAATTTCCTAGGTTCAATGCATCTAGATGTATTGTGTAACATGACACAAAAAGCACCGTTGAAGTGTCGGTACCATCAAACAATCAGTGGATGGTAACTCATCACAAAATGTCGGTTTGTAACTCATCACAAAGTATTACCGGTTCATACAAAATACTGGTTGCCAATTTGACAAAAATGAAGACTGGGAAATATGTGTTCTACCGCTTTGATCCTTCGTACCGCTTGAGATCCTCAAACCGCTTGGGGTCAACATACCACTTCAGATCGGTAAACACTTTCTGCAAAACACTAATAGTCTAAGGACTATAATGCATCATACCGATTGGGAACAATTGTTGGTTGAGCATAACTCATACATATAAAAGTGATCTCAATGCAAGTGTGAGTCCATCAATGACAATCACAACATAATCATAAAAAATGCCAACATTACCAAACTAAATAATAGTGTCTACAAAGAGTGTCAAGAAGGCAAACAAGTAGGAGTCAGTTTTAAGCCTAAACAATACTCTTCCACTAAGCCACTCCAGCTTATACATACTGATTTGTGTTATCCTACAAGGATAAAATCCTTAAACAATGAAAGGTTCTTCACGTTGTTCATTAGTGACTATATACAAGAATGACATAGGTAATGTTTTTATAGCATAAGGTAGAAGCCTTCAATAGGTTCAACATTTTCAGGAAAATGGTTGAAAAAGAGTCGGACCTTAAAATAAAATGTCTTAGATCAAACAAAGGAGGAGAGTATATGTCCCAATAATTTATTGATTATTGTGAATAACATGGTATAAAAAGACAATACTTAGCCTCTAGAACAACACGACAAAATAGTGCTGCTGAAAGGAAAAATAGATCAGTAAAAGAGATGGAAAGAACTATGCTTCAAGATGCAGGTTTGTCAAATGCTTTTTAGAAAGAGGCAGTTCATATTGTTGTTTATATTTCAAACAAAGTTCAATTGAGAGTGAATGAACACAAAATTTACTCCCTATGAGCTTTGGTATGGTAGGATAGCGAATGTTGGCTACTTCAAATTTTTTGGCAGCAAATGATATAGATAATGATAATATAGGCAGTTGTTTTGAGTCATGTTGTGATGAAGGTATCTTTCTAGGCTATTCTACTCATAGCAAAGCCTATAAAATTTTTAATAAACGATTGAAAATAGTAGTAGAAAGTGTAAGTGTCAAAGTGGATGAAATGTTGCATAATGAACAACAAATTGAAGACGTTGATAGTATCGTTCCATCTAAAGAACAAAAGTTTGAAATTGAATGAAAACTAGAAGAAAATAATGCTTAAAATATGTCCGTGACAACTACTCCCAAACTGTCCACTAAGTTGTTGCAGAAAAATCATCCTCAAGACCTAATAATAGGTGATACATCTGTTGGTATACAAATAAGAGTAAAACTTACAAATACAAATAATCATGTTTACTTGTGTTTGATATCACAACTTGAGCCTAAAACATATATATAGAATCCAATAAAGATGATATATGGATTAAAGCTATGCAAGAAGAGCTTGATCAAATAGAGAGAAATAAAACTTCAGAACTTGTCCCTAGGCCCTCTAGTATAAATGTG
This sequence comes from Cryptomeria japonica, assembly GCF_030272615.1. Classification (NCBI taxonomy): domain Eukaryota; kingdom Viridiplantae; phylum Streptophyta; class Pinopsida; order Cupressales; family Cupressaceae; genus Cryptomeria; species Cryptomeria japonica. Next base: position 254,059,584 of record NC_081411.1, read on the forward strand.
ATTGGTACTAATTGGGTCTTTAGAAACAAACTTGATGATAAAGGAAATATGATCAAGAATAAAGCAAGGCTACTCTATAAAGGGTACTCTTAGATTGAGGGTATAGATTTTGATGAGACATTTTCTCCTATGGCCAAACTTGAGGCCATAGTAATGTTTTTGGCCTATTCTATCCACAAAAATTGTAGAGTTTTTCAAATCGATACATAAATACTGCTTTTTTTAAATGGTGATCTTGAAGAAGAGGTCTATATGGAATAGCCTGAAGGTTTTGCATGTGCAGGAAAATAACATTGTATTTATAGATTGAGAAAATATTTGTATGGCTTGAAACAGGTTCCAAGAGCCTAATATTCCAAGTTGGATAAACATTTGCGTGAGTAAGGTTTCACAAAAGGTGCGGTACACAACAACTTGTATTTTGGAAAAAAAGGTGATAGCATTCTCATTATTGTTGTCTATGTAGATGATATCATATTTGATAGTAATGACTCTTATTTATGCTTTGAGTTTCCAAATATTATGAAGTCTAAATTGGAAATGTCATGGTTTGGTGAACTGTCATTCTTTTGGGGTTTTCAAGTAATTCAATTTGATAAAGGAATAGTTATATCTCAAACTAAGTATGCTAAAGAGATGTTAAAAATATTTCAAATGGATGGGTGCAAACATGTTAGCACTCCTATGGAAACAAGTTGCAAAATTAAGTAGGAATTGGCAGTCTGTTGTACTTGACTGCAACTAGACCGATATTACACATCATGTATGTTTGGTTCCAAGGTTTCAATCTACACCTAAAAAGTCCCATTTAAATGCTCTAAAAATAATTTTGAAGTATATTTCTAGTACACTTGACTTTGTCTTATGGTATCCTAGATATAATGATTTCACTTTAATTGCCTATACTGATGTTGATTGGGTAGGCTATATAGATGACATTAAAAGCACCTCTAGTGGTGCATTATTTCTTGGATGCAAATTGGTAGCTTGGCACAACAAAAGGAAAGACTACATGTCTATATCCACTACTGAGGTAGAATACATTGCACAGTGACTACTTGTTGTGCAAAAGTTCTCTGGATGGTTCAGACTTTAAAGGAAATTCACATAATTTTTTCTAAAACAATTCCTATCCTCTATGATAATACAAGTACTATAAATATTTCAAATAATCCTGTCCAACATTCTCAGACTAAACACATTGACATTCAATATCATTTTATTCAAGAAAAATTCTTGTCCAATGATGTGATCTTAGACTATGTAGCTTCAAATCAACAAGTGGCTAATATTTTCACTAAGCCTTTACCTAAAGTAGTTTTTGAAAGCTTGAGAGATAGACTTGGCGTCTTCTCTCTCAGTTCTTTGTAAGTTATTACCTCTTGTTCATGGAGTTAGGGGGAGATCTTCATGATTCTTTTTCCTCCCTCTTAGCAGTGTTGGCATCTTTGAGTTCTCTTGTGACTATGTGATGCATGATAGTACATGGTACTTTATGTACCACACGTTCACTATTGATTTTTTTTTCAACATTATTGTTCTCTTCTCTTTGGCATTGTTGTCAAAAGAGGGAGAAATGGATACTTTGATATTTTTTCTTATAGTGACTTTTAAATGGAACTTATGTCCTTTTTTGCATTGACAATTTTTCCTACAGTGACATGTAGTGTTTTGCAGTTACAATTTTGTTTACAATGACATGATTTATAGTGTTACAGTGATAGTTGTTGTGACATTTTTGTTTCATTCTTTATTTCAATAATAGTGATAGTGATATTATCTGAGCAATGACATACTTGTTGATTGGTTTTAAAGATTCATAATTTGGGCTAACATTGTTGTGATTTTAACAACGTAGATCGTGTGCTTCATGTGCTTATTACAGTGACTTTGATTATTACAGTGACTTTCTAGTATAAGTATATCTTTCGGTTGGCATTTGTTTTTTAATTTTTCAGATAATGGTGTTTGACATTAGTGCCAAAGGGGGAGTTTATTTTCCCCTCTGGCATGTGTTGGCATTAAAGTCATAACACTAAGGTAATATGGTGATCTCTCTCTTTGGTATACTTGAACGGTAAAATTCACAATGACTTTGATTTGGTCCTTTAGCACTATAGTGTGCGTATTCATTATAATATTATTTTTCATCTCACAGTCCTTATTCTTTGATTTGGCATTTGAGTATATAATGTTCCTTGCCAAATCTTATCACAAAGGTTTCTAATGGTAGCCATAGGGAAACTAGGTAGGATTCCCAATCCCAACACACTCGCTCAAATTGTTGCAATTGATCAATCAACAAGAAGCTTAATTCCACACATCAGCCTCACAATAGAATCACAACACCAATGGTAGACATCACTCAATGTTAGACAACATACCTCTACCTATATCCCTTACTCACACTAGGCCATATGCACTCAAAAAAACTCAAACACCAAAAAGAAATCACAAACCAAAACCACCTTCATACCATGGAATTTTAAATCCCTCTTGACATGTTTCACACACTAGAAGTGGTCTACAAACTTTCTAATATTTTTGTTCTTCACAAAGGCTTCACAATCCTTGTAGCCCTAGTTTTTAATTCTTTTGGGAATAACTCACAAAATTTCAAAACCACTTGATAAAAAAATTCATATTTGAGTACCCTTTTGGGCCCTCTATAACATATTTCAGACTCAGGGGGAAGTCCTTTGGACCAGACGTATGGAATACTACCTATCCTAATTGGTCAAGAGCCCTAATTAGGCATGTTTTAGAAAGCAACTCCTCTATAATGGACTCACAAAAACTTCACAACATTTGGATACTCAAAAACCATGTCAAAAAAAAGGATTCCATAAGAATTTTGGGTGTGCACTCAACTGGTTTCCCACAAACCAATCTACCCCTCTTCAATTGCTTTCCATTACACAATGCCAATCATTTCAATGCACCCTTTTCTCTCCTCCACTCATGGCCACATCTATTAGTCCTACCATTGTATGATACACTTGTTATCCTAATATCCCCATGTCTTATTAAACCCTCAATAGGGTTTACTCAAAATCTAGAACTGAAGAAAATTAACTCCTTGGCTCCAAACTCTATTTCAACCCATACAACCACTTGGTGATGTTAGATATAACACTGTTTCATCCTTGCAAACACATTAGATGCATTCACCAATCAGAAACAATAATGAAACAAAGAGAACACACATACTGAGACACAAATTCTTGCAACAAAGTTGGCTTCTTATTCATCAAATCTTCATCAATAATACAAGTTCAACCTTAGAGGATTTTATATGCAACATACAACGTCTCCCAACATCGACAACTAAAATTTGAACAATAGGACCATTGGAGACCAACTAACCACAAAATTTGTCATGACAGTTTGACAATAATTTACAACTTTGCACTCTTGGCCCTACTACCGACCAAACAAACACAAAACCATTATATAGGAGACCAAAAAATTCAAATGATATCTTTCAAGACTCATCTTGGTCCTTTTGAACAAGTGTGACCAAGGTTGACCCCTATATCCTATTACATGATTAGATAAACAAGATGGCTATAAAACCTTACAAACATGATATTGTTCCACTTGGATCTTGAATTCCTTATTCTATTCAAAACAAGAAAGACTAAATTGCTCATGGATTGAAGTCATTATGTCCACTTGGTGACCCTGCACCATACTCCTTGGGTGAACTATTCTCAAGTCCTCTTGAGAAGATATCTTCAAGTCTACAACCAAAATTCAGAATATCATGCTTATCCCACCAAGTTGCATCTACCTCTGGCATGCCACTTTACCAAATACTGCTTGTAGACCTGATTCCTAGTCTATTTCACCACTTTTCTATCTAGGGTCCTTTTAGGCTTCAAAGGTGGCTTGGATGGAAGATCCTTGAGCCACTCATCACCTTCTACTTTTAATTCACCTATCACAATACCTACAACAACATCATTCTTGCAAAGAGTTAGATCTGAAATATTGAAAATGGTTGAGAGGCCAATATCCGGTGATAATTTTACTTCATAGGCATTAGAGCCAAAATCCTTAAGGATCATGCATGGTCATATCTTCCTCATCATAAAATTAGTGTTTCTACCCTTTGGTAGCCTCTCCTTTTTCAAATGCACCCATACCATATCACCAACTTGAAAGCGTACTTCCCTTCTCCTTTTATCTGCATGTTCCTTATACTTGTCTACAATCTTTTGTAATGTTGTCTTGACCTACTAATGTACATCTTTGATTGCCTTAGCAAATTTATCACCTTGTGCACTATAGATGGCCTCCGTAGGCATCTCTCTCAACTCCAAAACACCCCTTGGATGCATGCCAAAGACAATTTGGAAAGGACTTTTCCCTGTTCTTCTAGTCACTAGGTCATTGTAGGCAAATTCTTCCCATGGAAGGACCAAATCCCAAGATTGACCATGAGGTTTTGTGAGACACCTCAATAGGATTCCTAATGACATATTAACCATTTCAAACTGCTTATCTATTTGGGGATGGTAGGCAGAAGTGAAAGACAAATATGCTCCCAACTTCTTCCAAAGAGTCCTCCAAAAATGACCTACAAACTTGACATCTCTATCAAAAACAATTCTTAAGCGAAGTCCATGAATCCTTATCACTTCTTTGAAGAATATATTGGCAATGTGAGAAGAATCATTGGTACTCTTACAAGGAAATAAATGAGCCATTTTACTAAATATGTCCATCACAACAAAAACACTAGCATATCCCTGCTTGGTTCTAGGCAACCTCATTACAAAGTACATTCTTGTGCTCTCCGATGGTCTATTGGGTATAGGTAGGGGTTGGTAAAGTCTTGCATTTTTGGCCACTCCTTTATCCTTTTGACATACAACAGAACATTTTTGGCCATTTGGTGGAATTGATTATGTGTTGCATTGATGTTTTGTCATTGATGTCAATACTAGTTGTTTGGATGCTTTACTGACACCCTTCTAGTACTGGTAGGTTGAGTAGTCTTTGGTTAACTTGAATATGGCATGATCTGGTTGACTCCAGTATAATTTGGTGATGGAATTAACTTGTGTATAATGAATATACTCATATTTGGTCAGTTGGTTTTGGTCTGGTGATTGGATGCTATCCTACTTGCTATGAAGATTGGTTCCTGGTTCCGGCGAGCGTTTCATCGACAAAGATTTTGGTGATCTTTGATGTATTGCATAGTTGGTGTTGGTGCAGCTTCTAATGGAGTTTCAGGATGTTGTTGGTGATCATGTTTGAGAGTTGGCATTTGGAGATCATTGTTGAAGTGTTGGGACCTATACTTGGTCTTGGTTGATCTAGGTTATGGACCAACATTAATGTAACGTATGGATATGACCTATTGATATATTTCTGGGATATCTTATGTGTTGGATTTATTTGTTTTGGTCTAAGCCTAACATGGTTTGTAATTAAGTAATTGGTTTATTGTTTGGTGATCAACCTGATTGTTTATGGTTGAGGGTTTGTATAAATAAGATTTAAGATCTTATTTTAGACCATCATGGTTATTGTAAGAGGTCATGGTCAAGGAATGTAATGTGTGAATAATGTATTATTATTCAGGCAGAGGAGTTGGTCAATCATTGGAGATCAAATTGGGTTTGTAGAAGAGGATTTAGTCCTCTAGTATTGAGCTTAACCAAAACTGTACTTAGGCATAGGAGATGCTATCTTTTGCAGTTCAACACTTCTCTGGATTGTAGTCTAGATTTATATGTAGTCAACGAGACTCCTTTTTTGATGAGTAGTGTGCTCTAGGATTTTGGCATTCCTGAAAGTGCATGCCCCTTCATTGTAAATTCACATACTTACTACAGAAGTATTATCTAACTGTGGGTAGGCTTCCCACCATAGTTTTTCCCTTTACTAGGTTTTCCACGTACAAATCTTGGTGTTGTGTGGATGGATTTTATTATGAGATTATTGTTTATGCTTAACTGTTATTCTGGTATTATTATTTTGGGTTTTGGTATTATTTTTTTAAATTTCTAATGCTTCCACTAATCTGTGACAACTTATTCACCCCCTCCTCTTGGTTTTCTTCCACTCATTTGAATTGTCTAACAATTGGTATCAAAGCTTTGGTCCTCTCTATAGAAAACTTAACTGCTTGAGGAAGATCCTTTGGTGACTAATAGTTCAAGTTCATCCAGTTCTTCTAGAGCTATCTTTCGAAGGGATATACTAAGGCTTGAAGGAACAAACTATATAGTATGGAAGATTTAGATGCAGACTCATCTGAGATGTCTTGGCAAGGAGATTTGGGAGATCACACAGAATGGTGTCACACCCTATAATCTGGGATCTGGCAATCCTCCTCCAACAAACTTGGACAAGGATCTTGAGAGTGATTGTAGAGCAATAGAAGCCCTCTTGTGTGCACTTTCTGATCAACAAATTATGGGATTAACTGACAAATCATTTGCAAAGGCTATATGGGATAAGTTGCAGACTCTTAATGAAGGTGACCCTACAGTAAAGATTGTGAAACTTGATGGTTACCTAGTGAGATCTATGAAAACCTGAAGATGGAAGAATATGAAAGGATTACTGCATTCATGGAAAGTGTAAATGATATTTTTATGGGAATTCAATGTTGTGATGGAACTCTGAGTGAAGATGAAATTGTTTCTAAAGTCCTGAGAGGCCTACCACTGGCTTACAAAATGAAGGCTACTACTATTAATGAGTTGACAAAAATGGCTAATACATCTGTCAACAAAGATACTTTGGTTGGGAAACTATCTTCTTTTGATCTTGAAGAATTTGGACCTTATGGACCTGTGAAGATTGAACCTACTTTTCATGCACGAACATCTACAACCGACAAGAAAGACTAGAAATATTTATATACAAAAGAATTAGAAGATATGAAGAGATAAGATGATGAGTTTGAGAACCTTGAAGCACTATTTGATAGAAGAGTACTGAAAGGACTGGTAGGAAGTAAGTATGAAAGAAAAACACCTTTTAAATGTTTTGCATGTAATAAGATTGGACATTTTGTATCTAGATGTCGTGAAATAAATTCAAGATTTGAAGAAATAGTTAAAAGATCATTTAAACCTAACCCTAGATATTAGAACAAGTATAGATTCAAGAAAAATAGAGACAAATCATTCTACATAGAAGATGATGAAGGCATTACTGATTTAGATGATGAACCGACAAAAGACTGTGCTAGTGGATCCGACAATGGGAAAGAATGGGTATTCTTGGCTATCAAGGAAGATGATCTAGAACTGGAAGAGAATGTACCTGAGGAGAAGGCACTTTCTGCTAAAATTGAGGATAAGGATGAATGGGTAATGGATAGTAGTTATTCACATCATATGACTGGAGATAAAGGGAAGTTTTTATCTTTGCAAAAATTGATGGTGGACTAGTTAGATTTGGAGATGACAAGGCATCTATGATCAAGGGAAAATGAACTATATCATTGGATGGTAAGAACAATAGTGACAATGTTTATTATGTTGAAGGTTTAAAGCATAATCTTTTGAGTGTAGGACAATTGGTATATAAGGGATTTAAATTACAGTTCAAGGATGGAAAATGCAAAATCATTAATAGATCTGGCTTGGAGATTGCAACTGGCACATAGACAAAAGGTAACATATTTCATTTGAACTCCAGTGAGAAAACATGTTTGATTACACAGATTGATGAGAGTTGGTTATGGCATAAAAGGTTGTGTCATGTGAATTTTGATTGCATTGCTAAGATCATTTCAACTAAGGTTGTTAGAGATATACCTAAGATTCTAAGGCCCTATAATCCGGTATGTAAAGAATGTCAAATGGGTAAATAGGTCAGAACCTCTTTTAGGAGTATACATGATAAATCAAATGATATTCTTGATCTTATTCATACTGATTTATGTAGCCCTGCTAGAGTTAAAAGTTTTCATGTTGATAGATATTTCATGCTAATCATTGATGATTATTATAGAATGACGTGGGTTACTTTTTTGAGAGAAAAATATGAAGCTATTGAAAAGTTTAAAATCTGTAAGGCTAAAGTGGAAACTAAGACAAGATTGAAGATTAAATGTTTGAGGTCACATCATGGTAAAGAATTCACATCTAGTGAGTTTAATAACCTTTGTGACAACCATGGTATTAGAAGACAATTTTCTGCTCCCCGAACACCTCAGCAGAATGGAGTTGTGCAAAGGATTTTTAGATACTTGCAACGTACATCAGAATATGGTTTGTGGTATCCCAAGGATGATAACTTTACTTTATGTGCATATACAGATGCTCATTGGGCTGGAGATGTTGATGACCAGAAAAGTACTTCCGATGGAGCTTTCTTTCTTGAAAAGAAAATGGTTTCATGGATCAACAAGAAACAATCATGTACTTCATTATCTATTGTTGAAGTTGAGTATGTTGTTGCTGCTACTAATAGTACACTATTTTTATGGATGAAGCAAATGTTGGAGGATATAAAGGTGGATTGTGATCCAGTGGTAGTTATTCATTGTGATTTCTCCATTGCTATTGATATATCAAAGAATCCAGTATTTAACTCTAAGACAAATCACATATCTATCAAGTATAACTTTTTGAAGGAGAAGGTGGAAGAAAATGAAGTTAAATTGGTTTATGTGAACACTAAAGAATAGATTGCAAATATTTTCACTAAACCTTTATCCAAGGAATCATTTGAGTACCCAAGAGATAGATTGGGGGTTTCTGCCCCTTCGGCAGAGACTTGATTGATGCGGTTTGCAATCAGTCTGGTATGCATTATCAAATATACTATTCATTCTGGTACTCGTGTGGGATGCTACTACTCAGGGGGAGTAGTCAACCTTGAGATTTAGAGGCTTATGTTTTAGCTTTGATATTTCTATCAGATTTCTGGCATTGATGTCAAATGGGAAGAGATAGTGATGTGAAAAATAAATTCACAACTTTATAGAGATATTATTCAAAGAGAGAGATATTGATATTCAGGAGATTGTTGGTTGTCTTCTATAGCGGGATATTTATTTGGCATTTCTTGGTACTTAGATGTTTTTCACATCTAGTGTTGCCATCAATGCCAAAGGGGGAGATTGTTGGCCATTTGGTGGAATTGATTATGTGTTGCATTGATGTTTTGTCATTGATGTCAACACTAGTTGTTTGGATGCTTTACCGGCACCCTTCTAGTCTTGGTAGGTTGAGTAGTCTCTGGTTAACTTGGATCCGACATGATCCGGTTGACTCCAGTATAATCTAGTGATTGAATTAACTTTTTCATAATTTTTATACTTATATTTGGTCAATTGGTTTTTGTCTCTTCATTGGATGCTATCATGCTTACCATGAAGAATGGTTTCTAGTTTCGGTGAGTGTTTCATCGGTAGAGATTTTGGTGGAGATCTTTGATGCATTGAATAATTGGTGCTAGTGCAACTTTTGATGGAGTTTAAGGATGTTGTTTTTGATCATGTTCAAGACTTGGCTTTTGGAGATCATTGTTGAAGCATGTGGACCTATACTTGGTCCCAGTTGATCTAGGTTATGGACCAACATTAATGTAACGTATGGATAGGACCTGTTGTTGTATTTCCAGGATATCTTATGTGTTGGATATTATTTTTTTTTGTCTAAGGCCGACATGGTTTGTAATTATGTAATTGGTTTATTATTAGGTGGCTGACCTGATTATTTATGGTTGAGGGTTTGTATAAATAAGATGTAAGATCTTATTGTAGATCATCATGGTTATTGTAAGAGGTCATGAGAAAGGAATGTAATGTGCAAATAATGTAATATCATTCAGGAAGAGGAGTTGGTCGATCATTGGAGATTGAATTTTGTTTATAGAAGAGGATTTAGTCCTCTGGTATTGAGCTTAACTGGAACTATACTCAGGCATAGGACATGTTATCTTTTGTAGTTCAATACTTCTCTGGATTGTAGTTTGGATTTGTATGTAGTTAGTGAGACTCCTTTTTTGATAAATAGTGTTCTCTAGGCTATTGGCCTTACTATAAGTGTAGGCCCCTTCATTGCAAATTCACATACTTACTGCAAAAGTATTATCTGACTGTGGGTAGGCTTCCAACTATAGTTTTTCCCTTTACCATGTTTTCCATGTAGAAATATTGGTGTTGTGTGAATGGATTTTATTCTGTGATTATTGTTTATGCTTAAGTGCTATTCCGATATTATTGTTTGGGGTTCCAGTATTATTATTTTAAATTTCTAACACTTCCGGTAATCTATCATAATTGATTCACCCCCCTCCTCTCAATTGTCTTCCAATTATCTAACTTGTCTAACAAACATTCCACAAACCTTCTGACATCAGACTGCATTTTGGGCCAAAAGTAGTGTCTCCTCACCTGCCCCAAGGTTTTATCTAACTCAAGGTGACCACTCATACTCCTACTATGCTTTTCCTTGATGATTTGAAAACTTAGGGATACACAACTGACCACCCTTGAACAAAAATCCATCTTGAATAAAAAACTCAAAATACTCAACATGATATGTATATGCAAAGTTAGTACATACCTTATAAATCTCTTTGAAGTTGCCATCATCTGCATACATTAACTTTGGGGAATCAATCACCATACTTTACAATTGCACCCCCTACACTATGAACAATCTTCTACTAAGAGCATCAACAACCTTGTGGGTAACCCCTTTCTTGTGCATTAGGGTGAATGCATAAGCTTGGATGGATTCCACCCAATTCATATATTTGTGGCTAAGGTTCTCCTGACTGTTGAGAAAACTCAAGGCCTGGTTATCCATGTAGACAACAAATTATTTTGGCAACAAATAATGCCGCCAGTTCTTGAGTGCTTGGACAAGAGCATAGATCTCAAGATCATAAGAGGAATACTTCCTCTTGGCCTCATATAATTTTTCACTAAAGAAGGATATTGGTCTTCCTTCCTAATTGAGAACTACATTGATAGTCATATGGCTTGCAACACATTCACTTTGGAAAATTTTATCAAAATCAGGCAAGGTTAAGACAAGCTATTGTGATACCTTCTTCTTCAATGTTTCAAAAGCTTCATCGGAAGCCTTTGTACATGCAAACTTACACTTCTATCCACCTTTGATAGTTTCCAACTGTTAGAGTAATCGGGTCTTTACTTGATTAATTAAACGACATTTGTTTAATTATTGAAGTTCCCCTTTATCTCTTTTACACTTAAGCTAACATTAGGTGCATAATATTTAATTCTTTTATTAATTATTATGTGCAATCGTAGGGTTTTCCATTTTAGGGTTTTTTGACCTATTAGAGATTGAATTCTTTTCTTTTGTATCATTATTCTATTACACATTTTTGGTGAATACAAAGCTCTCATATTCTTGAGCATTTCCTGTGTTTATGTTTTTCTCTATTGCTTCCTTGCTTCTCCTTGTAACAGGTTTATTCAACTTGTAGAGATCATATGGGCTCTTGTGGTGTTGTATTTATCAACTTTCACATGGTATCAGAGATTCAGATCTACAGCTACATGTTCTTGTTTTGAGTTTTTTTGCACTGGAAGCAGATCTGGGGTTTCAGAAGTTTTTTTGTGCACCTACGGATAGGCATTTTTTCTGAGTACTTTGGGCCCAAAGAGACCTCACCATCATTCTTACAAGGCTCAAAAACCCTTATGGTCATATAAAGCCTGATCACTTTTGACACCTGAGCCTCTGGGGGTATTTTTTTGTTTTGTACTAGGCCATATGGCCCTGACACATAGTTCGAGAAATTTTTTTTGCCTTTTTCTAGCATGCAGGCTGAAATTTGTTTTTAAAAAAACATTCAAAAAAAATTTGGAAAATTTTAAAAATAAAAATAAAAATTGGGGGGTTTAACCCATAGTACGTAGGGTACCATGGGCTCTAGGCCTACAACAGACCCTGCAAGCCACCGGCCTCCAAACCTTCACCGACCGCTTCTTGGCCCCATCGCCGACCGCTTCTTGGCCCCATCGGCCTCCCACCGCTACCTTCCTCCACCTGCCCACCACCCCTATGCCACCCACTCCATTGCTCCACCATCAAAACGCTGCCGGAGTGCCGTCCCTAGACCACCTCCACCCGACCCTGCCACCAAACAACCTCTCTCTTGCCTTTGTAGGGGGGGTTGGTTTTTTCTTCATATCTTGAGCATACAGAGTCATTTGTTGAAAAATGAATAGGTGTCAAAAAGCTAGTTTCGAGATGGACCTCATGGTATTAGAATTTGTTGTAAATTTTGTAGTTTGACTATACATTGTTATAGTCAAAGTGGGGTCACTTTTTAGCACTTTCGGGGCCGTAGAATGTACAAACGGACTCCGTTTTAAAAAAATAAATAAGCGCTAGAAATCTCTCTGCATTCTCTATTCAGATATGTGATTGTGTTTCTCATATATTTCATTAGGTACATTTGATTTCAGTTTGAAGTTTATTTTCTTATGCATTACCTCATTCTCACCAGTATGTACTAGGGTTTGGGTTTATCTCTTGTGGGGGGTGTTTTTTTCCTCGCTTTTTCTCATTTATATCAAAAATATAGAACACCAAAAATTTCAAAACAAACAAACCCTTCTGCATCTTTTCTCTGTTCTGAAAGATCATATAATAAAAAAAACACAAGCAGGTATAGGTGCAGAGTTTCATGGAAGATTCTTTAGTTGAGTTGTTGACATCACACAACTATCACCCCTGGAAGCCTCGCATCATGAGGATTCTTGAGGTACGATGGTTGTGGTCTAGTTTGGATGAGGCTCAACCTTTGTTGCAACATCCTTTTGAGATTCTTCAGCACAAAAACAAGATGGATGAGGCCATGGGTTCACTCTCATTACATGTCTTGGATAGTCTTTTGTTTCACCTTGATGCTTTGATCACTCCTTGAGCTATGTGGCTGAAGTTTGAGACTCTCTTCGAGAGAGTTAATGAGATTTAGGCATTACAAATTGAGGTAGAGTTGGTTTCCTTGTTTCTTGATTCCTTTCCCACCATTGAGGATTTTTTGAACAAATTCAAGACTACCAGATCAGTTCTCTAGGGCTGTGGAAAGATCAAGATAGACCTAGAGTGCATTTACTTGATCCTTTCGAAGCTTCAAGATCCCTTTTAGTTTTTTGCCTCTTCTTTCTACTCCACCATGGATGGATTGGGTTCTCGTTTTACCATGCCTACATTTGATGTGTTTTGTGAGTGTTTGTCTCGTGAGCAGTCTCACCTTTCTCAGCTGGACATGCTCTCAGGGTCCAAGAACAAAGCATTGGTTTCTCAATCATCTAAGGAGAAGAAAACATAGAAACCAAAGCCAAAGAATAATTTTGTAGGCAGTGAGAATTCCTCCAAGCCACCTCCTAAGTCTAATTTTAAAACACCATTTAATCCAAAACAATGGAAATTTTCACAGTCTGGTGAGTCTTCCTCCAAGACTAAGAAGAAATCAGGAGATACTTGTAGTTTTTGTGGCAAGGAAGGACATTCAGTTTCCAGGTGTTGGAAATGATTAAAGGCTTTAGAGGAAGCCATGCATCAGCATCACATCTCCTCACCTCAGGCATCTTCTCCTTCCACAGGGAAAGGTCATGCTCTCACTGCTCGAGCTTTGACCTATGGGTCCACTTGGATTTTAGATTCTGGTGTTTCTCACCATATGACTCACATTCAATAGTTGGTTACTTCTCTTGCCTCTTCTGGTACTTCATAGATTTTAGTGGGTGACTCTGTTCAGCTTCCAGTCTTGGGTTTAGGTTTTGTCTCTTTGGATGGGGGTACTCTGTAGGATGTTCTAGTTATACCTGACATCTCGATGAACCTCCTGTCCATTTATTAGATTTGTCATTCTGGCTCTGGTAAGATAGTTGAGTTCTCACCACATAATGTGGTTATTCGTGACCTTCATGACTCTGATTTGGTTGTGGCTACCTGGAGTGTCGATAGTGCATCTCATCTTTACAGATTTGATGGATTTGAGCCCTCTATGGGTCAAGGTTCATATCTTACAGCACATGTAGATTTAGTGAGTAAGCTTTGGCATGAGCACTTGGGCCATTTCAATTACAAATATCTTCAACAGATGAGTACACAGGCACTTGTTCTTGCAGTGATGGTGTTTTTCATGGTTGTGTTCCTGGCAAGCATTACAATGATCCCTTTTCGAAGGGAAGATCCCCTTGTTCTTTGGCACCTTTGGAGTTGATTCATAATGACCTCATGTCATTCCCTACTCCTTTTTCTGGGGATAAGTATGTACTCACATTTATTGATTACTTCTCCAGACGCACATGGGTGTACTTTCTTTAGTACAAGTGTGATGTCTTTGATTCATTTTGAATCTTCAAGAAATTTGTAGAGAAGCAGTCTGGTTGTTCTATTCGGTGGATACATATATATAATGGGGGGACTATGTGAATCAGGCTTTTAGAGATTTTTGCACTAGGCATGGTTTACAAAATCAGTTTATTGTTCCCTACACCCCTCAGTAGAATGGTGTCATTGAGAGAAAGAACAAGACTTTACAGGAGATGGTGAATTCTATGATTTAGTCCAGGTCCATGGATTCATCTTTTTGGGTTGAGGCAGTCAATTGTGCCCATTAAATTCATAATCGGATGCCTCACAAGGCGGTTCAACATATGACTCCTGAGGAGGCTTGGTCTCATGACTAGCCTGATGTTTCTTTTTGCCAAGTATTTGGTAGTGATGCATAGGCATTTAATCCTAATGCTTAGAGGAGAGAAATGGAGCAGAAGAGAAGACCCATCATTTTTGTTGGCTACTCTAGGATATTAAGGCGTATAGGTTGTTTGATCCTGATTCTAGAGAGGTCCTATTTTGATGGGATGTACAGTTTGATGAGCGCCTTCCCATAGTGGATACTCTGTCTCTAGTGTCTACCCCTCTACTTACTCCTCCCACTGCATCTCTTCAAGATCATTTTGAGGATGATTCTGATGATGTTACTGATGATCCACCATCTCCACCTCCACCTACTCCACCTTAGATGCCCAAGTGGGCTCTCTTTACTATTAAGGTGATGAGATCTATGGTCGGTGATCCTTCAGATACTTGTCACGACCGTTCTCATACCGTGGGTTCTAATCTTTTGGGTCATGCCATTTCAGATGATCCTCAAAAGTTTTCAAAGCCAACAAGACACCTTGAGTGGGATTTTGCTATGGATCAGGAGTATTCTTCTTTGATGAGGAATAATACTTGGGATCTTTGTCCTCTTCCTAAGGGCATAAAGATGGTTCATTGCCAATGGTTGTATTGCACCAAGTATGATGTTGATGGTTTGATTGATAAGTAAAAAGCATGTATTGTTGCGAAGGGCTTCTTGCAGGTGGAGGGTATTGATTACTTCAAGACATTTTCCCCTATCACCAAGATGAACTCTATTCACTTTGTACTAGCCCTTGTAGCTTCTACGGGATGGCCCATTTTTCAAATGGATGTGAAGAATGCTTTCTTGCATGGAAACCTATAGGAGGAAATCTATATGGAGCAGCCTCAAGGATTTGTGCATAATATTTCTTTAGTTTGTAGACTTCGACGTTCATTGTATGGTCTCAAACAGGCCCCTCGAGCTTGGTATGAGAAGATGGACTCTTTCTTGCTCTCCACTGGTTTCACACATTGTCATTCTGATCAAATAGTGTACATTGAGAATCTTGAGGGTGAGATCCCAATTCTTGTGCTTTATGTTGATGATTTCCTCATCATAGGTAGCTCATCCTCTATGATTTAGCATGTTCAACGAGCTTTGATGGACCAGTTTAAGATGACAGATCTTTGTCTACTGCACTATTTTCTTGGTCTTTAGGTGATTCAGTCTTCTAATGGGATCTCCATTTACTAGTAGAAGTATGCTCTTGACATGCTTTAGTGCTTTGGTATGCTTGATTGCAAGCCTACCTCCACTCCTTTTTAGTTAGGGGTTGTTTTGATTACTACTTGCCCCACTCCTTCTGTAGATTCTATAGTTTATGGGTAGTTGGTTGGTAGTTTGTTGTACCTAACACACACTCATCCCGACCTTTCCTTTGTAGTTGGCCTTGTCTCTTGATTATCCCATGATCCTCATGAGAGTCATTGACAAGTTGCCAAATGTATTTTGTGGTACATTCAGGGCTCTATTTCTCATGGCATTCACTACACAACAGTGGAACCTCACATTGTTGGCTACACTAACTCAAATTGGGTTGGTGATGTCAATGATTGGAAGTCTACTTCTAGCTTTGTTTTCTGTCTCAGTTCTGGTCATATCACATGGTCTTACAAGAAGAAGACTGCTCATGCATTATCATCTATAGAGGTTAAGTACCAAGCTGTTGTGTTCACAAGCTAGGCGATCTTATGGCTTCGACAGTTGATGACTAAGTTTGGTTTTTCTCTTGATAGTCCCACTATTCTTTGGTGTGACATTCCGAGTGATATTCACATTTCTCGCAACCCAATGGAGCATCAGTAGACGAAGCACATTAAGCTTCACATGCATTTTATCCACCAGCTGATTTAGGATGGTTCTCTCATTTTGGAGTACATTCCCACTACCGAGCAGGTTGTGGATGTCTTCACAAAACCTTTTGCATTGCCGCACTATCTTCAGTTGTGCTCTATGGTTGGGGTGAAGGAATTTGTCCTTGGGGAGTCTTTATGAGGCCTTCCTTCCTTCATATTTCTTTCAGCATGTTCTTTTATCTCTTTTTGGAGAGGATTTTTTTTCCCACTAGGTTTTGTCCTTTTTCTTCATTTCATAGAGATTTCCTTGTATTTGGGTACCTAATCAGGCCTTGTTGCGGGGACCCATCTTTCCTACTTTCAATAGCTATTCTAGGTTTTAGCTTCTCCTTAAGTCTAGCTTAAGGGGGGGTGTTAAAGTAATTGGGTCTTTACTTGATTAATTAAATGACATTTGTTTAATTAATTAAGTTCCCCTTTATCTCTTTTACACTTAAGCTAACATTAGATGCATAATAATTAATTCTTTCATTAATTATTATGTGCAAGCCTAGGGTTTTCCCTTTTAGGGTTTTTTGACCTATTAGGGGTTGAATTCTTTTCTTTTGTATCATTATTCTATTACAAATTTTTGGTGAATACAAAGCTCTCATATTCTTGAGCATTTCCTGTGTTTATTTTTTTCTCTATTGCTTCCTTGCTTTCCTTGTAACAGGTTTATTCAACTTGCAGAGATCGTTTGGGCTCCTATGCTGTTGTATTTATCAACTCTCACACCAACATAGGAGCACAAATTTGGATAAAATGTCTTATGAACTTCCTATAGAAAGTGGCTAAACAATGAAAACTTCTTACCTCGCCCATTGTTCCTGGAGTAGGTCAACTCAATATGAATTCAACTTTGGATGGATCCATCTTGATGCTTCCTTATGATGAAACCCAAATATACCAGCTCCTGCTTCATGAATTCACATTTCTCCAAATTGATTAACAACTTCTCCCTATGCAACGTTTCGAAAACCATTCTGACATGCTTCAGGTGTTCCTCCTTGGTCTTACTAAAGATGAGTATATCATCTAGTTATACTACCATAAATACCCCAATGTACAGCTTGATTACTTCATTCATGAGCCTCATAAATGAACTAGGGGCATAGGTTAGTCCAAAGGGCATAACCATCCACTCATGTAACCCCTCATTTGTTTTAATAGAAGTTTTCAACTCATCCCCCTCTCTTATTTATGTGATGGTAACCACTTTTCAAGTCTATCTTGGTGAAGTAGCAAGCTCCACCCAAATAATCCATCAACTCTTTTATCCTACGCATAGGGAATATATACATAATAGTGATCTTATTAATGGCCCTAGAGTCTATACAGAACCTCCATGTCACATCCTTCTTGCATACTAAGACAATGGGTACTGCACATGGGCTTAAACTTTCCCTGGTCAATCCCTTGTTCATCAACTCTTGGATTTGGTTGGAAATATCTGCATTTTGTGATGGAGTCATCTTATATGCTACCTTATTAGGCAGGCCCAAGGATGAATTCTATGTGGTGGCTAATGTCTCTGATAGGTGGGAGGGATTTAGGCACATCCTCCTCCAATACTACATCAAAATGCTGCAATAGTTCTTGTATCTCCTTTGGGATCTCTTTCCCCTTTCTATCTACTACATCTTTAGGCTTAAAGACCAATGCAAAGCCTACTTTCTCATTCTTCAATGTCTATGATATTTCCTTCTCTCCCACTATCATCACCCTTGGTTTATCTTCTTTAGCATTTGTACTATCCAGATTAGGGTGTAGGGTAAATTTCTTACCATATTTTGTCATGAAATTGGTGTTCCTTTTCCCATCATGTTGGGCCTTCACATCATACTGCCAAGGACGCCCAAGAAGTAGATGATAAGCATCCATGGTCATGATGTCACAAAGAATCTTGTCCTTGTATCCTTTTCAAATGTAACTTGTCTACCATCTTTAATGACACTAGATTATCTATGGAACTAGAATCCACAATCACCTAACGTACCTTACTTGTTGATTTGCATGTAGTCCTAAAGATGGTCTTCCTTTGTGGGGGTTCTTAAGGAATTGGTGCCTTTAGAAAATTTCTCCTCATCATTAGGCTCTCTCCTACTTCTCCATATGTATCTTCTAGTGACTTCAAACTCTGGTAGTCTTCTTATAGGGTCAAATATGTTCTCTCTCCACCTTGACAGTTTGAGGTGCTTCCAAATATCTATTGAATGGGTGGCCTGTTTGACCACAAGTGTAAAAATTCCTTGTGAAAGGACCTCTTCCTGATCCTCTCCCTCTATCATTAGATCTCCTTCCTCTAAATATTCCTCTGAAATTAGATCCTCCTTGCTCACTTGAACTAGATTAACCCTGACCCTTTTGTGGTTGACCTCTACCACCAAAGTTTCCTTTCCCTTTGAAGTTCTTTCCTTCTCCTTTTCCTCTACCACTCTGATCAAACTTCCTTTTGAACTTCTCCTCTTATCTCAGTGCCAATAGATAGCACTTGCTCAGTGTATCAGGGGCTAGAATATTGATTTCATCTTAGATACTATACTTTATCCCATTAAAGTACCTTGCTACCCTCTCTAGCTCTTCTTCATGGTACTTGGTTCTAAGACAACTTGTGAATTTCCTCAGTATGGGCACTTACATCAAGATCCTTATTCTTTATATTTTTCATCTTCCTATATATCTGAACCTCATAATCTATAGGGACAAAGTGCACCTTTATCTTGGCCGCCATCCTATCCCAAGAGGTTATCATACTTCTCCCTTCCTTGACTCTGTCACCTTGAAAATAATTCCACCATGTGAGTGCTGCTCCATTCATCTTGGCCTTAGCAACCATGACCCTCTTGTTATTAGGGACCTCTCTACGT
The DNA here is from genome assembly GCF_030272615.1 of Cryptomeria japonica. Lineage (NCBI taxonomy): Eukaryota > Viridiplantae > Streptophyta > Pinopsida > Cupressales > Cupressaceae > Cryptomeria > Cryptomeria japonica. Next base: position 254,078,953 of record NC_081411.1, read on the forward strand.
TCAAAGTGATTATTCAAGGCCTCAATGCAATCCAAGACCTTGTCTATGTCCCATGCTCCACAAAAGATAGGAACAACATCCTTGTCATCTAAGGAGTTGTAGCTAACTGCATTTAGGGTTTCCACAAATGCTTTCTAATCTATAGGAAACTCAACTTCCTACCAAAGGGTTCCTCCTCCTGCTCCCCCTTCTTTCTCCACATCAGAATCACATTCTCCTTTATTGCCTTTGTCCCTAGCCTTCTCCAACTTCTTCACTTTGGCTTCAAACATTTTCTCAAACATCTTTTTGAGTGCCTCTTGTGAAATTGCCTTTGAGGAATCATGTCAGCCTCTTCCTCTCTCCCTGATGCTGAAATACACCAAGACCATCTATCCCAAGTGATTTTAACCTACTCTGATACCACTATGATGCAAAGCCATAGGGAAACCAAATAGGATTCCCAGTCCGAACACACTCACCCAACTTGTTGCAATTGATCAATCAACAAGAGTCTTAATTACACACATCAACCTCATAATATAATCACAAAACCAATGGTAGACATCACTCAATGTTAAATAACATACCTCTACCTATAACTCTTAATCACACTAGGCCATATGGACTAAAAAAAACTCAAATACCAAAAAGAAAGCACAGAACCAAACCACCTTCATACTATGTCATTTCAAATCTCTCTTGACATTTTTAATGCATTGGGCTTGTGGTATACAAACTTCCTAATATCCTTGTTCTTCACAAAGGCTTCATAATCCTTGTAGCCCTAGTTTTTGAGTCTTTGGGAAATAACTCACAAACTTCCCTAAAAAATTGACAAAAAACTTGCAGATTTGATTACCCTTTCGGGCCCTATATAACATATGTTAGACTTGGGTGGGATTCCTTTGGACTAGATGTATGGAATACTACCTTCCGTAATTGGTCAAGAGCCCCAATTAGGTCTATTTTACAAAGAAACCCCTCTATAATGGACTCATAGAAACTTAACAACCATTTGGACACTTAGAAAATGTGTCAAAACCAAGTATTCCATAGGAATTTTGGGCATGCACTCAAGTAGTTTCCCACAAACCAATTTACCCCTCTTCAATTGCTTGGCATTACACAATGCCAAACATTTTAGTGCACCTTTTTCTCTCCTCTACTCATGGACACCTCTATGAGTCCTACCGTACTATGATACACCTCTTGGCCCAACATCCCCTTGATTTTTAGGAATTTTCACTCTTGGGAATGTTTCGAACCAACCATGTCTTATTAAACCCTTTGTAGGGTTTCCTCGGAACTTGAAACTAAAGAAAATAAATTCCCTGGCACCACAATCTATTTCAACCTCATAAACCACTTGGATATATTAGATATTACATTTTTTCATCCCTCTAACCACATTACATGCATCCACCAATCACAAACAATAATTAAACAGAGAGAATACACAGACTGAGACACAAATTCTTGCAACAAAAATGGCTTCTCATTTATCAAATCTTCATCAATCATACAATTCTGGCTTTAGAGGATTTAACATGAAACATCCAACATCTACCAACATCCAACACTAAAATTTTAACCATAGAACAATTGGAGACCAACTAACCACAGAAGTTGTCATGACAGCTTGACAACAATGTACAACTTTGCACTCTTGGCCCTACAACTTACCAAACCAACAAAAAAACATTGCGTAGGAGTCAAATATTACCACATAAAATAAATGACATCTTTCTAGACTCATCTTGGTTCTTTTGAACAAGTTTAACCAAGGTTGACCCCCTAGATCCTATTACATGATTACATAAACAAGATGGTGATAAGGCCTTACAAAAATGATATTGTTCCACTTGGATCTTAAGATCCTTATTAAATTCAAAATAAGAGAGACTAAATTTCTCATGCATTGAACTCATTATGTCCACTTGGTGCCCCTGCACCAATTTCCCATTGATCTTGGTCATGCATGGCATAAGGTCCATTCCTTTCCATTGTTGGAACCACTAGTAGAGTCTTGTGTCGGTTCATGATCAAAATCAATCACACCTACCTCATCAGCAAAGTAACATGATTTATCTCTATTTCTCCTATACTTATGCTTGTTCTGATATTGAGGGTTAGGCTTAAAAGATATTCTAGCTATTTCTTCAAATCTTGAATTCCTTTCAGGACATCTAGATGCAAAATAGGATATCTTATTACATGCAAAACACTTAAAGGGTGATTTTCCTTCATACTTACTTCCTTCCGGTCCTTTAGGTACTCTTCTAGGAAATAGAGCTTCAAGCTGCTCAAATTCTGCATCTTCCCTCTTCACATCGTCTAATTCCTTTGCATACAAAACTTTCTAATCTTGCTTTGATGATGTAAATACATGAAAAGCAGGTTTAGACTTCACAGCTCTAGAAGGTCCAAATTATTCAAGCTCAAATGCAGATAATTTCCCAACCAAGGTATCCCTATTGATAGAAGTATTAGCCATTGTTCTCAATTCATTAATTGTAGTAGCCATCATCTTATAATCCGATGGTAAAGCTCTCAAAACTTTAGAAACTATTTCATCTTCACTCAGAGATCCACCACAACATTGAATTCCCATGACAATTTCATTTACCCTTTCCATAAATACAATAATCCTTTCATCTTCTTCCATCTTCAAATTTTCATATCTCACTCAGTAGCCATCAAGTTTAGCAATATTGATAGTAGGGTCACCTTCATTTTAGGTCTCCAACTTGTCCCATATAGCCTTTGTTATTGATTTGTCAGTTAATCCCATTATTTGTTGATCAAAAAGTGCATACAAGAGGGATTCTCTATTTGTACAATCATTCTCAAGCTCCTTATCCATGTTTGTTAGAGGAGGATTGCCAGATTCTGGATTAAAAGGGGTTACACCATTCTTAGTGATCTCCCATATTTCCTTACCAAGACATCTCAAATGAGTGTCCATCCAAATCTTCCATACTATGTAATTTGTTTCATGAAACCTAGGAATTTCTCTCTGGAAGACAACTATAGATGAACTAGATTAACTTGAACTGTTAGATGCCATAGGATCTTCCTCAAGTGGTTAAGCTTCTACAGAGAGGACTAGAGCTTTGATATCAAATATTAGACAATTCATATAACTGCAGGACAACTGAGAGGGGGGGGTGAATCAGTTGTCACTAGATTATCAGAACCTTAAACATTTAAAACTTTAATACCAGAACACATAAGATCAATACCAAAATACGTAAACCAATTATCAGAATAACAAATATACTAATTAAGCACAAGCAACAATTAGAGAATAGATACCATCCACATGCCACCAAGATTTGTACTTGGAAAACCCGATAAAGAGAAAAACCGTAGTGGGAAGCCTACCCATGGTAAGATAATACTTTTGTTGTAAGTATGTGATTACAAATTGAGGGGCCTCCACTTGTAGGAGGGCCAACAACCTAGAGCACACTGTTCATCCTAAAAGGAGTCTCACTGACTATATGATAAATCTAGACTACAATCTGGAAGGAAGAATGAACTATAATAATAGCATCTCCTATTCCTAAGTATAGTTTCGGTGAATCTCAATATCAGAGGTCTTAAACCTCTTGCATTAACCTAACTCGATCACCTATGATCAACCAAATCCTCTGCATGAATGATTATTATATCATTCGCTTGCATTCCATTCCATTGATCTACAATGAGATCATACACATATATACAAACCCTTAGACCTTAAACAATAAGGTCGGCCACCTAGACAATAGATCAATTACATAATTATTAAACATGTCGTCCGGAGGCCAAACAAATATCATCCAACCCATAAGTCATCCCGAAAACACATCGAGAAGTCCAATCAACATGTTACATAAAGCCAGTCCATAACCTAGCTAGAATCGGACCTAATTATGTCTACACACGCTAAATAGATGATCCCAATTAGTCAAGGCTCGAACACAATCGCCATCAACATAATGTAACTCTTCTAGAAGCCACACTAACACCACTTATGCATAGCATCAAAAGATCTTCAACAAAGCTCTGTCGATGAAACCCTCACCAGATCAATAAACTAGGCTTACTAGCATATAGGATAACATCCGATCATAAGATCAATACCAACTGACTAAACACATATCTGTATAGCATGAGTAGAAAATCCAAGCTAATTCTATAAGCCTAGAGTATACCAAATCAACATGATCATACCAACTAGAAACCAAACATCCCACCAGGACCAACTAGATACCGGTAAATAGCCAAAGTAGCTAGTGTTGATATCAATGACAAAACATCAATGCAACACATAATCAATTCCTCCAAATTTCCAACACTTTTAAATATTTGAAAATCCTTTTGATGGATACAACATGAGATTCCTTAGGATTAGCTTGAAATCTAGCAACAAGACAAATTGTATTCATGATATCAAGTCTGGTCTGAGCCAAATAGACACATTCACCAATCATAGATCTTTATCTAGTCTGATTTTCCTCAAGGGAATCATCATCATTAGTTAGCTTACATCTTGTCACCATAGGAGTACCAACTGACTTTGAATATTCCATACCAAACTTCTTCAACAACTCTTTTATATACTTGGACTAAGATATAAATATTCCTTTTTCTGACTGTGTGATTTGCAAACCTAAAAATAATTTCGTCTCTCCAATCATAGACATTTCAAATTCATTATGCATTTCATTATAAATTTTTTTGTGCTAACTATCATTCTCTCCAAAGATAATATCATGAATAAAAACTTCAACAATCATAATGTTATCATGATCAATCCTAAATTATAGATTACTATCGGTAGTACCTTTGTTAAATCCTAGCTTCAACAGATACTTATCCAATCTGACATACAATACTCTTGGGGCTCTCTTCATTCCATACAAAGCTTTCTTCAACTGACAAACCATATCTCCTTGATTAGACAATTGAAACCCTTTTTGGTTGCTCAATGGACACCTCCTCTTCCAATTCGCCATTCATGAGTATTGACTTGGCATCCATTTGATAGACCTTGAAATCCTTGTAAGCAACAAAAGCAAGAAACAATCTTACAACTTCAATTACTTGCACAAGGGCAAAACTTCCTTAAAAATCAGTTCCTTCCATTTGTGAATATCGTCTACAAAGAAGTCTTAATGTTTTGTTTCTAACAACTTTACGTTACTCATTCAATTTGTTCTGGAAGACCCATTTGGTTCCAATTACATTTTTCTCCTTCGGTCTGGGAACAAGATCCCATGTATTATTCTTTTCCATTTGCATTAATTATTCTCCCGTTGCTTTTACCGAATGTTCATCTCTACATCCTTTATTTACATCTTTAGGTTCAATCTTTGAAATCAAACAATACTCAACTTGATCTTTAGAAATTCTTCTTATTTTAACACATATATTTCTATCTCCTATGATTTGATTTTTAGAATGATTCAACCTTACATACCTGGGAGTTTTCAGGATTTTCTTGAATTTCAAACTCTTATGTTCTTTCTTTAGAACTTGCACTAACTCCTTCTCCTTCAAGCATTGGATTGTCCACAATGATCTAGACTTGATTCTAGGTTTGAGGTTGCTTCCCATTGTTTGTACTATCACTCTGATTATCTGAATCATATTGGCAAAATCTAGATTGTTTCTCATTTCTTTCATCAACCCTGACATTTACACTCTCAACTATCTTCCTTAGTCTCTTATTATAACATTGGTAGGCCTTGCTTTTTGTAGAATAACCAAGAAATACTCCTTCATCACATCTAGCACCAAGCTTTCCTAGATCTTCATCCCTCTTGATATAACATTTACTTCCAAAACTTTTGAAATATTAAATAGTAGGAGCATGACCAAACCATATTTCATAAGGAATCTTACTAGTATCACCTACGATATGCACCTGATTAAGAGTGTAAACATCAATACTCATGGCCTCCCTCCAATAGATATGTGAAACATTTCCCTCCAACATCAATGTCCTTGTAGTTTCTTGAATGGTTTTATTCTTCCTTTCTAGAACTCTATTTTGTTGAGGAGTTATCGGAACAGACAACTTTCTTCTTATCCCATGTTCTTCACAAAATACATTGGACTTACCTGAAGTGAATTCACCACCTCTGTTAGATCTCATACATTTTAGTTTTAAATCTATCTTTGTCTAAACCATAGCCTTGAAAATATTGAACTTCTCTAGAGCCTTAGACTTGTCCCTCAAGAAAGTAACCCACATCATCCTAGAATAATCATCAATCAGCAACATGAAATATTTATCTCCCTACAAAATTCTAACTCTAGAAGGACCACCCAAATTAGTTTGCACAAGATCCAATAATCCACTTGAACAATGCTTCTTACTTCTTAAAGTAACTCTTGTTTGTTTCCCCAACTAACATTCCTTGCACATAGTGTCAGTAGGTTTCATCAACCTACGAAGATCTCTCACATCCTCAATAGAACTTATCTTAATAATGTTATCAAAATTCACATGACACATTCTTCTATGCCACAACCAACTTTCATCAACCTAAGCAATCAAACATCTTTTACCAACACTATTTAAATAAAAGATATTACCTTTAGTCTTTTTACCTAATGCAATCCCGATTCTAGAACTACCTAAGATTCTACACTTGTCATTCTTGAATTGAAAATAATATCCCTTACCAACCATTTTTCTAACACTCAAGAGATTATACTTTATACCTTCTAAATACAAGACATCATTAGTATTATGCTTACCATCAACAAAAATGGATCCTCTACTATGCATTATACCAATTTTATCATCACCAAACTTCACAACACCACCTTCATAATTTTCCAAAATCACAAACATACTCTTATCACCTATCATATGGTGGGAGAATCCATTTTCAATCACTCATTCATCTTTGTCTTCAAATTATGCAGCCAAAGATCTTTCCACATTCATGCAACTAGCAGAGTAAGTAGGAATTGGATCGTCTTCCTTGATAGGAATAAACACTCATTCATTATCACTTGTACCACCTTTATTAGATTCATCATTTCTCACACCTTCATCACTAGTATAATAACATCTCTTCTAAAATCTAGGTCTATTAGTTTTTGACTTATAAACTCTTTCCAGACACCATGAGGCAAAATGACATATCTTATTGCAAGAAAAACATTTAAGAGGCAATTTTCCTTCATACTTATCATCTCCTTAGGGTAATCTCTTGGAAATAAGGGATTCAAGCTCCTCAAGCTCTCTCTCTTCATCTTCAATTTCATTCCTCTCCTTCTCATATTTGGACATCCCCTTTGAAGAAATTTCTCCCATATCATATCTCTTCTTATCCTTTCCAAAACAGTAGCCTTGAATGCAAATTCTACCTTAGGAAGAGAATCACCAAAATCACTCCTCTCAAAGGTTGAACACTTACCAATCAACATGTCTCTAGTTACCCCTGTCATAGTTCTAATCTCCTTAATAGAAAAACATTTATGCTTGTGGGATGCAAATAAATATCTGAGCACTTTAGCAACAATCTTTGATTATTCCTACTTCCCACTAACATATCTAATATTGCAAATAGGTTCATTAACCTTCTACATGTAAGAAGTGATGTTCTCATCTTTTCTCATCCTCAACATCTCATATTTTCCCTTTAGGATCTTCACATAACTATCACCTTCATAGAAGGTTTCCATATTCTTCCAAATCTCATGAGTAGTCTGCAATTCCATAACATTTGTCATCTCAGAGTCAATTAGAGCACTCAAAAATTCTTCCTTAGCCCTAATATTGTATTCAACTCTTTAGATTTCATCCGGAGTTGAAGGACCATTCGTAGGAATGGTATTCTTTCTTTTAGTAATATCCCAGTAAGGTTCACCAATGCATCTCATATGACACTCCATGTGATTCTTCCAAAGAGAGTAGTTGGTACCATCAAATCATCTCATATGACACTCCATGTGATTCTTCCAAAGAGAGTAGTTGGTACCATCAAATCTTGGTCTACCCTTCTTGTAAGTTTCCATCTCGGATCACCTCAAGTAACTAAGCATCTTTGGAGGAACCTTCTCTGATACCAATTGATGGAAATAGGATAGACAACTAAGAGGGAATGGGGTAAATCAGTTGTCACAAGAACTCACTCTACCTAAACTTATTCTCAGATCTGATCTAATTAAACATAAAAGCATAAATCAACAACACATCATTAAAATGAATAACACCAATAATTGTGTACGTGGAAAACCATGAGGGGAAAAACCACGATGGGGATACACCCACAATATAGGTATACTCAATTAGAAGTATTACAATTGATAATGCACATGTATTCAGGCTCATTGCCTAGAGCTCACTGCTCAAAATAAAAAGGCTTATTGCCTAAGGAAGGCTCACTACCTATACAACCAATCATGGATAAATTTTATAAATTATGAACTGAGAAATAAAATCTCCTTAATGCCTAGTTTAATTCCATTGAAGCAAAAAAAAAAATCTTCTGCACACTTCTTCTTTGCCTTCAAAAATTGTATACATTGAGTGCACATACACACTCACACTCATCCACACACCACACTTGAATATAACATCATTATACTTATTTATAAATGACATCAACCTTAAAGAAATCATCAAGGTTAACTCAACACTTACCACCTAATTACCAAAATACAACCACACTCAATAGAATATTACATGCTAACCAAGCAATGTCGGTCAAGACATAGCACATACCCAAATCTTTTGCCTCGAACACGTTTCACCTCCAAGAATTATGCCTCAAACATTTGCAACATGTTAGAAGTATCAGGTCAGCCAAGAACATGAACAACACCAATATTCTGAAGAAAAACATCAATTATGAGCTAAATGATTAATGCAAACCACCAAAATAAAAAGCACATGATCCAGAGACATCCACAAGCATCATGAACTACCCTAGCAACATGTATCAACACAAATCACTAGAATCACCAACATCTTCATACTAAACCTCAGGAACACTAACTCCAATAACTGTCAACTTTGAAAATTACTTGCACACCTCCAAACCATGAACCACTTGAATTGAGGACACACACCAATATCCCAAACATACCTGCAAATCCACAAAACAAGATATTACAATGCAGAGAAATTCATATCAAAATATTATCTCTGTCACTAGTGAACAAGTAAAAAACCCAACCACAACACAGATACCCATAACTCAATCAAATCTACATGTGGACCTCTAAAACTTGAATTGAATCAACTATATACAACCCTCTACAAACCCTTTAATCCACAAACTCTAATCTTCATCATACTTACTACGCTAAACAAACTAACTCATTGAACTTCACTGGATGACTATCATAGATAAAGAAATATGTTGACATCAATGACAATACATCTCTCAAATATCTCTCAAACGCTTATTTGCAACATTCTTCCAATAGGGTTCTATTAAGCATGCTAAGGTTGGTGATATCAAGGAAGAAGAAGAAAATATTTTAGAACTTGAGTGTAGGACATAAGAGAGAGAAAATTCATTCTTGGAAAAAGTAGAAGAAATACTAAACAAAATAAAAAATGGACTGATGAGTATAGAAATTCAAGAAGGTTGTTTCTTGGAGAATTTAATAGCAAGGAGGCTTCAACTCCATCCCAAATCTACAAAAAACTAAAAAAAATAAAGATATATGTCAAACAAAATATTCAAACTAGATGACATATGCTTCTAGAATTTCAAAAAACATTGCAAACGGTCTTACCAATATAAGATGAATATCTAGAAGTGTTATTTAATAGAAGTGTAAGACAACTAAGAAATGAAGAAAGATAAATGTAAAGAAAAGCTAAAATATATTTGGGCAACAAATTATTATCATTAGCACAAACAAAAAGATCAAATGGTGTTTTGAAGAGTCACAAACCCATAACAAGGATCCATCCCCTCAAGCATGTAGGAGTAGAAGAGATACCGTAATATAGAGAACAAGAAAAGAGAGAAGAAAAAATTGACCAAGAGATCACTTGGGATGAAATATGTGAAGTAAATTCTTTGACATCAAGCCAAGGAGAGATAAGGGTAGAAAACAAAAGTTCTAGATAGTTAAGAGTGTGAAAAAGGAGAAAGAAAAGAGTCCACAAATCAGGAAACCAAAACTAGAAAACAAACCACTTACAATAAAAGGATCAATTAAGATTCCAGTCTTCAAAAATTGATACCACCAAGGCTGCAAAACATGTCTTCTTATTAGAATCACTTAAGTAAAGGAAAGGAGTGGAAGAATGTAGATAAAAGCTATTTTATTATTTGTCCTCATCAAGAAAAGATGAACTATATTGGGACATAAAGGTATATCCTAGACAAGAAAGTAATTGGGATGGGGTTAAAAAACACATCGTAATAAATTTCTCTACTTTGGACATCCCTACAAAAGTGTGAGAAAAATGATGTATCTAGTAAAAGGTAGAATGAAGTAGTGAAGGCATATTTTAAAATAAATAAGGAGGTGGACTGCAGGCTAGAACAACCAACATCCAAGATGCCAAATATTGTATGGTTTACGTTTAGATGTATAAATATATAAGGATATAATTCAATATGAGAATATTTGTCTCCGATATATATTTGATCACAATGGCCTATATGATTGAGATAAAACCTTAGTAAATATAAAAAAGGATGAAACTAAGTAAGTTATCACAAAAAATCAATTATTAGTACAAAAATCAATAATTCTCATTGAAATAATAGGCAAAGGAGAATAAAAGACAGTCAAAAAGATATGGTGCACATATTGCTCTCAAGAAAGATATAATAGGAATGATTGTGCAAATTTACAATGAGAAAGTAGTGTATCCACATTACATGTGGAGATGATAATAATATAGTGAAACTAAACATATTTCACCATTTGTAGATAATTGGACACCCACCTCACTCGAAAATATATATTTATTATCCTCAAGTCTATTATGAAGGAAATAATTACAACCAAGGATTATATAGCCATAATTACAATGAAGATGTAGAGAAGAACATTAATTATGGAGGTTATAGAGGTCCACCTTAGAGGGACAATAAGAATGCATGCACAATGAATAATAACACAATATACGACTACGTTAAAAATAATTAGCAATTAAACTATAGAGGATGAAAAGGTAGAGGAATAAATAAATGTAAATGAAATGATGCAACAAGTTTCACATGTGGGAAAATTGTCCATTATGCAACCAAATGGTGGGGTGACAAGAAAAATATTTTTTCTTTCTATAGAGTTATAAGGAGAGTAGAACCACAAGAAGTATTAGGTTGAAAAAGGATAGACATATGATCATCCAACAGATCAAATGAATAGTATTCTAGACAAAAATGATTGGTAAAAACAAAGAAGAATAAATCCATGATCCACACAAGGCAAGGGACTAATATCAGAAAGAAAAAACTAAAAGGACACTGAGGAGGAGATAGAATAATCCAGTCTAAGAGAAGCAGATCAAGAGTAATTTTGGCCAAACAAACATTAGTATAAAAATATGGTAGAAAATGATAAAAAACATATTACTCAACAACAATAAGATGAAGTTGCTTGTTTTTTATGAACCAGAGGCTAGGATGGTTTAGGATGTTACTACTTATCAAATTGTTAGTTTTATATCCAAAGTCATACTATATATTCTAGTCGGTTAGTATTACCGAATCATGCAGTCGGTACCCACAAAGAAGTCGGTATGAACAGTCTAGTCGGTTACAGAAGAAAGCAGTCACAGAATGCAGTATTCACTGATATGTTTACCAAGTATTGTTTCATGGCTACCAAGTAGTAAAGTTAACTCATCGAGTTGATAATCACCAAGTGAAACATTTTACCAGATTCATTGAACCTGGACATGCACATGAAAACGTGTTACAAGATTGAGACACATCTAACCGTTTTTACATTGGAAATTGTACTAGAAGATTATGTTTGATTGCAAGGTCAATCTAACCAATGAAATATTTTGTTTAGTTATTCATTTGAGGAATCTTTTTGTAACATCAAAGAAATGAACTAGATCACCACTGTAAGAGATCTATTTATACAACATGATTTTAGGGTTAGATATAAGAGATGTGAGATATGTGTGTGTATGCATCAAGGAAGACTATTACAGAGACATAGAGAGGTCACCGAGAAGGTTAACAGTGAACAATCGAAGAACAGAGTAAACAAAAGGGTTTACTGAGTTACAATATGGGTTACCGAGGTATGCTACAAGCTAGGTAATCTTATTCTGAGCACATAGAATCTGCTATAGCATTTCAGATGTAAAGTTGCAGATATTTGTAAAGTCTTATTGTAATATTTTGAAGTTATAAGAGAAACCTTTAACAGGGTGACAGACTCTAACCAAGTCTTTAAATTGTAAATCCTCTAACCAGGTGCGACATTTATATAGTGTTGTAAAATCCTTTAGTAAGGTAAATCTAACAGATCTTGATACTCCTAACAGGGTAAGCTATCAAAAATAGCTAAATGTAGCCCTAACCAAGAAATCTTTATTATTGTAGTAGTGAAGTTGTGAGTGCCATCCCCACCATAGTTTTTCTCTCTAACCAAGAGTTTTTGCGTGACCAGAATATATGTGTTATGGAGTGAATCATGTATGATTGTTATCTGTTTGTTTTAACTTTATTTTATGTTACTGCACTATTCTATTTATGCATAATAGTAAGGTTATTATTGAAGAAAGGTTTTGAATTACTGATTCACCCCTCCCCTCTCAGTAAATTAGCTTTCCATATTGGGCCTAACAATTGGCATCAGAGCTACTATCTTGGAAAAGGGTTTAACTACCTAAAGAGAAAGATCTTATCAATCGAAGGCTACAAACAATCTCAGAGGATTGTGTATCTACAAGAAGAGCTGGATAATGCAAATCAAGTGATTGCAGACATGCAGAGGCAAATGCAAAATTCTTTGTAAAGTAAGGAGAAGATTACTTGATGACTTGCAGGATTCTCAAGAGCTAGTGGAACAAATCGAGACATCATCTGAGAACAATATATCTGAAGAGACTGAAGAAATGATTGGAATGTTGAAAGAAAAGAACAAAACATTGGCTGATCAACTAAAAGCAATGAAAAGAGAACATGAACATTTCAGTACACAGATGACTGAAAATCTAGATGCATTAAGGATAGCTGAGGATAAAGCTAGAGATCTACAAAGAGAGAAATAACAAATTGAAGCTCTAGTATCTGATAAGGATGATGAAATCATAAGGTGAACTGGTATTCAACAAAATATGACAGATCAACTAGGGTATTCACATCACGAAGCAATTCTAAAGAATGATGAAAATCAATCATTAAAACTTGAAGTATCAAGGTTGACTGGTGAACTTGAAACAAACAAGAAATCCAAAGAATCATTGGATAAAAGTTATGAAGCATCAAAGATGTTGGATGAGCAACTAAATATAAGAAGACCCTACGTAGATGGAGGACTCAGTTACAGAGGAAAAGAATCAATCGAGAAAGGAATTCATACTATCGAGAGAGGAGAATCATCAAAGCAAGCTAGAAACAGGAATAAAATCAAAAGGAAAAAGCCTATTTGCTACTACTGTGGAAATCAAGGTCATACTGCCAACATATGCCAGATCAGAAAAGGTAAGAAACCAAATTTCACTAAGTCCAATGGATATTGTTACAATTGCAATAAATATGGTCACACATCTAATCAATGTAGGACAAAGTCTGTTAACAACTATCAGAAGGCAAAATTCAAAGGATTTTGTAGAAACTACAATAGATATGGACATAGTAACGAGAAGTGCTGGTCTAAGCAAAAGAACTACATATAGTATCCACACCAAGAAAACACTAGAGGTTACCAATCTCACATAGATCCTTACCGCCAATATGCAGCAATACCATGGGATTACAATACAAGGATATGGTGCGAATGTTGTGGAAGATATGGACATATTAGGGCCAACTATTTTATAAGGTTTGGAATGAACATCTGGAGATCATGGAGAAATCCTGGTACGACATGTTTTCATTGTCACAAAACTAGACATTTAGTGGGAGATTGCAGAGATCAACCTAGAAGAGACATTGAAGAGATAAAAGAAAAATTCAAGATGATTTGGAAAAAGAAGGAAATTATGTCAGATGAAGAAAGCACCTTACCTATCGAGTTAGGTGCACCTATTTCAAATCAATCAAGAAAAGGTATGAAGGGACTGCATTCTCTAAAGGTTAAATCATAACAATTCCTACTCTATCATGCACAAAATTTAGAATCTGCATAGTTAAGATGCCATTAGTCAGTTTATATAATATACAGCAAACCTGTCAATTCGGTGTATATAGGAAACCTATCAAGTCGGTTAATAAAGGAAATTTGGCTACTTGGTTAAAACAAAAAAAGGAGTAAATCGGTAAAAGGTGAACCAAGTGCATTTAATGTCTTGACCTAACTTGCACGGAGCCTGATGAGGTATTTTTGATTACTTAAAAGTGTTTTCGTGGTCATTTTCATTCGCCAAGTTTTCGAGAAGCGGAGCAGAGAAAATCAAAGTGATCAAACTTCATTCAGAGCGAATTTTGAGGTATTTACATCAAATCTATTCACTGTTAAGCTGGTTTCTGATCTAGTCAAATTGCTATTGTCTACCGAGTGTGAAGTGTCAGTCATTTGTAAATCCTAAGGATAATTTGTCAAATGTTACCCAAAACCTACCATGGCACCCAAGATCCAAGATCCCATAGTTGTCCAAAATGTGGAGAAGCCCTCGCTAAAATATTCCTTAACTCCCAAAGTTGCCTCAGAATCGGATGACAAAATTGCATTTTCACTCATCCTGGATCGAGTCTTGTTAATAGAAGATGTCAGATTCTTCACCAAATGCTGTGTTGAGGAACTTGGTCATGTAGAGATTAGTGACACATATGATGAACTTTGCACTGATGGCAAACTGGATAGCAAATTTGAGCATATCAAAATCAAGGGATTAATTGAAGCCCTAGTATATCTCCGTGTGTTCAAACACCAATGGGTTAGGTTTGTCTTGAGCAGAGTACATGATGATTTCATGTGGCTACAAGAGCAACCGTTCAAGATCACTGAGGAAGTCATTCACCTGATCACTGGGCATCCCATCTATGATCATGCATGTGCACAGAAAATGTTATCACAAAAGGAGCTAATCAGTCTAACCAGAGTAGAATCTGATTACCAAGGACTAAAATTGAATAATGTCATTGATGCAGAACTCAAGTTTGCAATTAGGTTTATTGGTTACTATTTCTTCCAATCTGCAAGGGAATACAGTGTACCATGTGCTGTAGTTGAGTTGGCCTACAAAATAGTGAAGAAGGGAATGAAAGTAGACTTGTGTGAAGTACTACTGAAGAACTTGTTTGAGAACCTGAACACAATAAGGAAGCTGAAGAAGAACAACTCAACAAATACACTAATGTTTGGTTCATTACTTGTATGTATGTTTTTCTACTTTGAGAAGTTCTTTCCCTCAGTCGATAAAGTAGTATGGGAGCTACACCGAACCATCACCCATCAGATCAATGACTTCATCAAGAAGTTAGGAGATAACTTTAATGATATCATGGATGATTACTTCAGCAAATTCCAAGAGAAAATGCACAATAGGTATAGGATTCCACCACAGCTGGTAGAAAAATACAAGGACAATAAATTTCTTGAGGTCGACACTGATTATTGCTATGTAAATGCTGTTGAACCGAGACCTCAATCATTGCAACCAATGGGTTATGAGATTGATTATGATATAACACAACAAAAAATTGATGCCTATTTATCATTTCCAAGGCATGCAACCAAACTAAGGTATGGAACCTATGAAGAGGTGAAGGAGAAAGTAAAAATGAGCATTGTAGTACCTAAGGCTACAAGAAAAGCCACAAAGATGATAAAGGTTTTATCTGAGAAATTTAAAGAAGAATCCTCCTCTACACTTGTCAAAGGCATTCTTGCCATTACCGAAGAGGAATCAGAAGCTCAAGAGGCTGCAATAACATTGAGCACAGAGTTGCCAAAGGGTAAAGTTTTGAAAAGAAAGAAACATAACATCTCATAGGCCCTATCGACTCCACCAACAAAGAGACCCAACAACAAAGCATTGGCTACATCACCGAGTAAGAAACAAAAGAGTGTTACTACACCCAAGGTAACCAATACTTATAAGAAATATACTCAGAGACTCATTTTGGCAAAAGAGTCTAGTGATATAGAGTTTGATGATGGAAATAAATTCCAGATTGTGAAAAGCAAAAAGGTAAATATTCACAGTGTTGAAAATTTTTGTGCCAATCTTAAAGAATACGGTGGATTTGTAGGATTTAGATATGTTAAGTATGAGACTAGGAATAATGATGAGAAGCGATAGATTGAAGAAGCTGTCATCTATACACTTCTGAAGTTTCAGCTAGCACCATTGGAACTAGCAAAGTCACTTCCAAGTGAACTATACTTACATATTGATAACAGATGGAAATATGCAATGGACTCAGAGAGACAAATAAGAGAAAGAAGTCTAGTCCATCTATTTCCTGACATGTCCATGGCAGAAATCAAGGAGCATTTGACTACATACAATTCTAAATTTCTTGTGAAACAAAGAGCCTTAAAATTGATGAATGGGCTATACATTGATGTGGAGAATGAGACAAAAGCCAGGTGGTAGGAGATCTTCAAACAAAAGGTTGTCGGTGAACAATCTCAAATTGAAATTGTTGATGTCACCAAGCAAGATCCAGATGTCACCGAGCAAGGTCTAGACCCGGTTGACACTATACAAGTTGATGAAGATGTAATGGATGAAGCAGCACCAGAGCAGGAGATGATTGAAGGCACTACCTATGCAAAACTTGTCTCTAGTGAATCTATCTTAAAACAAGTTCAGCCTTATCCACCGATGAAGCCACCTATCTCAACTGAAGCTCCCAAGGACACCGAGCAAGGCACCAAAGGTACCAAATCTGAAGTAGTAGATGATACAATCAAAGATTAGATGTCTCAAGCACATACAAGCACTACAAATGTTACAGCTGAGACCCCTAGCACCGAGACACCAAAGGACACTACATTGATGCAATTGAGAAAGAGATCACCGATCTCTCAACTAAGTTGACCACCGAGCCAAATTCAGTTTAGAATTTTTACACAAAGCTTCAACAACACATGGCTCAATAGTTAGAACTGAGGAATGAAGAGCATAAAATCAGGATGGATATAATGACCCTTCAGACATTATTCCTTCCTCATCTCTCATCAGTACAACAATAGATCAATCGAGCTACACGCTTATCAACTACACAAGAGGGAAGCACTCTTGATGGCTTAATATCACTCCTAGCTGATATTCAAGCACAAAATTCATTAATGGAAAGTGTAAAGGTCTCACTCTCAATCGCCCTCACCGACGCCCAGACCAAGTATAAGTCTATTTTTGATCAGTTACCACCTCCGGATGGAAATTAAGTTTTTGATGTTTGTCAAAAAGGGGGAGTAATATTATGATACTACATAGAGGAAAGTAATACCAAGTAAAGGGGGAGTAATGCTATATTTGGAGAGTGATACAGTTTTGATAATATAGTTTTGAGTATTGTATACAAGGGGAGTATATCGAACAGAATATACAGAGCATTCAGAGCACACAAGCATAGAATAGAACATAACATGCAAAATTCAAAGTTATGTACATAATACTGATAAGGGGACTATATCTGCATATACTATTTCATTGACTATTGTATATATTTTCAAGTATAGTCATTTTGCAAGTATACAGTTTTTGAGTTATGACTTTGAAAGTAGTTTTTGTCAAACAACTCAACTAATGTCAAAAGGGGAGATTGTTGCTACTTATTAAATTTCCATTAGTTTTATATCCAAAGTCATACTATATATTCTAGTTGATTAGTATTACCGAATCATGCAGTTGGTACACACAGAGAAGTCAGTATGAACAGTCTAGTCGATTACAGAAGAAAGTAGTCAGAGAATGCAATATTCACTGAGTTGTTTACCGAGTATTGTTTCATGGCTACCAAGTAGTAAAGTTAACTCACTGAGTTGATAATCACTGAGTGAAATGTTTTACCAGATACATTGAACCTAGACATGCACATGAAAACGTGTTACAAGATCGAGGCACATCTAACTGTTTTTACATTGGAAATTGCACTAGAAGATTATGTTTGATTGCAAGGTCAATCTAACCAATGAAATATTTTGTTTAGTTATTCATTCAAGGAATCTTTTTGTAAGATCAAAGCAATGAACTAGATCATTGCTGTAAGAGATCTATTTATACAGCATGATTTTAGGGTTAGACATAAGAGATGTGAGATATGTGTGTGTATTCATGAAGGAAGACTATTACAAAGACACATAGAGGTCATCGAGAAGGTTATCAGTGAATAGTCAAAGAACGGAGTAAACAGAAGGGTTTACCAAGTTACAATATGGGTTACCGAGGTATGCTACAAGCTAGGTAATCTTATTCTGAGCATATAGAATCTACTATAGCATCTTAGATGTAAAGTTGCAGATATTTGTAAAGTCTTATTGTAATATTTTGAAGTTATAAGAGAAACCTTTAATAGGGTAAAAGACTCTAACCAAGCCTATAAATTATAAATCCTCTAACCAGGTGCAACATTTATATAGTGTTGTAAAATCCTTTAGTAAGGTAGATCTAATAGATCTTGATACTCCTAATAGGGTAAGCTATCAGAAATAGCTAAATGTAGCTCTAACCGAGCAATCTTTATTATTGCAGTAGTGAAGTTGTGGGTGCCATCCCCACCGTAGTTTTTCTCTCTAACCAAGAGATTTTGCGTGACCAAAATATATGTGTTATGGAGTGAATCATGTATGATTGTTATCTATTTGTTTTAACTTTATTTTATGTTATGCACTATTCTGTTTATGCATAATAGTAAGGTTATTATTGAAGAAAGGTTTTGAATTACTGATTCACCCCTCCCCTCTCAGTAATATAGCTTTCCATATTGGGCCTAACAAAGGACATATCCTCTTTGAACTAGCCAAAAGATCTAGTAGAAAAGATAAAATAATTTGGATAGTATTAGAATAAAATATAAACAACAAGTAAACCAATTGATTGAGGATCATATCTAAAATAATGGACCTCTTCTCATTACTAAACATATAAATAATAAAAATGTGAAATGTGTGATTGTTAATATGGGTGTGGATTTAAATATGAGGTAAGCTACTACATGGGAGAGAATAGGAAGAATGAAGCTAGTTAAATTACACATGAACATAATCCTAACCTATCATCCAGGCATTTAAACTTTTGACACATGGAAAAATGTAGAGGTTAATTTTAAAGGCATAAAAAAATTAATGTATGTGGATGAAATGAAGGATCCATTCAATACTTTAGAGCTCTATTGGCATAAATTTTTTTTTTTTGATTTAAATGATATTCATTAATTCTGGGAAAGAAGAGATATCCTTTGTAGATGAAAATAAAATAATCAACGTTCCACTTAGAGAAGTAGATGATAGGACACATGTCATATAGGTTTGACAAGATAGTGAAGGATAATATGTAATAAATCTCTATCCATATGAAAATTATCAAAAGTCAAACAAGATGAAGATCCTAACAGTTATAGAGACATTGAACTTGATAGTGAGAAGGATAGTACATATAGTAATGTTGCATGGATAAAGGGAGGACACAATTTCACATCCCAGAAGGTCTTTGGGTTCTAGAGAGACTTTAAAGTACATCAAAAACCCATTAGACCTTTGAAAAACATGGCAAATACCTTTAATGTAATAGAAATTAAGCAAGTTACAAAAATAAAGCCTATTAAATGTATATATGCATAATAATTGGAAATATCTCACTAAATAGAACATTGAAATTAATAGTAAGATATACAGTTGTAAAAGAGACAATTACCATAGGAAAATTACATACACACCATACAATAATTTTGAAATCCTATATGAGATATATAAGGATATTATTCTGGGTCAATAGAGTTTACTTGAGGACAAGTCACAGTTTTGAAAGGGAGGATGATGCTAGTAAGGAAAATGAGTAGTCATATATATTCTGGAAAAATATACACCTTTTCGTATTAAGCTTGCAGAGCATGAGATTAGAAATATTGACATGTAGACTAAGGATATTATCTATGTGCACATCCCATACCTTAGATATTAAAATATTTTGAGATGTAATCACTATAAGGGAGAGTGATATATAGGGATAAAGAAGGAAAGAAAAAGAGATAGAAGACAAAGATGAACATATATGATATAAATGTATATAAAGATACAAGGAGATATAAGGATGTATATGATTTACTAAATTCATATAAATAATTTAAAAATACATTTTGGGTTCCATATATGAATTGTTATGATGTGTTATTTATAATCAATTAAGTAGTTGATCTCTTGTCCAAATCGAATTCTCTATTCCCTTAATAGGATTGAGTTTGGGTTATAAACTAAACAACTAAAAAAGTCATTGGAGCCCAAAACTCTAATTTGTGTCCCTCGTGTTTCTTTCTAAGAGTCTTCAACAATAATTTTTTTCTCTTACCCAAATTCATTTTTAACTAAATAGGGGTTGTTAAAAAAAATCCTTGACTGGAGTTTGTGGTTTTATATTCTATTATATGTAGTAAACCTTGGTGTGTTTCAATCAACAGGGAAAACTTAGATATGCATTTATTCATATATACATTGATAACATCATGTATTCGTGTAATTTAATTTGTTACACATTCCTTATAATTCATTTATCATGTATCATCATCATATTATTATATACATGTTTTCCTCTTTATATATATCCTCCTAGTTCCTTTTCCAAAATTTATTTCCATCATATCCTTTCATAATAAGAGTTAATTGTCTTATTCCTATAAATTTTCCTCTTCTTCATATTACCCCTATTATTGATTAACCCAATTCTAGAAACTTTATTTTAAATACAATGATAGGTTGATTGATGATGAGCATCTTTCAATATTCATTTTCCAAATACATATATCTGGATGGTTGAAATTATCATCTAAAAACTCTATCATCTGTTAGTCATGTGCTATTTGAGCCACATCACACCTTTATAGTTCTTCAAAACTTTCATAGATAATCACTTGGGCATATGTTCTTGGATCAAAATGATGACCTCAAATTCCTTTTTCAGTGCTAGGTTAATAACCTCATACCCATTATCTAACTTGCACTCAAGGTTGACTTTTTAACATCGACACAAATCAAGAAAATAATAAAAATTTAATATTTTGGGCAATTTATGTGAAACCTCTTAGTAAGTATATTTAAATTATTATTTTAACCCATTCAATGATTTTTTTGAACAATTTACTTCATCATTTAAATTTTTTTTTTTTTTTTTAACAATTAATTGCAAGAATAAATAAATTTATTATTCAACATCCAAGATTTTAAATTAATGGGAATTTGTCATCAATGTTGGTATTTTGGTATGGTTTTGTCATTGATGTCAACACCTATAAACACTTATCAACTTTGGCACTTTAGAGAAATGGTTATCTTCACCGGCAAGCAAGTGAATTTATGCACAGTCACTAATATCTGGTACACCGGTAGGATATATTGTTCATCGACACTTGGAATGACATGGAAAACATCTGGTTATGTCGAAGACATCATTTGGACACTTTGTCTTGGAGATATGTTTATTGGTATATTCATGTTTGCATATTTGTTGTTACCGACAAATAGGTCTAGATTAAGCACCAATAGGCTTATCTATTCCAGATCAACACGACACGCTTTAGATGATTTTTTTGTTATTGTAAATGTATTAAGATGACTTGTTGAATCAGATATTGCATCGGTTATTGATTTACTTGTAAATTGTTTTTATTGTAATATCTTTTAGAGTCGACCTACTAAAATTGGTCTTAGGTTATGGTATATATGTAAGATCTTATTTGTAAGATTGATAGGTGATTGGGAAAAAGAATTATAAGAAGGTATATGCGAGAATAAGTAGAGCTATACATGCAAACATCATTTAAGGTGAAGCAAGGTTTTTGTGAAGGCATATTAGAACTGAACCGGTACTGAATCCAGCATATGAAGATGCTATTTTGAGTAGTAAATTATTATTGGATTTAACCATCCAATTGTAGTTAGTGTGACTCCTATTTGTGTTTGAACAGTGAGCTCTAGGAACTTGGCCTTTCTGCATGTGCAGACACCATTTGTATGCACATACTATCTACAGTAATATCATCTGATTATGGGTAAGGTTTCCCACCGTGGTTTTTCCCCTTATAGGGTTTCCACATACAAATATTGGTGTTATGTGTAGTGGATTTTATTGTCTTTCTATTTCATGCATTAATCTTTACCGGTACTATAATTAACTAATAAACTGTCTACTGGCATAAAGTCTGATTTATTGGTATTAAGCATTAAGGTTGGTTAAGCTATTTTTGGTTTGAATTTATTTGACAACTGAATCACCTCCCCCCTGTTAGTTGTCTCTGGGACCTAACAATTGGTATCAGAGCAGAGTCCTCTTTTTGTAGAAGTTTAAAAGCTTGAGGAGATCCAATGTCTAATAACTATTTCAAGAAGGACAATCCTAAACTTGATGGAACCAACTTTGGCATATGGAAGATCAGAATGGAGACACATCTAAATTTCATTTGAAAGGACATTTGGGATGTTACAAAGAATGGCTACATTGCTCCTACTCAAAGTCAACCTAATCCACCTAACTTGGCTAAAGATGAGGAAAATGATTGCTAAGCAAGAGAAGCACTTTTGAGTGCATTATCAGATCAACAAATCATGGGATTATCAGATAGATCAACTGCTAAAGCTATTTGGGATCATTTGGAAACACTGAATGAAGGAGGTTCCATAGTCAAAATTGCAAAACTTGAAAGCTTCCAGGTGAGGTATGAAAATCTGAAAATGGAAGAAGATGAAAGGATTTCTATTTTTATAGAAAGAGAATGAAATTGTTTTGCGTATTAATTGTTGTGCAGGAACCTTAAGTGAAGATGAAATTGTTTCAAAAGTTTTAAGAGGATTTGCACCGGCATATAAAATGAAAGTTACTACTATAAATGAATTGAGAACAATGCCTAATACATCAGTAACTAGAGATACATTGATTGGAAAACTTTCAGCTTTTGAAATTGAGGAATTTGGTCCTATTGCTACTATAAAGACATTTTTAGCCTTTAAAGCATCAACATCATCTGCATCATCTTTTGACAAATCTGATTGGAAAGCCTTTTATGCAAGACAACTTGAGGAAAGTCGGAGAGAAAATGAAGAACTTGAAGTACTTGAAGCACTATTTGCAAGGAAAATACCTAAAGGTCCAATTGGAAGTAAGTATGAGGGTAAATCACCCTTTAAATATTTTAACTGTAATAAGATTGGTCATATGGCTTTGAGATGCCCTGACAGACATGCTAGACTAAGAGAAGAAGCTAGAAGAACATACAAGCCTAACCCTGAATATCAAAGATGCAGATTTAAGAAGAATAAAGATAAATCTTGTTATTGTGCTGATGAAGGAGTCACTGATGATTCTGATGAAGATTTGATAGACAATGGATGGGTTTTTTTTGCTATAACAAAAGATCAACCAACACCTACTGTTCAACTGGAAGAGCAGGCCCTAGCAGCTAAAGTTGAAGTTAAGGATGAATGGATCATTGATTCAGGATGTTCACATCATATGACTAGTAATAAAGGTAAATTCTTGAACTTTCAGGAATATAATGGAGGTTTGGTAAAATTTGGAGATGATAAAGCTTGTTTGAGCAAAGGAAAGGGTACTATATCTCTTGATGGTAAGCATAATACTGATAATGTTTACTATGTAGAAGGTTTAAAGCATAATATTTTGAGTGTTGGTCAATTAGTTGAGAAAGGATTTTAGTTACAATTCAAGAATAGAAAATGCAAAATTATGAACAGAACTGGTTTGGAAATTGCAACCGGTAGTCAAACTAGGGGAAACATCTATCATTTAAATAACAGTGAAAAGACATGCTTAATTGCACAAATTGATGAAAGTTGGCTATGGCATAAAAGACTTTGTCATGTAAATTTTGATTGCATGGTAAAAATCAGTACTACTAAGGCAGTTAGAGACTCACCTAAGATTGTTAAACCTCACAATCCAGTATGTAAGGAATGTCAATTTGGAAAACAAGTTAGAGCATCTTTTAAAAGTATTCCAGAAAAATCCAATAATTCTCTTGACTTAATTCACACTGATTTATGTGGTCCAGCTAGAACTAAAAGCCTACAAGGTGATAGATATTGCATGCTAGTCATTGGTGACTATTCTAGAATGTGTTGGGTTACTTTTCTCAGAGAAAAATCAGAAGCACTTGGGAAGTTCAAACTATTCAAAGCAATGGTAGAAAATGAAATCAGTACGAAAATCAAATGTCTGAGATCAGATCAAGGAGGTGAATTCACATCTAAGGAATTTAATACAGTCTATGAAGTGATTGGAACCAGAAGACAGTTATCAGCACCCCAGACACCACAATAGAATGGAGTTGTAGAAAGGAAAAACAAAACTATCTTGGATGCAACTAGAAGTATGTTATTTGAAGCAATTCTACCACATGTATATTGGAGAGAAGCAGTAATCACAATGGTCTATAAATTCAACAAAGTTCACATCAAAGGTTAAACCTATAACACCCCTCATGAACTATGGTTTGGTATTACTCCTAATCTTAAATATTTTAGAATATTTGGAAGTAAATGATATATTAGAAGAGATGAGTATATTGGCAAATTTGATCCTATAAGTGATGAAGGAATATTTATTGATTATTCATCTAAGAGAAAAGCATATAGATGTTTTAACAAGAGATTGCAAAAAATTGTTGAAAGTACAAATGTGAAGATCGATGAACAATTTAGAAGAACTTTAAGGTGTATAGACTCTGAACCGGCAATAGAGATACTAATAAATGAACCTACATTGAATCGACCAGTACAAATTGAAGATCCAGTTACCTTGGCATCATCTAAAAATTCCCCTATAACTGAGGAACAATAGCAAACGAAGACACTCCGGTATGTAAGATTGAACCACTCTAAAAATAAGATAATTAGGAACAAGTATCAAGGAGTTATGACAAGAGGAAGACTGGAAAATGAAGAGGTATGTCTTATTTCTCAAATTGAACCATCATCAATTAACGAAGCATGTGAAGATAAACACTAGATTAAAGCTATGGAAGAGGAACCAGAACAAATTGAGAAGAATAACACATGGACATTAGTTCCCCGGCCTAAAGACAAAAATGTGATTGGAACAAAATGGGTATTCAAAAACAAACTTAATGAAGATGGGAGGTAATCAGAAATAAAGAAGGACTAGTGTGTAAGGGATATTGTCAGAAAGAAGAAATTGATTATAGTGAAACCTTTACACTGGTAGCTAGAATTGAGGCAGTTAGATTATTCTTGGCTTTTGCAGCACACAAGAACTACAAAGTATATCAAATGGATATTAAATGTGCATTTCTAAATGGAGATCTTGAAGAAGAAGTTTACATTGAGCAACTTGATGGATTTTCTTTGACAAATAACAAAGATATGGTTTGCAGGCTAAGGAAAGCTTCGTATGGGTTGAAGCAAGCTCCAAGAGCTTGGTATGCTAGATTGGATAAATATATTTTAAAGATTGTTTTTTCTAAAGGTAATGCTGACAGCAACTTATACTATAAATTGACTAATGATGACATCTTGGTTATAGATGTTTTTGTTGATGATATAATCTTTGGATGAGAAGATGGATTATGTAAAGACTTTTCTATTGAAATGCAGCATGAATTTGAAATGTCTATGATTGGAGAGATAAAATTATTTTTAGGATTGCAGTTTTCAAAAACTGATAAAGGTATATTCTTGAGTCAATCCAAGTACCTAAAGGAGTTACTAAAGAAATTTGGGATGGAGAACTCTAAACCGGTAAGCACACCTATGACTACAAATGACAAATTATCACTAAGGGATGAATCTACACCTATTAATCCGACTAGGTACAAATATATGATAGGAGGCCTATTGTATTTGACACAAACAAGACTTGATATTAGGAATGCAGTATGTATTGTTTCAAGATTTCAGAGTAATCCTAGAGAAAATCATGAATCAACAGTAAAAAGGATTTTTTGGTACTTACAATGCACTACAAATCTTGCTTTATGGTATTCTAGAGATGAAAACTTTGAATTATGTGCATACATAGATGCAAATTGGGCAGGAGATGTGGATGATAGGAAAAGCACCACCGACAAGGCATTTTTTCTTGGAAACAAATTAATTTCTTGGTTGAGTAAGAAACAAAGTTGCACATCTTTATCAATAGTAGAATCAGAATATGTTGCAACAACAACTAACTGTACACAGGTATTATGGCTTGAACAAATGTTGAAGGACATAAAGGTAAAATGCAAGGAACCTATAACTATCTATTGTGATAACACTGCAAAAATTGATATATCTAAGAATCCGGTACTACACTCTAAAACTAAACATGTTTCTATCAAATTGAACATTCTGAAAGAGAATGTTGAAGCAAAAGAAGTAACACTGGTTTATGTGAATACTAAAGAGCAAACTGCAGATATTTTCACTAAGCCTTTGCCTTAGGAGACTTTTGAATATCTCAGAGACCAGCTTGGGGTCATACCCCCACTG
This sequence comes from Cryptomeria japonica, assembly GCF_030272615.1. Lineage (NCBI taxonomy): Eukaryota > Viridiplantae > Streptophyta > Pinopsida > Cupressales > Cupressaceae > Cryptomeria > Cryptomeria japonica. The sequence continues at coordinate 254,105,704 of NC_081411.1, forward strand.
GTAGAGACTTAGACAGTTGATGTTTGCCATCAACTGACAGAACCAATAGAGAAATGTTTTATTTCGGCTTTGATGAGGAGAGCTACTTCTCAGGGGGAGTAGTTGGCATACTGAATTGATTGCTATTTTGTATTTGAACTTGACTTTTGTATTGGCTTTGACATTTGATGTCAAAGGGGGAGAGATTGATATGGAAAAACACAAGGAGAACAAATGTTACTCTTAGGGGGAGAGACTATTACTTTAAGAGAGACTGATTACTCTTTGTATCTGAATTTTGATTCCTATTATAATCTCTTTTGAGAGATTATTGGTTTATTGGTTTTTGGCATTTCTGTTTTGGTACTTCGATGGTTTTTCCATCTTGTGTTTCCTTCAATGCCAAAAGGGGAGATTTTTGGTATTTTGGTATGGTTTTGTCATTGATTTCAACACCTATCAACACTTATCAACTCTAGGACTTTGGAGAAATGGTTATGTTCACCGTCAAGCAAGTGACTTTATGTATAGTCACCGGTATCTAGTACACCGACATGATATATTGTTCATCGGCACTTGGAATGACATAGAAAACATCTGGTTATGTCGAAGACGTCATTTTGACACTTTGTCTTGGAGATATGTCCATCGGTATATTCATGTTTGCATATTTGTTGTTGCCAACAAATAGGTCCAGATTAAGCATCGACAGGATTATCTATTCTAGATCAGCACGGCACGCTTTGGAGATAATTTTGTTGTTATTGTAAATGCATTAAGCCAACATGTTGAATCAGATATTACATCGGTTATTGATTTACTTGTAAATTGTTTTTATTGTAATATCTTTTAGAGTCGACCTACTAAAATTGGTCTTAGGTTATGGTATATATGTAAGATCTTATTTGTAAGATTGATAGGAGATTGGGAAAAAGAATTATAAGAAGGTATATGCAAGAATAAGCAGAGCTATACACACAGACATCATTTAAGGTGAAGCAAGGTTTTTGTGAAGGCATATTAGAACTGAACCGGTACTGAATCCAACATATGAAGATGCTATTTTGAGTAGTAAATTATTATTGGATTTAACCATCCAATTGTAGTTAGTGTGACTCCTATTTGTGTTTGAACAGTGAGCTCTAGGAACTTGGCCTTTTTGCATGTGCAGACACCATTTGTATGCACATACTATCTACAGTAATATCATCTGATTGTGGGTAAGGTTTCCCACTGTGGTTTTTCCCCTTATAGGGTTTCCATGTACAAATATTGGTGTTATGTGTAGTGGATGTTATTGTCTTTTTGTTTCATGCATTAATCTTTACTAGTACTGTAATTAACTAATAAATTGTTTATCGGCATAAAGTCTGATTTACTGGTATTAAGCATTAAGGTTGGTTAAGTTGTTTTTGGTTTGAACTTATTTGACAACTAATTCACCCCCCCCCCCCCCCTCTCAGTTGTCTCCAGGACCTAACAATGAACACATTTTTACATTATGACCATTTTTAATTAAAAAATACAAAGTTGGCCTAAATTATGTTGCATTCTTCATCTGAGGAAAAGAGGAAAAATATAAGAGAATAATTATTTTAAAAATACAAAATGTGGATTAGGTTATGACTTGTCAAAAGTGAATACAAAATCACATTAAGTTGTGACTTTTAGAAAGCGAATGCAAGGAATGCAATAATTGTGACTTCTAAAAAGTTGATAAAAAGTCTACAATAGATTGTGACTTTTGAAAAGTCGATGAAGTTGTTATTTATAAAATAAAATATAAAAATTTATTATTCACAAGAAAAAATTACATATTGTAACACTCCTCTAACCTTTTCATTTTAAGGCAGGTATTATGATATGAAATCCACTCTTAATGTAGGTAAAGCAAGTAATGAAATAGTAATCAATAGAGATTAGATGGAAAGGGGTGATATCCCATCATTGGAAAATGTATGTGATGTTAAAATTCCTTTCCACTGATTTTAATGTTTTGGTTGTTTACATGCATATGACGATGCCTAGTTATAATATGAAAAAATCTTGATTGCCCCAATTAGGAAATGGTTATTCAATGATATTGTATTAATGATGGAATGTGTTAGTCATCATTGGTTTTCCTAACTAAGTTTCTATTTTATCTCTTTTTGGGAATTGAACTATGGTCTAGGGTAACCCTTTTATGCTCGTTCTTGATTATGATCTTTTTGGTTTCATATTAGTTGTTGGAATAATCATATACAAATGATCTATTGAAGGTTGTTTTGGACTAATGACTCAATATTTTAGGATAAGATTGTGCATTAAATATTCATATACAAGGACATAATGGTGGTACTATTAGGTCCAATATGGAAAGCTAATGTACTGAGAGGGGAGGGGTGAATTAGTACTTCAAAACTTTTCTTCAACAGTAACTTTACTTTTAAGCATAAACTGAATAGTGCAGCAACATAATATAATGCTAAAACAAATAAATAACAATCATACATGATTCACTCCATAACACATATGTTTTGGTTACACAGAAACTCTTGGTTAGAGAGAAAAACTGTGATGGGGATGACACCCACAACTTCACTACTACAATAATAAGGTTGCTCGGTTAGAGCTACATGTTTAGCTATTTCTGATAGCTTACCCTATTAGGAGTATCAAGATCTGTTAGATCTACCTTGCTAAAGGATTTTACAACACTTATTCTAAATGCTACACTTGGTTAGAGGCTTTACAATTTATAGACTTAGTTAGAGTCTTTTACCTTGTTAGAGTTTTTTCTTACAACTCAAAATATTACAATCAAATCTTTACAAATTATCTACAACTTTACATCTAAAATGTTATAGCAGATTCTATGTGCTCAAAATGATATTAACTTGCTTATAGCATACCTCGGTAATTCATATATTAACTCGATAAACCCTTCTGTTTACTCTGTTCCTTGACTGTTCTCTGAAATCCTTCTCAGTGACCTCTGTGTTTCTCTGTCAACTGTAACAGTCATAACATTCTATGATATCTCATGATTTTCCTTTTTGTATATGTCTTTCTTCACACACACATGCACATATATTCTTGCACACATATCTAATCCTAAATTCAAGATGTATAAATAGATCTCTTATGTCGGTGATCTGGTCCATGCTTCGATCTTACAAACATGATTTCTCGAATGAATAACCATGCAAAATATTTCATTGGTTAGATGACCTAAAAATCATACACAATCTTTAAGTGCAATTTCCAATGTGATAATGGTTACTTGTTCCTCGATCTTTGTAACACATTTCCCATATATGTCCAGGTTCAATGAATTTGGTAAGACATTTCACTTGGTGTGTGTTCACTCGGTATATCATTCTTGCTGCTCAGTAGACATAGAGTGTTACTCGGTAGAGTGTTCGGTGTATACTATGCTCTGAGACTACTTTCTTCTATAACCAGCTTCACTATGCTTACCGACTGAAAGATTCGATAGAAGTAACCGATTAGAATATATAGAATAACTTTGAACATAAAACTAATGGAAATCTTAGTAAGTAGTAATAGGTACTAGGATTAATGATTACATATATGTTTTCTTAATGATTTTGAGGTGTTCGAGATATAACGATAATTGTTAGGGCTTGAGGTTGTGACACTTTATGTTAATATTCTCATGATGGCTATATGTTAGATGATTTTTTATGTTTATGATGCACTAAATATGATACCCCTTCCAAGTTGACTCCTATTTTTCTCTACTGGACTCATGTCTAGTTCTATGTGTGTGAGGACACATTTCTAGTTCTTGACCTATGGACCATTCATGGTTTTCTTATGACTTAGGATATATTAATGCTTATGGTGTTAGGTACTATTGATATCTAGGTGTTCTCATATTTTGATGTTACATGTTATGATGCTTTTCATTGATGTTAGGCTTTCATGTTTATAAGTATCTTGATGACTATATTCAATGATGTACTATGTTCATGACATACTAACTCATGTACTAATGCTATTATGGTTTCATGATTATGATGCCATGATGTTTTATGTTATGATAGTTTATGAAGTGTAGATATATTGTGTTATGTTTTGGATGCAGGCACCAAGCATTGGTTGTGCCTACCTTCACAGGTCTGAGCATGCCTAACAATCCCCCGATGATGGTAATAGAGATATCATGTAGACCCATGCTAACTCAACCCTAATCATTGTCCCATATTAGGACAATTATCTTTGCTTGCATTTCCCTATTCAAAATTTCCCAAGACAATGTTAAAAACCCCAAGTCAGTTTCTTGAGTATGTGGCAAATGTTGTCTCTTTACTGGTTACGATGTTAGTTTTATGCCTTATGCTTATTTGAGTTCATGGTGTTATCATTATGAATATATGCATTAATGATTTCTAGTGCTATTGCAAATATTAATATTTGATTATTTTGATGTGTTTTATTTGAGTATTTATAAGGTATTTTCTCTCACCATTTAACTAGGAGATTAGTCATTTTTGAGACTATTTATTTTAGTGGGAAAATTAATTTATATTATATGATCTTTTTGAGTGATTGAATTTTGTAGTGGGATGATATATTTTATTTTGAAGTTGGTTTGGTGGAGAGTTAAGTCTCTTTTTGTATTTTATATTTGTTTTTTTTTTTTTGTAATTTTGGTGGGAGTTGGTTGTGAGGGATTTTCTTAATTAATTTTATGTAACTTAGAGACTTTTAGTGGGTGGTTGGAGGTTTGTTATTGTTGGACAATTTTTGGTTGTGAGGATTGGAGAGGGTTTCATTTTGGAATTTTGGGGGAGAATTTTTGGAGAGAAATTGGTGAGAATTTTGGGAGATTTTTTGTGATATTTCTTGCAAGAATCCGATGGGAGGAGTTTGGCTTTTTGGGATAATGTATTGTTCAGATTATGTTTTGGTTTTTGAGGCATGTGGAAACTTGTGGCTTCTTACTTGTGCATGGACTACATCAGGATTCTTTGCTTCTCCGATCTTGTTTGATTTTTGTTCTCTCCCCAGGACTCGAGGTAGGGTTTTGAGACCTTGTTGTTGAAAATAATTGTTCCAATGCATTTTTTAAAATAATAAATACATTTTTATATGTTTGTAGTGTTTTTATTATATCTTGTTTGTTGGTAAAGATCAAGGACAAAGAGGGTTTATTTACATTGCTATTATTTGATTAGTTTTGATATTTATTAGGGTTTTGTTAAAGAAGAGAGTTTTATCATTTGGGGTTTTGGAATATGTATTTTGGGGATTTATAATGGTCATGTCTAAGGTATTTTGCATTCTAAGTTCTCTATTATAAAATGGCATAGGGATTTCCTTCTCTCTCTCTCTCTCTTGCAATATTGGTTGTACTGGGGTTTTATAATTTTAAAATTGAATTGGTTGTGAAATGATTAGGCACTATATTATGGTGTATTTAATAGCTTATTATGTTTTTCTAATAGATTCTTGAGTTTTGGATATGTGTTTTAAGTTATGAGTCCATATGAAATCTCTTATGGAATTTTCTTAAGGGTTATTTAAGGATTTCCTACTCTTGTAAATATCTTTATGAGTCTTGGGATCAAAATGAGTGGTGTTCGAGGAAGGAAATAAACTTCTCTCAAATGGGTCTCTATTTGTTTTCATTTCTAGGGCCTCCACATAGATCAATTTGGCCACCCGAGCATCCCATTCTTTGCAAAACCTTGTTCTATTGTGAATGTGCTAAAATAGCAATGAATGTGCTATAACAAAGAGTGCATGCACCATTTATTGATGCATATGCACCAAAAGATGAGGTGGATGCAATAATTCATGAAATGAATGTCCAGATTCATTTTTTTGTCCTTTTTGGCTCTAGTTTGAGTCGTAGGGTCGCTAGTGGTTTCCAAAGGTTGGTTAAAATTTTTTCTCTATTTTTTTTGTATTTTGGGGGTCAAAAAGACCTAATTGAGTTCATCTATAAATTTTTATATGATTTCTAGGCTTGGTTGTGTATTTATTCTGTGTTTTCTGCATTTGGAGTACCTCATTGATGTATCTCATGGTAAGGCCTAGACAAGCTCTATGTATGATTTATGATTCATATTTTGGATTATGGTTTCACGTATCGATCAATTGAGATATAAATTATTTTGTGTTTATCATTCCTTGAGATGGAACCCTAGGCTATAGGTGCCTAGGTACAAGTTAGGGGTAGTGGCTCTCAATGGGGGTCAGGGTCCTAAAGTGGCTAGCTAGGATAACCCATCTCCAGAGCATGGTGGGGTGGACCTAAGGGTTCCACATGATCGAGAGGTTTTTTCCTACCTCCATTGAGGATCTATGAACAAGTTCAAGTGCTTTAGATGCGTCATTTATCTTATTATAGTATCTTTTTCTTCTTGTTGCAGTTGTTCCAGTTAGTGTTCCTATTGTTGATATGTCTTTTATTTTCACTATAATTGTATCATTGCATTGTATCTTGGACACTCCTATGGGAGGCCAATAATGTTTGATATAATTTAAATATTATGTAATCCTAGTATAGAGTGATATAGTTTGGTGTTTGTACCAACTATTTTTGTGGATGGATGTGTTTTATATCATATTTTGAAATCAATATCTTATGAAAATTAAATTAGTGTTTAAAGGAACATTATGTTAGACTTGAATATTCATTTTATTTGGTTTATGTGATGTTATTTTATTATTATGCTAGTTTGTTGTTTCTGCTCATGTAGTGATGTTAGGGAACTCATGAGAAGAATTATGTTATGGTTTTATTTTCCTTCTACATGTGCATTTGTTCTGTTTTTCTATTTAATAACTGATTAATGTTAAGTTAATTGTAAAAAATATATCTTGCTATGCTTAGTGGTTAGTTTAGTTGTTGTCCTCTAGGGTTCCTTAGAAGTGCATTACATCTGGTATCAAAGTCCAAGTTTCTACATTGGTATCTCTAGTTAATGTTATTTCCCATAGTTTGTATGTTGCTTTGAGAATATGGTCACAGTGCTTTTTGTCTATGTGTTTCCTCTCTTGGAAGTGCACTTTGGAAATATGTCATGAAGACCCTAGAATTTGTTTGATTATTCATGTTAGGGCTATCTCTTTTTTATTATAGTTGTTTCCTGACATTATACATATTTGTCTCTTGTGTAGGATCTTAATGAAAGTAATTATTGATTTGACTCTATGTGGCCTTGCATTGTCCTTGTGATTTATTGTGTTTTCTTGGAGAAAAAAGATAATGTTAGGTATAGCGATGAGCATGTTTATAAAACTGAATGAACTTGTGCATGTACCCTTCCTTATTGTTGAAGCTATTAAAGATGAAGTATTTCTATATGATCATGCTTATTGTCTTTATTATGTAAAAAATGATGAATTATTTCCCTTAGATTAATGAAAAGAAGTGCTTGCATTCTTATTATGTATGAATGCTCTTTGGTATGTATCATGATGAATAGAGAAATTTTATTTGATATATATAGCCTGATTGGGAGCTCTCTCTCTCTCTCTCTCTCTCTCTCTCTCTCTCTCTCTCTAAATATATGAATTAATAAGGATACCACTTGGTGGTATCCTTATTAATGTCTTTGAGTGTTTTCTATGAAAATGATCGGATGTGTATAAAAGAAATATGTCATTTAAGCAAGTTTTCTTAAGTTCCTTATTGCAATATAGACCCTATTGAGTGAGTACCTCTAATGATTTTAGAAATATTTTGGGAGCATGGATAGTAAGTCATGTATAGGTTACATTTTATTTGTAGTGTAAGGAAAATTCATTGCAAGTTATTAGTTATTCTTATCAAAAGAGGAAATCATTCTTGTAAAAACTTGTTATTTTTAAACGATGTATGTTATAACCTTACATGTTTTTTTCAGAGATATGAATGTCTTTAACTATGTAAGTTATCTACATGCTTTGGGTGAGATATTAATATTGTGTTTGTTCAAATAAAAATGTTTAGCAATGATGATTGTACCTTCTCATATTGGATTTTAGAAAGGTGTACTTATTTAATGAATTTTAGCATGACATGTTATTAAATGATGAATTCTGGGTAAAGCACAAAACTGTGTCACATTTTAGGCCAACTTATCAACACAAGTAAATTTAAGTAATTCTGACTAAAAATTAATTTTAGTCAAACATACGGTCTATAGAGATTCATTATAGCTATCTTATATATGGGCCACAAATTTTCCAACAGGAATTGTCTACTAAATGTATATTTTATATGCTTTGGGTCTAATTACCAATTTTTTTTTTTTTTTTAAAACTCAATGTTTCAACAACTCCCACTCTTATAATTTTTTTTTTTTTGAAATGTAAAAATGCCTTTTTATAGATCTATGAGTGAATTTCCCCAAATATATATCCTTTAATATTTTAATTATTTTTTATATTTTATATTTTATTTTTATTGAAAGTAGGTCATCAACACTAATTTATAAGGTTAATTATCTTGTAAATAAAAATTAGTAATTTAATTTAGCTAACATTTTTGAAAAAAACAAATGCAAGTTAGAGAAAAGAGTCTATGTCAAGATGTTACAATTCTTTTGTAATTTGGATAAACAACTAATACAAAAGGTGACGCCAAATGGAAAGAGTTATATTTCAATACACAACTTTTCAAATTTATTGAAAAATATATGTACATAAAAAATAGTTAAAAATATGTTATTGCACTAAAGTTTCAAGTTATCAATATACAAAAAAAATTGAAGAAAAAAGGGTAAAATTTACTATATAAAGTGTGACATTTTTTCTAACTTCAATTTCAACATTTTATCAACAACTCAATTATATTGTTTACTTTATAAAAAATATATTCAACTAATTTTTTAAATTTTTAAAAAAATGACAAACATAAATACACAAAAAAATATACATTTTATTAGTTTACATTATTTCAAAATTCAAAACATATATTTCACTTTCTATTGATTAAAATTAAAAAGTTGAATCAATATTGGTCATTTCGTTTATAAAAGTGTGACAAAACTTTGTTCTTTTACCCTTGCCTTATAAGTTACTGAATTTATGAAATTATTGAATGTTAATAAACATATAAATGTGAAATGGATATGTTATTTTGTATATTATTGTTATGATTTAGTGTGAAGTCTTGTGCAGATTAAATGAAATGTTAATAGGTATGTCATGAGTATTTAGCTTCAAATTATGTTAACAAGTGAATAGCGAGTAATGTTAATATGGGAAGGAAATTATCATGCATATTGGGACTATTTGTAATTGAAGGAATGATATTATTATTGTGTATTATTGTGTAGAGTAATGAAGTTTCTCTTCTAGCAATGGTATTTTGTTGGTAGAGTACTCCCTATATATGTGAATATCTATTACCAGTGCTTTGATGGGTGTTGTGAATTACCAATGCTTTCTTTATGTATCATGGGATGGTGAAGTAGGTAATCACCAATGGAGTTCATGTCTTTACTTATGGGTACAATACCATACCATTTATGTGTGGTTTTCTTGATTATTACTTCCTAAGTATCAACCCACAAGTTGTTGTTAGGTCACCTTATGAAAGGATAGTAGCGGTAACAAGATCCCCAAGTTGCACAAAACGGTCTATGAGTAATGGTGGTATGAAGCGACCTTAGCTTCCACATCATGAGAAAAGTAATCACTACTTCTCTTTATATGCAATCCCTTTGTGTGACACGAATGTTATTATCCCTTTTCTTTCTCATCGGAGAGAAAATTTGAGAGGTTGTTCATTCCTTCCTCATTTGGTGGCTAATTTTGGACACACAGTGATGCAATGTGTAATTGATGACAAATTTTTTACTTGTTTGCTTGGACCAACAACTTTGTTTATCTTTATCTATGATGGTTCAGCCACAGTTTATGATTCTTTTGCACATAGTTTTGTGCTTACATTTGATTTAGTGTAGTAAGTTCTTGGGTTTTTCTTATCTATTTGTTGAAATTAATAATTTATTTTCTTTTATCTCTCATTTATAAATATTGGTGGCTAAACTATTTTATCTTTACTATTTTTGAAGGCTAGTTTGGTGTTGTAATGTGACTCCTATCCAAGGATGTATGAGGCAGACTTGGTTGAGTTTACATGAGGAAACAGAGTCATCAAACATTGAGGCTGGGGGTATGTGAGGTTGTTATGCAGCTAGGATGCACTATCCACTAATGTATGGTGACTATCTCTTGAAGGCTAACCACCTTACATAAACAAGGGGTAGGCATTATGGTTTTGTATGGATGGTCTCACCATATATGTGTGTGGCCTAACACCATAAAGTCATTGACTAAGATTTTGGTTGATGGATCTCAGTCTTTACATGCTGATTTTGTATGCTCTTTGTGCCTGAGCATGGGTTTGTGATGCAGCCATAACCAATAAAACCCTCAAAGAGAATCAACCGACTTATGCAGCAAGAGCAATACCATGAAAGAAGAAAGAAAATATAACAAGATTGCATAAACATGTCATATTAATGCCTTATAACTTTCGATAATCATTAAAAAATCATCATATATTCATCAAAGAACATTTGAAAATTAACTGGTTACATGCAGGCTATCAGCCAGATAAAATCCAATCTGGGACTCAAAGAATCAACCATATCAAAAAATGCAAATCGTAATCCTTATTCTCAATTCAACTTCCTCTGCCCCTACAAATGATTACATAATAACATATTTATACCCACCGGAACATTTCCAGGCCAGCCTCATTAGATTACATTTACCAACGTAGGAAATGAAACATGTAATTAGGTTGGCCCTAAGAATAAAATAAATCTTTCCAAAAACTAACAACTAAGCGATGCAGTTCAGCAAGAAGGTCGGCCACACACCAAATAATATCGAACAAGACCCAAGATATATTTTTATGCTAAGAATTGTTGGTATTTTGGTTATGTTGATATGGTTTTGTCATTAATGTCAACACCTATTAACACTTAACCATTCTAACACTTTGAAGAATCGGCAATATTCACCGACAAGCAAGTGACTTATCCACAGTCACCAGTATTTGGTACATCGATAGGATATAATGTTCACTGACACTTGGAATGATATGGAAAACACCTGGTTATGTTGAAGATATCATTTGGACACTTTGCCTTGGAGATTTGTTCATTAGTATATTCGTGTTTGCATATTTACTGTTACCAGCAAATAAGTCCAGGATAAGCACAGACAGGCTTATCTATTCTAGACCAGCATGACACGCTTTGGAGATGACTTATTATTGTTGTAAATGAATCAAGCTGACATGTTGAATCAATTATTGCATCGGTTATTGATTTACTTGTAAAATGTTTTATTGTAATATCTATTAGAGCCGACCTACTAAAATTGGTCTTAGGTTATGGTATAAATGTAAGATCTTATTTGTACGATCAATTTTGGAATGTGAAGGAAGAAATAATTTGGTATATGTGAAAATAAGCAGAGCTTTAAATGCAGATATCATTTGAAGGTTGAAGGAGGATTTTGTGAAGACAATCAAAATTACACCAGTACTAAATCCAACATAGAAAGATGCTATTTTGAGTAGTACATCTTTATTGGATTTAACCATCCAATTGTAGTCAGTGTGACTCCTATTTGTGTTTGAGCAGTGAACTCTAGGCGCTTGGCCTTTCTGCATGTACAGACCCCATTTGTATACACATACTATCTGTAGTAGTATCATTTGATTGTGGGTAAGGTTTCCCACTATGGTTTTTTCTCTTACAGGGTTTCCACGTACAACTATTGGTGTTATGTGTTGTGGATGTTATTGTCTTTCTATTTCATGCATTAATCTTTATCGATATTGCAAATAACTAATAAACTATCTACTGGCATAAAGTCTTATTTACCGGTATTAAGCATTAAGGTTGGTTAAGTTGTTTTTGGTTTGAATTTATCTAACATTTGATTCACCCCCCCTCTTAGTTGTCTCCAAGACCTAACAAGAATTTCACCAGTAATGAAGGAAAACCAACCGGTAAGAACATGAACTGTCTCAAAACCCAAAAACAGTCAACCGAAAGTGATAACTGACCGAAAAAGAACCCAAATGAATTGAAAATTTGGGATAAATCACATGAACCAGCCTTGAAACTGAAAATAATATTTTCCATGAAGAACAAGTAACTATCGGTACCAACCGGTAAGAACACAAAAAACTGCACAAAGAACTAAATAGGAACAAAACTGAAAGGAAATATTTTTGGATGATACAAGATTGCTCATCAACTAGGGATACTCTTGCATCAGACAACCTAGGTAGAAAAAGATGTTCCATGAGAGGGAGCTCATGAACATCTAAAAGTATTCAGAAAAAAGACCCCATGCTCATTTCTAATCCAAACATCTTGTTTATCTGCCAACCTCTGCTTTAACTTTTTTGGTGCCTCAAATGGCTTCTTTAACCTCTGACCCTCTTTATTTCTCTTCCTTTGCTTCAGATCTGCACATTGTCTATGTTTACTACCTTGTTTCCTCTACAACTCTGACTTGGTTCTGCCACAAGACTTCATCTAGTTTATCACCATAAGCTCCATGGCATCCAGTTCTATCTGTCCATGATGCTCAACTATCAGATTATTCTACAAGCTCATGTCACCCTCGCGTATAACCTCTGCAACTGGTTCTATCAAATCTTTCTTCAAACCTTCTAGTATAACCTCTACCACTGGTTTCTTAGTACTACAGTGTTTCTCAGGACTCGGATTCTTCACTTCCTTCTCTTTTTCCTTCAAAGAAATCAGTGTCAACTTCTGCCCCTCCTTCTCAATAGTAATTAGGTTTCTTCTACAGTCATAAATAGATCCCCTACCATACTGCCAAGGTTTTCCCAATAAGACATGACAAGCACTCATAGATACAATATCATAGAAAACATCATCTCTGAAAGGCCGAATAATGAAATTCACCAAATACTGTTCCTTTATCTCTATCTTTTGATCATCTTGTAACCAATTTACCTCACAAGGACAAGGATGCTCAAGCCTCTTCAATCCAAGCTTCACAATCATCTCCTCAGATACCAAATTGTTAGTACTTCCACTATCTATAATAACCTTGCAACACTTACCACCTCATTTATACACAGTCCTGAAAAGACTCTTCCTCTGAGTAGATCCGATATCCTTTTTTCTGAATATAAGGGATTCTCCTTGCTCCAGTGCACAGTTAGATCCAGTACCATCACCTTCTGGTTCCTCATTTTCCACATAACTTATTTCCATTCCCTTCTTACATTCATAGAATCTATGTCTGGTTTCTCCACACTTGAAACATTTGCCAAGAAATTATCTACCAATATTGTTGCTACCTTTTCTCGGTGTCTCCTGCTCCAGTTCTTTACTCCACTTAGGTTTTGACTCATCTTCTTCAATTGTTTTTATCATACTATCACTCATCTTGAATTTATCCTTCCCCCTATTTGATCATCTTCTTCTTATCTTCTCCTCATTCTTTAAAGCATACTAGTAAGCTTCTTCAACTGTGGAAACCTTCAACATACTCATCTCAACTTGAATATTAAAAGCAAGCCCATTGATGTACCTCACCACATTTTCTCTGTCCATCTCTCTATGTCCAGATCTAATCACCACCTTGTAGAATTCCTCAGTATATTCCTTCATAGTCATGTTTCTCTATTTCAAGTTCTGAAACTTTTTGAACAACTCAAATTCATAGTCTCCCGATGTGAACTTGGCCTTCAATCTTGTAACCATTTATCTCCACCAAATTATCTTCAATTCACCATTCTCCACTCTATCTTTCTGCAATTCTTTCCACCACAAGGTAGCATGCCATTTCAACTTAGTCTATGCCAACTAGACTCTTTGTAGGTCCTTGACATCCCCAAACTTGAAGTAATCCTCCAGCTCTTTGATCCAATTGATTAGATCCTCTGAGTTCAACATTCTGGAAAAGTTGGAAACATCAACTTTATGAACCTTACTCACTTGCACGACTTCTCTCAGGAATCTTTCCTCTCTTTCATCTTCTAATCGTTCTACTTCTTCAATCTCTTCACTGGCTTCCTCATATTCATCCTCATAATTAGGGTTTGTCTGCAAACCAGCCAAAGTGTTATGAATTTCATTCCTCACTTCATTCTTGAAGCCTTCCATCATCTTCTCTACCTTCCAGGGATTTTTCCTTCTTAGTGGCATCTCATCTTCCACTCTGGTGAACTACCTCGACTCAATGACCTGACTATCAATTTCAGTTGCCTCCCCTCAGCAATCTATTGAACACATGCGTAGCCTGCCTCCAATTGGTGATCTGACCACTTAAAGGAATGCCTCAATCTTTGCAAACAATTCTTCCACTAGCCAGTCCATAACCAGCTATGATACAACTTGATGCAACCATAACTGGTAAAATTCTCAAAGATAATCAACCGGCTTATGTAGCAAGAGAAACACCACGAAAGCGGTAATAACACATAACAAGATTGCATAAAAAGATCATATCAATGCCTTAGAACTTTTAGAAATTATTCAACAATCATCATATAATCATCAAATAATGTCCAGCAATTAACCAGTTACATGGAAGCTATCAACCATATACAATCCAAATGGGGACTCTAAGAATTAACAAGATCAGAAAATGTGAATCACAATCCTTATTCTCAATTCTACTTCCTGTACCCCTACAAATGATTACATAATAACATATTTATACCCACTAGAACATATCTAAGTTGGCCTCATAAGACTATATTTACCAATACAAGAAATGAAATGTGTAATCAGGTCAGCCCTAAGAATTAAATAAATCTTTCCATTAAATAAAAACCAAGCGATATGGTTTAGTGGGAAGATTGACCACATGCCAGAGAACATTAGACAAGACCCAAGATAGATCTACATGCCAAGAATCATGTCGGTAATGAAGGAAAACCAATCGATAAGCACAAGAACTATCCGGGAACCTAGAAATAGTCAACCAGAAGTGATAACTTGTCAGAAAAGAAACTAAATGAATTAAAAATATGGGATAAAGCACACGAACCAACTTGGAAACTGAAAATAAGATCTCCATGAAGATCAAGCAACTATTGGTACCAACCAGTAAGAACATAGAAAAATGCACAAAGCACTAAACAAGAACAAAAATGAAAGGTAATATTTTTGGATGATACAAGATTGCTCATCGACCAGGGATGCTCCTACATCAGTTTGTGTCCAAAGATATTTGCAATTTTTGTAGCCTTGTGATGTGTACTTCCTGATGATGTTGATGAGTATGTATGTGTATATTGTTTGTATGAAATACTTATATAATTGAATCCAATTGTTATATATAGATGTTTAAAAGTATTGTCTTTCTTGAAAGATGTAAGTTTATTGGGTTATTATATCTTATAGAAGCCTATATTTTATGAAATTCTATTATAAGGAGTTAAATTATGCTATAATGTTTATTACAAGTGATGGTATATTGAATGAAAGGATTCTTAATTTTCTACCCTACTTGAAACTGAAGTCTAGAAAAACAAATGGATTTGGATGTTTGTACATAATGGATAATTTTTTTTATAAATAATATATCCATGTTGTTTTATATATCTAAGAAAAGGACATGTAATTATGAATTGGTTAAAGAAGTTTAAGGACTAATGTGTGCAATGTTTCCATCTTAGTTTTATGACTTCCAGGAGTAAGTTGAGTCTAAGGGGAGGAGGATGTAACAAACCTCTAACCTTTAGATGGTGAGGTAGGTAGTATGATACTTTATCCACTCTTAATTCAACTAAATAGAGTAATCAAATAAGAATCAATATAGATTAGATGGAAATGGATGATATCACATCATTGGAAAATGTATGTGATGTTAAAATTCTCTTCCATTGATTTTAATGTTTTACTTGTTTACATGCATATAAGGATGCCTAGTTATAATATGGAAAAATATTGATTGGCCAAATTAGGAAGTGTTTATTTGATGCAGGAGCATCCCCGATTTGTGGCAATCTTGCATATTTCCTTTCTGTTTTTGACTTTTGTTTTACAGTTTCAGCATTCATTATGTATTTTCTGGTATTGGCTAACTAGATCTTGAGGAGTTGGATTTTTTCTTGAAGAGTTGATCATCTACATTATTCCCTAACTGCGAAGCATTTGGATCATTTTCTGGCAAGTTATCGCCATTGTTTTTCGAGACAGTTTTTTGGTACTGGTTGCCTAGACCTATTTACATTTGTAATCTATCTGAATCTACAAGATCCCTTTTGTAGCTTGCGAAGCCCTGAGCATGGATTCTGATGTTCCTTGCTATGGGGTAGACCTTCCCCTTGATCCGCACTTGACCCTTTGGATTTTCCAAAGGAATTTCTTTGGGGGAGGCTGACCTTGTTCTTTTTATAGGTTAGCTCTTGTTCTTCAGTATTTGATCCCTTTTTGGGCCAATCGGATCCCCTTGGATTGTATAAATCATTGTAATTGAGCATTAAAATGAAGGTCAATGAAGATATAGAACATAAAAGATAGATTCTAAGATTTGAGGTCCTAGTTGTGACCTGTTCTATAATTAAGCATATTTTAGTAGGCCAGTGAGTTGGTTTATGTAACCTAGTTATTACCGATTGATTGTAATCAGTTCTCATGATATAATTCATTTATTTTTGCATTGCCTCCATCATATCTTTGTGTTTCTGTTGTCTTTACTCTTGCTGACCGATTCAGATTGATTTCTTTGAGGTCTCTCCTAACCAGTGACTACACCAAGTGGTCTCAAAGTGAGCTTTTGTTCTAGAGATTGCGTTGTCCTGAGAAATTTTGTTGTAGGGTGGTGGACTATGGATCCAACCTGCATCTGTAGAGGACTAGTGTGAACATGGAATGAAGAGGAAATAGGAATGGTGGAGCGAGTGGGAGTGCAAACCCTGTTGTGATGAAAATGTTGCGAGGAATTGTAGCCCAGTTGGAAGTCATTGAGACAACCTAGAGAAGAGGCCGACATATTGAAGATGTGAGTGAATATGAAGGATAAGAAGTCATGTCAGAACAAGTAAAACCACCTATGATTGATCTAGATGAAGAAAGGTTTTTGAGGATTTTGAGTAGAGAAAATACTAAACATCATTTTACCCCACCGAAATATGATGGAAATTTGGATTCAGATAAATTGATGGATTGGATCTTGAAGGTGGAGAAATATTTTGATTTTGAGAACACCATAGAAGAAAGAAAGCTGAAATATGCCTGTACTCGGTTGAAAGGTCATGCATCTCTTTGGTGGGAGCATTTGCAAGTTGATAGATAGAGGAGGTAAAGAGAAGATCAAAACATGGGATCAAATGGTTGCTAAGTTGAAATCAAAATGTATGTCAACTGATTATCAAGTGAATTTGTTTTAGAAGTTGCAAAATTTGAGGTAGAAAGAATCTAGTGTGAAGGAGTACACTGAAAAATTTTAAAAGTTGAATATCAGATCCAGACATGTTGATGATGAGGTTAAACAAGTTGCAAGATATTTGAATGGATTGTTGATGTCTATACAAGATGAAGTCATTTTGATCAAATTGTAGAGTGTTGAAGAAGCTTACCAGTATTCCCTAAAAGAAGAAGAGAAGATGAACAAAAGACATGAGCAAAGGTAGAGAGGTAGAGGTGGAAGGTTTTCCAGAGGAATATTTCAAGAAGGAAGAGGATATACCAAACGTAGAGGAACCTGTACGGATCAAAACAAGGATAAGGAAGTAAGCAAAGAAGGTAATTTATACCAAAAAGATGATATAAATTTCTACCGAAGGAGAGAATTGGATGGTTACCAGAATGACAATTTTGGAAAAGCTGATAGAAGATAAGACAAGAGAGTGTTTAGAGGAACCTTCTATAAGTGTGGAGGAGAAGGAAATCATATTTTTGAGTGTAAGAAGATAGAGAATATTAGGAGAACAACAGTGATGGAAGAAAACACCACTGGATTAGCTAGTAAATTCAAAGATGGAGAATTGTTGTTGATGATGAGATCTTTTTGTCATACCGGAGAAGATGAAGAGCCCTTGCAGAGGAAGAATTTGTTCAAAATCAAATGTAAGGTATCTAGTAAGTGTTGTAAAGTTGTTATTAATAGTGGTAGTTTGGATCATCTTGCTTCAAAAGAGATATTGAATAAGTTGAATTTAGAAGATTGAAACACCCTAAGCCTTATCAGATAGCATGGATTCAGGATGATCATAAGTTGTCGGTAAGTGAGCAATGTCTGGTGAAATTAAAAATTGGGAATTATCATGATGATGTCTTATGTGATATTATGCCTATGGATATTTGTCACATTTTGTCAGGTAGACCTTGGCATTTGGATAGAAAGGCAATACATGATGGGAGAAAGAATACATACACTATTGTGGCCAATGGGATGAAGCAAACCTTGCTGCCCTTGGAGAAGCCTTTGAAGAATGAAGTATGTATGAATGCTAGAATCTATTTAGTACATGGAAGGAAATTCCTGGATGGAATGAGACATGAGAATGTGTGTTATTCTTTAGTTCCTAAGAAGACCGAGAATCCAAAGCATGGAGAAGAACAACTAGAAGAGATAAAAGAGTTGCTGAGAGAGTATGATGACATATTTTTAGATAATGTCCCTAATGGATTACCACCTGTGAGAAGTATTAGTCATTGCATGAACCTAGTTCCCAGAGCTAGTTTGCCTAACAAAGTTGCACACTGGATAACACCGATAGAGGATGAAGAGTTTAATAGACAAGTACAGGAATTGTTGAAGAAAGGTTTGATTAGAGAAAGTCTTAAGTCCTTGTGCAATACCAACAATATTAGCACCTAAGAAGAATGGAGAATAGAGGATGTGTACCGATTCCAGAGCAATAAACAAGATCACAGTGAAATACCAGTTTCCTTTGCCTAGGATGGATGACATAATGGACTGTTTGAGTGGAGCCAAATAATCTACAAAGATGGACTTGAAGAGTGGATATCATCTGATTAGGATTAGATAAGGAGATGAGTGGAAGG
Organism: Cryptomeria japonica; assembly: GCF_030272615.1. Lineage (NCBI taxonomy): Eukaryota > Viridiplantae > Streptophyta > Pinopsida > Cupressales > Cupressaceae > Cryptomeria > Cryptomeria japonica. The sequence continues at coordinate 254,124,657 of NC_081411.1, forward strand.
CAACATTCAAGACAAATGAAGGACTGTATGAATGGTTGGTGATGCCTTTTGGGTTAACTAATGCACCGAGTACTTTAATGAGGCTGATGAATGAGGTATTGAAGAAATTATTGGGTAAGTTTATTATTGTATATTTGGATGACATTCTAATATTCAGTAAGCCAAAAGAGGATCATTTATTGCATTTGAGACAAGTTTTGTAGAGGTTGAGAAGAAATGTTTTTGATAAATCTTAAGAAGTGTACTTTCATGAAGAAAGAATTAGTCTATTTGGGATTTGTGATATTAGAGTATGGCTTGAAGATGGACCCTGAGAATGTAAAAGCAATTGTTGAATGGCCTACATCGGAAAGCATTGGAGAGGTAAGATCATTTCATGCATTGGCTAGTTTCTAGTGGAAGTTCATCAGAAATTTTAGTTTAGTTTGTAACCCTGTGATTAAGACAATGAGGAGAGATAGGAAGGAATTCAAGTGAACCACTTGACCAAACAAAAGTTTTGAATTGCTGAAGCGAAAAGTGACTGAGAGCGTGTGTTAGCTATACCAGATTTCATAAAAGTATTTCAAGTGGATTGTAATGCAAGTGGAACTTCAATTGAAGCTATATTGAGTTGGGAAGGGAGAGCAGTAGCTTATTTTCATTGAGAAATTGAATGATACTCAGAGGAGATATTTAGTGTATGATCAATAATTTTATACCATAGTTCAATCCTTGAAGAAGTGGAGACATTTCCTATTGCCTGATTGTGTTGTATACGGATCATCAATCTTTAAAGTATTTGAACAGCCAGAGTAAGTTGAATTAGAGACATATGAGTTGGGTATAATTTTTATAGAGTTACACCTTTGTATTGAAGCATTGAAGTGGGAAATCTAACAAAGAATCTGATGCATTGAGTAGAAGAAGGAATTTGCTGATAGAGATGAGAGTGACAGTATTAGGATTTGAATAGTTGGAGACCTTGTATGATGATGACCCAGATTTTGCAGAACCTTGGAGAACATGTAGAGGACCGGTTATGGTAGATAGAAGCAATTGGTTGGATTACTTCATTTAGGATGAGATGTTATTAAGAGGATTTTAGTTGTGCATACCTAAGTTTTTATGAGAGAGAATGTGATAAAGGAGAAACATAGTGAAGGATTAGCCGGACACTTTGGTGCTGATAAAATAGTAGCAGCAGTGAGTGAGTATTACTTTTAGCCCCAGATTCATAAGGATGTTAGGAAATATGTGCAAATTTGTAGAGTTTATCAAGTTGCAAAGGGTAGTAGTCACAATGTGGGATTGTATAAACCTTTGACAGTATCGAAGAAACCTTGGGAAGATATAAGTGTAGATTTCATACTTGGATTGCCTAAAACAAAGGGAGGGAATGATTCTATATTTGTGTTAGTGGATAGATTCTCGAAGGTGGCTCATTTCATACCTTGTAATAAGACATCAAATGCAATTCATATAGCTGACCTATTTTTCAAGGAAGTGGTGAGATTGCATGGATTACCTAAGAGCATTGTTTCAGACAGAGATACAAAGTTTGTTGGTTATTTTTTGAGAACACTTTGGAAGAAGATGAAGATAGATTTGAAGTTCACTTCTACATTTCACCCACAGGCTGATGGATAGACAAAATTAGTTAACCAGAGCTTGGGAAATTTATTAAGATGCTTAGTTGGATACAAAAATAGAAGTTGGGATTTGATTCTTGCACAAGCAGAGTTTCCCTACAATAATTCAATAAACAAGAGTACCAGAAGAACACCTTTTGAGATTGCTACCGGAGCACACCCCAGAGGTATATCAAAATTAAGAGATGTTAGCAGTGAAGATGGCAGAAGTTCAGAAGCAGAAGAATTTGCAGATCACATAAAGGACTTACATATTCAAGTTAAGAAACATTTGGAGGACATGAACAACAAGTATAAGGAGAAAGCAGATGAGAAGAGGAGACATAAGCAATTTGAAGTTGGTGATGAAGTGATGATGTATCTAAGAAAAGAAAGATCCCCAGTTGGAACTTATAACAAGTTACAAATGAGGAAGTTTGGACCTTGCAAGATTTTGAGAAAGTTCAATTCTAGAAATGCATATGAAGTGGAGTTACGGGATAGTCTGAGTATTTCACCTGTATTTAATATTTCATATCTACACCAATATCATGAACCTAGATTGACTGAGGACAATATTGTAGACTTGGAGAAACAGTTGCCCTAGATCAGATTGAAGACATTTTGGACATTAGGATTGGGCGTAGTACCCGAAGCAGTCGGTATAAGGAGTATCTAGTAAAGTGGAAAGGAAGACCAATTGAGGATTAATCTTCAATTTCTCAGGCAGAGGTAGAAAAAATTGGTTTTCCTCTAACCCCAGCAAAGTGAGAGACTCACTTTTGCAACAACCCTAGATGTTTGATGCAAGAGCATCCCCGGTTCATGGCAATCTTGCATCAACCAAATAAAATTCCTTTCTATTTTTGCTTTGTGTTTTATAGTTTCAGCATTTCATTCTGTATTTTTTGGCATTATTTCATCCGATCTCAAGTAGTTGGATTTTTTATTCAAGACTTTATCATCTACCTTATTCCCAAACTGTGGAGCATTTGGATCATGTTTCAGCAAGTTATCACTACCGATTCCAAGATAGTTTTCTGGTACCACTTTCCTAGACCTATTTGCATTTGTAATTTACTGAAATCTACTAGATCCCCTCCATAGCTTGTGTAGCCCTGAGCATTGATTCTAATGTTCCTTGGCATGTAACCAGCATTCCCCTTGATCCACACTTCACCCTTTGGATTTTCTAGAGGAATTTCTTTGGCAGAGGTTGACCTTGTTCTTTTAACATGTTAGGTCTTGTTCTTTGACATTTGATCCCTTTTTGGGTCGATTGGATCTCCTTGGATCATATAAATCATTTTAATTGAGCATTACAATGCAGATCAATGAATTTATAGAACATAGAAGATAGATCATAAGATTTGAGATCCCAGTTGTGACTTGTTTTGTAATTAAGCATGTTTTAGCAGGCCAGTGAGCCAGTTTCTGTAACCCAGTTGCTGTCAGTTGATTATAATTAGTTCTCATGATATATTTCTTCCAATTTTGCATTGCCTAAATCATATCCTTGTGTTTCCCTTTTGTTTACTCTTGATGATTGGTCCAGATTGATCTCTTTGAGGTCTCTCCTAACCAACGACTACACCATTATTCAATGATATTGTATTAATGATGGAATGTGTTAGTGAATGAGTGGTTTTCCTAACTAAGATTCTATGTGATCTCTTTCTATGAATTAAACTCTAGTCTAGGGTAACCCCTTCTATGCTTGTTATTTATTATGATCTTTTTGGTTTCATTTTGGTTGTTGGAGTAGTATGTACGTACTTGATATATTGAATGTTGTTTTTGACTAATGACCCAATGTTTTAGGATAAGATTGTGCATTAATGATTCATATAGAATGAACTATTGATGGTACTAGTATTAATGGTTACATATATGTTTTCTTTATGATTTTGAGGTGTTGATGATATAACGATAATTATTACGGTTTGAGGTTATGACAATTTATGTTCATGTTCTCATGATGTTTATATGTTAGTGTTGGAAAGAGATACTTCATAGGTTATCCGGTGTTGTCATTGATGGAAACCCAAGTAATTTTACCCATTCGTAGTGAATGTTTTGTTCATACCAGAAGTCTAATTGAAGTTTGGTTAAAGTCCAGCAAGCTTAGAAAAGACTGTTTGACAGTGTTTGGTATTTTGGATGGTATTTCATTTCGGATTAATAATTTGTGTTACGGATCTAAGAGAAGATAGATAGATTTCTAGAGTACCTTATTCCAAAAATTTACCCTCTGGTGATGACTGATGTGTGAGTTAGAAGATCAAGTGTATCAGGTTCTAGTGTGACAGTGCAATACAACCGACTAGCATGATAAATCCTTACATAAATTAAATGGAGTGACTTTGCCAATTGTATTTCATGATAGAGGATGTTTATCTAACATATGTGGTAGCATTTTTAAAATTGTTTTGGTCCAAATTAGCATTTGAGTCTGGATTTCGCTGCTAGTTTGTACATAATTTATTAAATAATTAAATGTTCTTGAGCCAACATCTAGTCGATATGATTTCTTGTTATGAATATATAAGAGCAATGGTTTTGGTCATTTCCATGATCTGAAGGTTGGGAATAATCGATTATGCATAGTTCCACGTACACAAGTTAGAGATTAGTGCTTTGAATCAATGACAATGCAGCAAAATAGAGTAGTATAAGATGAACTGTGAGAAGAATATGAAACCTATATCATATGCTTAATCAGAACTGTACTTTTGTATTTTTAGATGATGTTCATCAGTTCAAATGATTTGTAATATTTGGATTTGAGTTGTAGATAGTAAGCCTCTTTTTTTTGAGTAGTGAGCTCTAGGTAGTGTGCCTGAATACATGTGCATTCCCTATTGTAATTTTTACATACTTATGTAGAGTATACCTATATTTTGGGTTCATCCCCACCGTGGTTTTTCCCTTAAATGGGTTCCCACATACAAAAATCTTGATGTTATTGTGTTGTGGTTATTTGCTTTACGTTCTTGTATCTTTCTTTTTTTCATATGCACTAATTGGTTGAAAGAACAATTTAATAAAGTTAAAGATTACAAAACATCGATTCACAGCCCCCCCTCCTCTCAATGTTCCTTGATTCCAACAATTGGTATCATAGATTGGTTCCTTGAAGGAATTTTAACAACTTGAGAAAGATCTAGGAAGGTGATTAAATGGATTCTGATTGTCTTCAACAATAACTCCTAGTTGCACTAGATGATCTTGATCAGTCCAAAGCAAAAGTCTAGGAGTTGTAGGTGAACCTTAAGGATGCTAAAAGTTTCATTCAGTCATTGAAAGATCAAATAAACAAGTCCAAGGAAAAGAAAAAGTAACTCTATGAACAACTAAAGTAGAAAGAAAGAAAAACCATGGATGATGCTTGCTTGAGTCAATCATTGAAGGAAAAGACAAAAGAATGTGAGAAGCTTGCAAAAGATAATGCAGTCCTGAAACATGAGATGCAATCTATGGTGATGGGATTGACCAAGGAAATTGAAGGAAGAAAGAAGAATAACAAAAATGTCAATCAATCCTTGAGATAAATAACTAATTAATGCTACAAACTTGATTGTGAGATTGGCCAACTATAGCTTGACTTGCAATAATCCAAACACAATGAGGATGAACTTGAAAGGTAGATTATCATTCTTGGGGATGAAATCATGATTGAAAACGAGTACAAGGAGAAGTTCAAGATTATCTTAGCTAAACTTGATGTGATGCTTGAAAGCTAGTAAAAGGCAGATGAAAAGAAAGGTCTTGGATTTGAGAAAGGTGAAAGCTTTGGATTTGATCAAAGAAATCCTAAGTCAAAAAATCAAAATAAAAAATCTAAAAGGTCTTTGATAAGACAACCTAATGCTCAAAGGAATTCATCTTTCAATAGAAATTACTTTGTTTGTAATAAATTTGGTCATAAAGATATTCAATGCAGAAGTAGAATGAATCAAAATGGTCAATCTTTCTTCGGTTTGTGTTTCAAATGCAATAAGTATGAACATAAAACAAATGAATGCAGAAGTATGATAAATTACTCTTTCAATAGAGGGAATTCTAGATGTTTTTCATACAATAGGTTTGGACACATTTCTAATCAGTGTAGATCAATAGGAAATCAAGTGAATTATAGACTTAGATAGAGAAATGTTATGTGCTACAATTACAACAAATCTAGTCACATCGCAAGATTTTGTAGATGCAAGAATGTGGATAGGAAGGGTTTGGCAAACAAGAACAAAAGTGTGCAAAAATATGATAAAGGAAAAGGGAAAGTAGATGTGGATGAGATAAAAAGGCAAATGAACAAGACATGGGTGAAGAAGAGTGAGATTGATGCAGGAAATGGGTCCTCACCAAAATATGGTACTAGAAATTCCTTCAGGAATTGATTTAAGGTCTCTGGTTTAGGGCATTTTTCAAGAAAATTCTATTTCCCCTGCTATCAGTTTGTACCTAAATCTGACCGGTTGACAAAAGTTGTATTAGGGCATTGCAGATGACTTCGATTGATTTCTGGAAGATATTGGGTAATATTGAAGATCCGCAAATGATTTTTTATGGAGCAGTCTAAGAAGCAAGGGTATCCAGAAGGTTTAGGGCAAGAGCATTTATTGAACTAAAAATTTAAGTGTGTGGATGATAAAAGGCAACTTTACCTTCTCATTTTTCACTTTTTGCTTGAAGAAAAAGAGGTTAAGAGTGATATGCAAGCAAATTTCTGAGAGATCAAAGTGTGAAGGCAATTTCATGCGAAACCCTAATTTGGTGAGAAAGATATTTATCTATAAAACTTTTCGAATTGAAATTTTTTAAAATGGTTACACTATTGGTTGTTGACATCACTGAGAGATATCACCCAAAATTGAATAAGCACTCCTTTAAATCTATTGAGGTAGACCCGCTAGGTGCATTTTCCTTGGTTTCGTATGGAGATCTTCATCTCAAAGATGTTACAGCTTACATTCATGCAAATCTTGAGTAGATAAGGAGATCACAACTATTAATTCTATATTCCAAGCAACTATTAGGAAATGATTTCAGGATTAAACAAGAATTTAGAGAATTGGAGGATAAGAACTTTGCTTAAGTTGTCAAGTTCCTTATATATGATGAAAGCGAATGGGTCCGACATGAGTTTAATTGAATTCATGTGGTTGAGAAAATATTTCATGATAACCAAGGGTGCAATCAGGGTTGTAACTGGTCTAAGTGTTGCAAGGTGTATGCCCTTGCTCTCCTTGTGTTGTGCAACATAGTGCTCAGGTTTGCGACATGGCTTAACCACCTCCTATGGATTCTATAAGTCTAGTAGTTGTATCAAGCATTAATAGGTTGATATTTTGGTGCAATGGGAACCACACTTGTAACAAGTACTATCAAAGCCTGGTCAAAGGTTAAAACCCCTTGCTTGGGTTGGGGGGATTGTTGCAAGGTGTGCGCCCTTGGTCTCCTTGTGCTATGCAGCACAATGCTTGGGTTTGTGACATGGCTTAACCGCCTCTTGTGGATTCTATAAGTCTAGTGGTTGTATCGGGCATTAACAAGGTGATATTTTGGTGCAATGGAAATCACACTTGTAACACTAAGCTCATCTAGTGATTTGCCTATGCTGAAGTTCGTGAAGAACCAGCTTGTTACTGATACAATCAAACCAAAATTTGACAAGAGGGTAATGACAACCAATGACATACTTGAGAATGATGTAAAATTTACAAGATCTTTCAGTCCAGTCGGGAGAACTCTCTATTTGGTATTACAATCTATGCACCCTATGAGATTATCAAGGAAAATAAAGAATATGACTTATGTGAGTTGTTGCAGAGTGAGCTAATGAAGAATTTGACCAAGATAAAGAAAGACACGAAAAATCCCTTCAATTATGGTACCTTGATCATATGTTTGTTCTTTTACTTCATGAATGAGGTTCCAGGAATTGGGAATGTTCAATGGGAAAATGACAAACCAGTGGCGGTTCAAATTAGAGAACTTTTATATAGCATTGGTGATAGTAAGGCCTGGAGAAGTGCTCTTTGGGGATATTTTAAGAATTTTCAATGTGTAATGATAGATGGGGAAAATATCCCTAATTCAATTATTGAGAATTGCCAAGACACAATATGCTTTATGGTTGACACTGATCACTACTTAATGGAAGCAATAGAACCTAGGAAAATTTGGATCATGCCCATGGGGTCTAAAGTTGATGCACAAATACTGGATATGTATTCTTAACATCTATTGAGCAAGCCTATAGATTGTTGGGAAAAATGGTGTCTCAACCTTGCATTTATGCGAGGTTACTATTTATAGTAAGTTTTCATTTGAGCACGAAATGGTGTGAAACTCTCCCTGAAGCTTCTGGTTGGCTAGATAAGCATTCTGGTAAAGTTGCATCGCAAGGTCACAGCTAGTTTTGAAGATATTAAAGTTTTCGCCTTGGAGGGGTGTGATAAAATGTTTAAACTTAATTTTGGGGGCTTTAGAGGCTCCGAAACGCCCTGAAAAGTGGTCTTAACCAGCATATCTGGTTACGAGGTGATAGAGCACTTCGCAAGCTTTCTGGTGCTTCAAACGGTTTGTCAATCGAACACCCAGTTCTCAAGTTATGGCCTCCGGAAGTTTGTACTCCTGAATTAAGAAAAATAATTTGTATCGGATACATAAATGAGCTATAAAAGGGAGTGACATATGTTGATGTGTGCTTTAACATGGCATAGGGCATCTAGAAAGGAGATAAGGTCGGCTACACCTTATTGGGTGGTTTTAGCCCATGGTTTTGTAATACCGTTTGACGGTTTCTTGTATTGTATCTTCTATTTATGAGGTGTGTGAGATAGAGGTTGGGTGTAAGAGAGTCTTATGGCTATTGAGTTGCCTCTGAATCTCTGATTAGTGGTACTCCTGTGAAGAGCTTGCTCTGCAAGTATGTTGTAATCTGTTTTTGATTGCTGAATAAAATATTGAGTTGCTTTTGGAGTGTGGTGTTTTTCTCCTGAAAGGGTTTTCCCCACGTAAATCACTGTGTTGTGGTATGAATGCTATTATATCTATTTCTATTTTCTGTAACTGTTGTAACGATCTGAAAAAGTATTGCATTACCCTCCTCTCAAGGTTAGTGTAGGAAGTTGTTTCCGCTACTTAACTTCCTTACAAGTGGTATTAGAGCTTGATCACCTTTGGTTTCGATTGTGGGTAGTTGGGTTTTTTGAACTAATCCAGATTTGAGTGGGAGCTTGTGCAGAAGACACTTTTTGATCTTGTTGCAGGAATATTCAGATGGCGAGTTCATCAGGGAGAATAGAGGTGGAGAAATTTAATGGAAGTAATTTTGAGATGTGGAAGCTGAAGATGGAAGATCTGCTAATAGATCGAGATCTTTGGGATGCTATTGATGCGAATGTCCAAAGGCCCTCAGATCCTACTATGGCAGCTCAGTATGATGTTATGGACCGAAAAGCCAAGGGTCTAATTAGACTGTGCCTGGCAGACTCTGTTCTAATCAATGTCCATGAAGAAAACTCTGCAAAGAAGCTATGGACTAAGCTTGGTGAGATGTATCAAGCGAAATCTTTATTAAATCAAATTTTCTTAAGAAAGAAATTGTATTCCTTGAAGATGGAAGAGGGTGGACGAATTGCAGACCACCTGGAAGCATTCAATATGTTGGTGGCTCAATTAGTATCTGTCGGTGTTAAGATGGACGAGGAGCAGAAATGTCAGATCTTGCTTTGTTCTTTGCCTGATTCGTGGGATTCTCTTGTTATGGCTATCGGTATACTTCTGTTGTTTTGAAATCTGAAGACATGGTGGGTGCCCTACTCGGTGAAGAGATGCGAAGGAAGGTATCCATTAGTTCAAAGGAAGCCCTAACCGTTCATGGAAGACCTAAGGAGAAAGGCAAGAAGAATGAGAAGCGCAACAAGTCCAAAGCCAAAGGGAGATCGAAATCTCCTAGAAAGTCCAAAGTCATTTGCTGGAATTGCAGTAAACCAGGTCACATCTGTAAGGACTGCAAAGAAGAAAAGAAGAAGAAGAAAAATAAAAAGTTCAATTCTGATTCTGAGTCTGACAAAGAAGATGGCGATGCATTTATTGCTGCTTTGGCGACTCATGCAGGTAATGATGCCTGGCGAATTGACTCAAGTGCATCTTTTCATATGACTTCCAATAGAGATTGGTTTTCTGAATATGAAGGATTTAATGGAGGTAAGGTGTACTTGGGTGATGATTCACCTCTAGACATTGTTGGTCGAGGTAAAGTTAGAATCAAGGTTTCCAATGGTAGAATAAAAAGGATTAATAGTGTGTTGCATATCCCTAGATTAAAACAAAACCTGTTATCTGTGAGCAAACTGATAGATGTGGGTGTGCAGGTAGTCTTTTCTGAAGCAGGATGTAAGATGATTAAGGGTGCTATGGTAGTTGCTAGAGGTGTCAGGTTTGGCACTTTGTATAAGCTTGAAGCATACACTGTTGAGTGTAATAGCACTTCTGTAAAAAGTAAATCTACGGATACTTCACTGGAAGGTTTGAACATTTCACCTTCAGTAGATGGAAATGGTTTTTGGGTACCTAAGGGTGCTCTTTCGTGTGAAGCAAATTTACCTGTAGAGAAGACTATGTTATGGCACCAGAGACTTGGCCACATTGGAGAAAAGGGTCTAAGGACCTTGAAAAATAAAAACCTTGTTGAAGGTTTGAATGATTGTAATCTTGACTTTGATTTCTGTGAGCATTGCATTTATGGAAAACAAAACCGCGTTCAATTTTACTTGAGTTCTCATAAAACTTGTGGTGCTTTGGATCTTATCCATTCTGATGTGTTTGGTCCAGTAGATGTCTCTTCGATTGGAAAATCCACATATTATGTTTCATTTATTAATGATTTTAGTAGAAGGACATGGGTATATTTTCTAAAGAGTAAATCTGAAGTTTTTAGTCGTTTTAAAGAATTTAAAGTAATGGTTGAGTTGCAGACTGGAAAGAAAATAAAATGTTTGAGAACTGATAATGGCGGTGAGTTTTGCTCTAATGATTTTGATAGATTCTGTAAAGACTGTGGAATTAACAGGCAGAAGACAACTCCCTATTCTCCACAGCAGAATGGAGTTGCAGAAAGAATGAATAGGACACTGATGGAGAAGGCTAGGAGTATGTTGAGTGGTGCTGGTCTCGAACAAAAGTTTTGGGCTGAAGCTGTTGCCACTGCTTGCTACCTAATTAATAGGCCTCCTACATCAGCTCTTGTTGATAAAACACATATGGAAGCATGGTTAGGTCACAAGCCTTCATTGAGACATCTTAGAGTTTTTGGTTGCGAGGCATATGCACATGTGCCAAAGGAGAAGCGAACAAAGTTGGAGAACAAGGCTGTGAAATGTATCTTCATCGGGTATAGTTATGGTGTGAAAGGATACAAGCTTTGGGACCCTGTTGCACAAAAGGTAATTCACAGCAGAAGTGTTATTTTTAGAGAAATTAAGTCTCCTTTTGTTACATTGCAGTCAAAATAGACTAAAAAAGAAGATGTGATTCAACTTCCTTCTACACCTGAAAGAGTTGAATCGAGACCCCTAGATAGGCAAGAAGTTGAGGAGAGCTCATCTAGCTCTGAATCTTCAGAAGAGGAGGAAGAACCTCCAACTCAGCTTGTTCGAAGGTCTACAAGACATAGACAACCACCTGAAAGGTATTCACCTAATGATTGGAGATGTATTTTTGCTCTGAATACTAGTGTGGATGAACCGAAATCTGTAGAAGAGGCATTAGGTATGAATGATGCAAAATCTTGGAAGATTGCTATGGAGGAAGAAATGGCAGCTTTGAAAAAGAATGATACATGGGATCTTGTACCATTGCCTAAAGGACGAAAACCTATTGGTTGTAAATGGGTGTTCAAGAAAAAGATTGGTTCAGATGGAAGCATTGAGAAGTATAAAGAAAGGTTAGTTGCAAAAGGCTACTCTCAGGTTGAGGGTGTTGATTACGGTGAGATATTTTCTCCTATTGCAAAAATGACGTCCATTAGATTTTTGCTTTCTATTGCTAATGCTTATGATTTAGAGGTTGAGCAAATGGATGTGAAAACTACTTTCCTTCATGGTGATTTGGAGGAAGATATTTATATGACACAACCGAAGCACTATGTGGTGAAAGGCAAAAGTAATTTGGTCTGTAAATTGAAGAAATCTTTGTATGGCCTCAAACAAAGTCCTAGGATGTGCTGCCAGAAATTTGATACATATGTGTTGAGTTTGGTATTTGAACGTTCTAAATCAGATCATTGTGTTTATTATAAATCTGATGGTGATCATTTCTTATTCATTGCATTGTATGTTGATGATATGTTATTCATTGGTAAAGGGAAAGGTATGATTTCAGAACTGAAGTCTCAGCTCACTGCTAAATTTGAAATGAAAGATCTTGGTGCAACAAAGCACATTCTTGGGATGGAAATTAGAAGAGATAGGGTGAACAGAAAGCTATGGCTAGGCCAGAGTAAGTATGTGAATTCAGTGTTACAAAGGTTCAACATGCAGAATTGTAGACCATTGAGTGTTCCTTTTATAGTTGGAATGAAACTATCTGTTTCATATTGTCCTACATCCCCATTGGAGATGGAAGACATGAGCAGAGTGCCTTACTAGAGTGCGGTTGGAAGCTTGATGTATGCTATGGTCTGTACTAGACCAGACATTGCCCAAGCTGTGGGAGTACTTTCTAGATATATGTCTAATCCTGGTAGAGTTCATTGGGATGCAGTCAAAAGAGTCTTCAGATATTTGAAGGGTACTTCAGAATATTCTTTGTGTTATCATGGTAATTCAGTTGGAGACATGACTTCCCTTGATATCCATGGTTATGTGAATTCAGATTGGGCAAGTGATATTGATAGCAGAAGATCCACTAGTGCTTATGTGTTTACTTTGTTTGGTGGTGCAATTAGTTGGATGAGTAAGCGACAGGCTGTGGTTGCTTTATCCACTACTGAAGCAGAGTATATGGCAGCTACTCATGCTTGTAAAGAGGCCATTTGGCTTAAGAGACTGTGTTCAGATATTGGAATAAAACAAGCTACAGTGACAGTTTACTGTGATAGTCAGAGTGCAATTAGCCTAGCTAAGAACCCGACATTTCATGCCCGGACCAAACATATTGATGTTCAGTATCATTTTGTTAGAGATATGATCGAAGATGGTAGGGTGAAGCTGGTTAAGGTGGAAACTTTGATGAATGTTGTAGATGCTTTAACTAAGGCTGTGAGCATAGAGAAGTTCAGATGGTGTTCAGAGTCTATGGGCCTTATGGCCCCTAGCAATTGATTCATTGTGTTGACATTCCCTTTCGCTCCTGCAAGGTGTTCGACAAGTGGGAGATTTGTTGGGAAAAATGGTGTCTCAACCTTGCATTTATGTGAGGTTACTATTTATAGTAAGTTTTCATTTGAGCACGAAATGGTGCGAAACTCTCCCTGAAGCTTCTGGTTGGCTAGATAAGCATTTCGATAAAGTTGCATCGCAAGGTCACAGCTAGTTTTGAAGATATTAAAGTTTTCATCTTGGAGGGTGCGATAAAATGTTTAAACTTAATTTTGGGGGCTTTAGAGGCTCTGAAATGCCCTAAAAAGTGGCCGTAACTAGTGCAGTGGCTTACGAGGTGATAGAGCACTTCAAGAGCTTTCCGATGCTTCAAACGATTTGTCAATCGGACACCCGGTTCTCAAGTTATGGCCTCCGGATGTTTATACTCCTGAATTAGGAAAAATAATTTGTATCGGATACATAAATGAGCTGTAAAAGGGAGCGACACGTGTTGATGTGTGCTTTAACATGTCATAGGGCATCTAGAAGGGAGATAAGGTCGGCTACACCTTATTGGGTGGTTTTAGCCCATGGTTTTGTAATAGCGTTTGACGATTTCTTGTATTGTATCTCCTATTTATGAGGTGTGTGAGATAGAGGTTGGGTGTAAGAGAGTCTTATGGCTATTGAGTTGCCTCTGAATCTTTGATTAGTGGTACTCCTACGAAGAGCTTTCTCTGCAAGTATGTTGTAATCTATTTTTGATTGCTGAATAAAATATTGAGCTTCTTTTGGAGTGTGGGGTTTTTCTCCCAAAGGGGTTTTCCCCACGTAAATCACTGTGTTGTGGTATGAATGCTATTATATCTATTTCTATTTTCTGTAACTATTGTAACGATCTGAAAAAGTTTTGCATTACCCTCCTCTCAAGGTTAGTGTAGGAAGTTGTTTCCGCTACTTAACTTCCTTACATAGATACCTCAGAGGATAAATTTGGCACATTTGCAGATAATGACATTTAGTTTCTTTCTCTATTTAAGAAACCTGAGATAGTTTGAAAGGTTAAAAAAGAAGTTGAGTATGAGGAGAGCATTGGCATCGTGAAAGAAGTTATCAGGGAGGCTAGGAAGAGATCACAACAAGATGAAGAGGATAAACCCACCAAGGAAAAATCTATAGTCTGAGAGTCTCTCCTAGTAAGCGAAGACAAACCAGAAAAATTGCACCCTCCTCCAATTCTTGTAAGCCAACCAGCACTAAGAAATCACAAGCTGAATTATCTGGAAAGGAAGGAAAGAGAAAGAAAGCTAAAAGTTCAAGGGTGTATGTCATAGTTAAAGATGATGAGGAAATAAAGTCTGATGAAGTTGTAAATGAAATTAAGACAAAGGGTACCAAAGCAACAAGATTCTCTAAAGCCAAACCATCCAGTGAAGAGAAGATGTGTAAGAAAATGAAGACAGATAAATTTGGTATGTCTGTTGATGATGTAGGAAGCCATCATTGTAGAAGGTAACTTAAAGCCACTTTTTTGAGTTTTATGATAAATTTAATGATGCCGAGAAGAGAGTATTGGAAGAAACCACAGTAAAATACTTGAATACATTGAACAAGGCACTTATAGAAATCATGTCCGAGATTCCAAAAAGCCTATATAACCTCGTAGAGATGAGGAGACTTAATGCCAATGCTGAGGAGGAAAGACTTAGAGAGTAAGTGTTGATAAGTCTATGCCCGTTTATATCAGTTGAAGAGATGAATCCCATATTTCAAGAAGCAAAAGGGAAGTTCAGAAGTAAAACAAGGGTGAATACTTGCTTATGATTGGAGAAACAAAAGTAGTGGTGAAAGAGACAGAGAGGATATTGAAGGAAATTATTGAAAAACATAGATTTGATTTTGTCTCGGGAGAAGAGAAAGGTGGTGGTGATGATACATCCATTCCGGGTGTTGAACAAGTTGAAGTCAATGTTTCCTCTATTCTCGAAATAAGAGTTGAAGAAGAGATGAATAAAAGTAATCAAGAAATAGTGTTGGATGCAATTGAGGATATGAATCCTCCAGACCAAACAAATGTGGAGTTAGTATAGGTGATATAGGAAGAAGCAGAGAAGGTGAGTGAGGAGAAGAAGATTGAAATTAATGTTGAAGCAAGAGACACTATAGGGGAAATGAATGAATTCTTAGAGAAAGATAACTTGGATTTGGTTGAGCCAGAATTGACTCAAGTGCCTATAAATTTGGCCACACTCTCTCCAATCTAGATATTGAAGTTTGTATATTTTGCACAACCCAAAGAAAGAAGATTCTAAGATCTCACATGGAGGACAGTGAGCTGCTAGGTATTGCATCCAGTATGTTGGAGTTTAGATAATTCCTATATTTGTCAAAGACACATTTGATTCTCCCTCTAGTTAGCTGAAGAGCTTAATCAATTCTATAAGTGCTCACTTTGAATCTTTAGAAAAATCAACTGAAGTTAGGTTCTGAAATGAATTTGATGATATTAGATTCTGTGAGTTGAAGAAGATAATTAAAAATCATAGGATTTTGTTAGACACTTGTGTAAAGAGTATTCAAAATGCCTTATCTGAAGGAGAAAATGTTTACAAGTCTTGTTTATCATCTTCCAAATTTATTCAAGATATTGAGAAGCAGTTAAAGGATAATGAGAAGCAATTGGTAGATATTTCTTAGTCCTTTGATCCCTTGACTACTTTTGTGGCCAGCCAAGAAGGTCAAGTTGTACCATTACATGACAATATTGTTGGTAGATTTGGTGAGCTTTGTAGTTTAATAACTCCAAAGTTGGACACAATGTTTAGTGATTTAAAGGAAGCCCAAGATGCCATGACCACCAATGACCCCACAGATCTTTAGTCAGAAGAGATGAAAGCATTTCTCTTCAATGGTCTCATCACAGTTTTGGAGTGTCTCAAGAAAGGTTGGGACAATCCTTTGAATTCATTGAAAAACATTTTTATAGATATATTTAAGTTTATGTAAGATAGGAATGTCTATGTGTACATAGGTTGTTGTATATAGAGTTTTGTATGAGTTTTAGCATGTTGATCCCTTCCTTTGCCATTAATATAAAAAAGGGGGAGTCTAGGGTAGTGAAAAATGCAATATTTGTCTCAGGGGAAGTTTTGGAGTTTTGAGTTTTTTGAATTTTCAAGTGTGTGCAAATATGTGGTACTAATTTAGACATTTACTCATTTTTCACTAAATGTTGCCATCAATGCCAATAAGGGAGATTGTTGGCAAGAGATACTACACAGGTTATCTGGCGTTGTCATTGATAGCAACTCAAGTCAATGTACCCATCCACAGTGAATGATTTTCTCATACCGAAAGTTAGATTGAAGATTAGTTTAAGTCTGACAAGCTTGGAACAGAACGTTTGATAGTGTTTGGTATTTTGGTTGTCATTTTATTTGACGTTAATAATTTTCTTTGCAGATCTAAGGGAAGATGGATAGATGTCTGGAGTACCTTATTCCATAATTTTAGCCTCCGATGATGATTGATGTGCAAGTTACAAGATTTGGTGTATCAGGTTTTGGTTTGACAGTGCAATACGACTGACTAGCATGATAAATCCTTATGTAGATTAAGTTGAGTGAATTTGGCAAATAAAAATTTAGGGTTTAACCTTGGAGGGAACTCCATGGTTAAGTGCACTTGAGTTGGAGTAGTACTAGGATGGGTGACCTCCCAGGAAGTCCCAATGCTTCACCCTTGTGAGCATCACCTAGATGCAATGAGTGTTAAGTGGAAAATTCATTCTCATGAGAGATGGATTCTTGTGAACCACTACTCATGAAAGATAGGTCAATGAGTTTGACTCATAAACTACACAGTTGAACCCTAATAGAAATATCATAGTTTGATGTGCTATGAAAAATACATCATACTTATCGATTATTTTTTGTCATTTTCATTATGCAAAGGCTGGGAATAATCGATTGTGTGCAGTTCCATGTGTGCAAGTTGGAGATTAGTGCTTTTAATCATTGATAGTGCAACAAAACATAGCAGTATAAGATGAAGTGTGAGCAAAATATGAAATATGTATAATGAGCTTAATTGGAATTATACTTTGGCATTTGTGGATGTTCTTCATTAGTTCAAATGATTTGTAATCTTTGTATTTGAGTTGTAGGCAGCAAGCCTCTCTCTTCCAAGCAGTGAGATTTAGGAAGTGTGCCTGAATGCATGTGCATTCCCCATTTTAATATTTCTATATTTCTGCAGAGTATACCTATTATGTGGGTTCATCCCCACCATTCTTTTTCCTTGAACAAGGTTTCCATGTACAAAAATATTGGTGTTATGGTGTTGTGGTTATTTTCTTTATGTTTTTGCATCTTTCTTTTGTTCATATGCATTAAGTGGCTGAAAGAATAGTTTAATAAAGTTAAAGATTGCATAACACTAATTCACTCCCCGCCTTAGTGTTCCTTGATTCCAATAGTTAGACTATGTTTTATGTTTTTGATGTACTAACTATGTGACCTCTTCCATTCTGACTCTTATTTTTCTTTGTTGGATTCATGTCTAGTTCTATGTGTGTGTGACAATATTTAATTTCTGGTTCTTGATCTATGTACTATTCATGTTGTTCTTATGATTGAGGACATATTTAAGCTTATGGTGTTAGGTGCTATTGATATCTAGATGCTCTCATGTTTTGATACTACATATCCTGATGCTTTTCATTGATGTTAGGGTTTCATGTTTAAAAGTATATTGATGACTCTGTATTCATTGTCGTACTATGTTCATGACATAATAACTCATGTATTGATGCTATTAGGGTTTCATGATCATGATACTGTGATGTTTTCTATTATCATGGTTTGTGAAGTAGAGATATATGTTCTAATGATGTCAAGGTTACTAACCTTATTACTAGTTGCATATATATATATATATATATATATATATATATATATATATATATATATATATATATATATATATATATATATATATATATATATATATATATATATGCATGTGAGTTTGTGTAGGGATGTTGTGTTATGTTTTAGAAGCAGGTATCAGGCATCAACTCTGCCTAGCTTCACAGGACTCAGTGTGCCTAACAATCCTAGATAGTGGTAACAAAGATATCATGTAGGCCCATGTTAACTCAACCCTAACCATTATCCCATTTTAGGACAATCACATTTATCCTTATGTTTCCTTGTTCAAAATTACCCAAGGAAATGTTTGAAATCTCGAGTCAGTTGCTGGAGTATGTGGCTAATGTTGTCTTTGTCCTGGTTATGATGTTATTGTTATGCCTTATGCTTCTTTGAGTTGATGGTATTATTATTATGAACATATGCATTAATGGTTGCTAGTTCTATTACAATTGTTAATATTTGATTATTTTGATGTGATTTATTTGAGTATTTATTAAGGTATTTACTCTCACCATTTAACTAGGAGATTAATCATCTTTGAGAATATTTCCTTTGGTGGGAAAATTTATTAGTATTATATGATCTTTTTGGTGATTGAATTTTATAGTGGGATGATATATTTTATTATGGATTTGGTTTGGTGGTGAGTTAAGTCTCGTTTTGTATTTAATATTTGGTTTATTTTCCTTTTTGTGATTTTGGTGGGAGTTGGTTGTGAGGGATTTTCCTAATTTATTTTATGTTATTTAGAGACTTTTACTGGGTCGTTAGAGGTGGGTTATTGCTAGAGGATTTTTGGTTGTGAGGATTGGAGAGGATTTCATTCTACAGTTTTGGGGGAGAATTTTAGGAGAGAAGTTGGTGAGAATTTTGGGGGATTTTTTGTGAGAATTTGGTGGGAGGAGTTTGTCTTTCTAAGAGATTATCTTGTGGAGATTATTTTCTGGTTTTGAAGGTGCGTGGAGAGTTGTGGCTTCTTGCTTGTGTGGGGATTGCATCAGGATTCTTTGCTTCTTCGATCTTGTTTGATTTTTGTTATATTTGTAGGACTTGGGGTAGGGTTTTTAGAGCTTCTTGAAAATAATTGTGCCATTGCTCTTTTTAAATGAATGAATACATTTTTTGTGTTTGTAATTTTTTTTTTATGTTTTTGTTGTTGGGAAAGATCAGAGAGAAAGAGGGTTTATATATATTGCCATTATTTGATTGATTTTGATATTTATTAGAATTTTGTTCAAAAAGAAGGATTTATCATTTGGGGTTTTCAAAAATGTATTTTGGGGGTTTATTATGGCTATGTGTGAGATATTTTGCATTCTAAGTTTTCTATTCTGAAATGGCATAGGGATTTCCTTCTCTCTCTCTTCCAATCTTGGTTGTATTGGGGTTTTATGGAGTTCAAATTAAATTTAAGTTGTGAAATGATTAGGCATTGTATTATGATGTATTTGATGCCTTATTATGTTGTTCTTATTGAGTCTTGAATTGTGGATATGCATTTTAAGTTTTCAGTCCATAAGCTTTGTCCTATGGAGTTTTCTTAAGTGTTGATTTCATATTTTGTAGTCTTGTAACTCTCTTGTAGAGTCTTGAGATTTAGGTGACTAGTGTTTTGGGTAGGAAATAGACCCCTCTAAAATGGGTCTCTATCCTTTTTAATTTCCAAGGCTTGCACATAGGTCAATTTGGCCACCCAAGCACCCCATACTCTACAAATCCTAGTTCTTTTGTGAATGTGCTAAAATAGTAATCAATGAGCTATAATAGAGAGTGTACACATCACTTATTGATGCATATGCACCAAAAAATGAGGTAGATATGCTAATTCATGAAATGAATGGACAGTTTCAATGTTTCTATCTATTTTGGCCCTAGTTTGAGTCGGAGGGTCCTGAGTGGTTTCTAGAGGCCAGTTAAAGGTTTCTCTTTAATGTTTATGTATTTTGGGGGTTAGAAATACCTAATTGAGTTCATATATGTTTTCCCATATGACTCATATTATTGGTTGTGTCTATTCTATACTTACTGCATTTGGGATACCTAATTTATGTATCTCATGAGTCATGGTAAGGCCTAGAGAGGCCATGTGCATGATTTATGATTTAGGATCTTGTGTTGTATTCTTGTATGTCTCAATTAAAATATAAATTCTTTTAATTTTTATCGCGCCTTGAGATGGAACCTTAGGTTAGAGGTGTTTAGGCACAAGCTAGGGGGAGTGGCTCTCGATGGGTGATGGGGCCCTAAAGTGGCTAGCCAGGATAACCCATTGCGAGTTGTGTTTAATTAATTAACCATGGGGGAACTAAATACTAATCAAGATAATTGGAATGCCTCCCCCATGGCCTTAGTTCTTGTATATACTAAGGATTTGAGTTGGAAGGGATATCCATTCGAGGGACTTTGATCTGGCATGGTCGAACTTCCTTATCTTCATGAAAGGATTGTTTGGTTCTGCATGAGTTCTCCATGGGGGTTGGGGTCTGGAGTTAGGAGAGCATCAGACTACCAGGATAACCCAAGTAGGACTATGTGATGACACTCTTCCCTAATTGTACCTTAGAACCCTATCCTAATAGTGGTGTTAGAAGCCTCTGGTGAAACCTTGTAGTAAGTCTTGTTTGTTCATCTGTGTTCCCTTGCTTGTAGTATTGTTTAGCCCAGTTTTCTTGTGTTGTTTGGGGCCTCATATCTATCTTCGGAACACAACGGGTGGACCTAAGGATTCCACATGGTCGGGAGGTTGTTTTCTACCTCCAATTGGGCCCGATGAACAAGTTGATGTGCTTCAGATGCATCATTTATCTCCTATTCCAGTATCTTTCACTTCTTCTTGTAGTTGTTCAAGTTATTGATCCTATTGTGGATATGCATTTGGTTTTCAATGTAATTGTATCATTCCATTGTATCTTGGACACTTCTATGGGAGATCGATGTAACAATATTTGATGTAATTTAAAGATTATGTAATCCTAGAGTAGAGTTTTGTAGTTCGGTGTCGGTACTGACTACTTTTATGGGTGAATGTGTTTTATATCATATTTTGAAATGGATATCTTACAAACATTTAATTTGGTGTTTAAAAGAACCTTATGTTACACTTGTATATTCATGTTATTTGATTTATGTGATGTTATTTCATTATTATGTTAGTTTGTTGTTGTTGCTCATATAGCGATATTAGGGAACTCACGAGAGGACTTAGCTTATGGTTTTATTTTCCTTCTCCATGTACATTTGTTCTATATTAATGTTTAATCATTAATATATGTTAAGTTAATTGTAAAAAAAAAATATCTTCGTATGTTTAAGTGTTAGTTTAGCTGTTGTCATCTCGAGTTCCTTGATGGGGCGTTACACATACCATAAATGGACAGCAGCCCAACAAAGAAGAACTAATTGAACAAGCTTCTTCTACTCAAAAAGAAGAAAAGCATAATCACTATCTGCACCCAAAAAAATAGATATTCCAGGCGTACGTGGAGGGTAAAGCACTAAAAGAAGACCAAGTTAACATCATGTCATTTGTCCCATATACTTCACGCCTGAGTTAAATATGGAAGCGTTGTTCCTTCAAAGCATTATGGATGTAGGTATTTGTTAGACATTATGGTTTGAAATGGTTTGGTGGAAGCATGCACAAGGTACATAGAAGGAATTCGGCAAGAGATTCATGTAGCGGGTGGATATTAAATGTATTTTGCAGAACATATTACAGTGAATGTATTTGTTGATAAGGTTTTAGAAACATTTAGGCAAATGGTATTGGCTTTTGAAAGCCAAAACCCACATCTTCCATGCTCGTCCCTGGATGGAACCCTTGAACCAGCGTATGAGCATCACTCAAAGCGTGAAAGATAAATGGTTTTAGTAAGATATTACACATGCACAAAATAAGTTTGTTTGAAAGCTTTGAAAACTCGTAGCAAATACCATAGGCAAGCCTTAAAGTAAATTTCACAATCTGTGCAAAATCTTGCTTGCTTGTGCGGATATGAAACATGAAACATAAAAGATTGCTGTCAGATATTATAGTGAGAATGTTTAAACCGACATACATGCACAATGTGCGACTATTTGGTAGAACGCTTCAAAAAGATTTTTCTCTAGGAATGTAATGGTTGCCGGCCGCACACAAGATGGTTTTGTTGAAAAGTCTTTATAAACCATCACACAAATGTTAATTATGGGTAGCTTGGACAGCTGTTCGTCTTTACCTAGAAATAACAGTATTAGTTATGGGTAGTTTTGGACAGCTGTTCGTCCTGACCTAGAATTAGAAAATGGTTGTTTTTGTCAAACAAGTATTGTTAAGATAAAAACAATTGTTATTTAATAGTGACTCTTTTTAGGTGACACCTCATAGCCAAAATTAGTAATTGGTTATTGAGTTGTCTTGATCTCAACCGTTGGTTTGAATTAATCTTGGCCGTTGGTTTTCCAACAGAGTAGTATAAAAAGGGGTCATGGGTCATTTGGAAAACAAAAAGTCTTGAGAAGAATTTGCAGTGATAGCAAATAGTCTTGCAGTGTTAGCAAGAGGCGCAGTGATAGCATTGACATAGCAGTGGAGGATATCAGTAGGAGATATTAGGAGTTTGTCAGAGTTCTGCCAGTAAGAGGCAAGGAATTCTTTAGGAATTCTTATATTGCGGAAGATTAATATATTTTCCATCTGTAGAACTGGTTTTCCCTTAGGGGTTTTTCCAGGGACGATTGTCCAAAAATATTGTGTCCTTGTGTTGCTTATTTCTTTCCGTATTTTTAGTGAAGTTGCAGTTGTGTTATTTTTAAATATTCAGCTGTAAATTTATTTTCAGCAGTTAAATAATTTTTATGAGAGAGGAGATTAATAATCAATGATTGCAATAGAATTTCTACATTCTTCTCTTTATTTAGTAGGTTCATAGATAGTTTCTGATTAGATTATAATGCTTATAGGATCTATTTAAGAAAAATTGTGATATTCTTACTGATAGATCGTAATATGTTCATATTTGCTAGTGGCCACCCATTATGGCGAAGGTAGGTTTTGCAAACACTGGAGCCATTCATTTATGGGGCCGTGTTTTTTCCATTCTGATTGCCACAGTATTTGCGTAAATGATCAAAATTCCACTTTCGGAGTGTGCGAGTGGAGTAAGAAGGGACTCGCTTGTTTCTGTTATAAACGTTGTAAGAATACCGATACTCCGAAGTATCTGCCCTAATAAATGCTTATTCCAAGGCGACTGTTCCTTCATCGATAGGAGAATATGGATCGAAGAAAACGGTTGTAAAGACCCCTGTAGACAATATAAATGTAGCCAAAATAAAGAAATGAAAAGATTGTTTGTTTACATTTGTAAATGCTTGTCTTATTTTTGGATATTAAATTAGTAATTTTGTAAAATTATCTTATTTATAAATAATTTGGATTTACAATATCTTACAAAATTTATCTATGTTGAAATCTAATATTAATAAATATTTATAAAATAAGTTAATAAAAAAATTACACATTATACTATACTTTTTTATCTATGGGTGAAAATTTGAAATGATTCATAGTTTGGTATTATGATGTATATGTTTAATATTGTCTACAAGGGTCTTTCGTTATCCACCATATAAGTTTTTTTATTATTATATTATTCTAATAAAATTTGTTAATTGACCTTTTATGAAGAAGTTATGACATCAATGTAAAAAATCGAGATGAATACATGATTATGAGCACTACAATCATCTTAATTGAAATGAACATATTTTTTGTAGAAGTTCTTACTTTTTAAAAATTCATTTAACAAAAAATTATACATAAAAAATTATTAAAAAATCTTCTAAAAACTAAATTAAACTGAAATAAAATATAAAATTATGGAAATATATATATGTTTGAGTAACTTAGATTTGTTAAAAACAACTGCCTGCTCACTTACTATTGGAATAATTTTGTCTCAACATTGAAAATTCATAAGTTTATATATTTATTAATTAATTTTTAATAGTAATTATTTGATACTTATATTATTAATTAATTAAGCTCTATCAAAATGAGGAATAAAATTTTGAGTTGATGGTTTTTCCATACATAAGTACCTGGTTATTAGTTGTCAACTAATACAATTTTATTAATTTATTATTGAAGGCCTTTTCTAAAAGATGTTTATTAATTTAGTGACTGCAATAGAATTTCAAATAATTAATTTATGTATGCTCATACGCTTATAATTAATTTACCAGTTTATTAATTTAGTTGTTACCTTTATTGATGATTTCTCCAGGAAGACCTGGATATACTTCTTGAAGACCAAGGATGAGGTTTTCAGTCGCTTCCAAGAGTTCAAGGCTCTTGTGGAGAACTCAACAGGAAGGAAGATAAAGGTTCTTCGGTCAGACAATGGAGGCGAGTACAAAGGAAATGACTTCCAGGATTTCTATACTAGAGAAGGAATCAAGAGAGAGTGGACTGTTCCTTATAATCCACAGCAGAATGGAGTTGCTGAGAGGAAGAACCATTCTATTTCGGAGGTAGCAAGGGCTATGCTACATGACCAGGACATGCCCCGCTACTTATGGGCAGAAGCATGTAGTACAGCAGTCTACATTCAGAATAGGGTTCCACACAAGGTACTAGGGAAAATGACACCAGAGGAGGCTTTCACGGGGAAGAAGCCAGATGTTGGTCACTTCAGGATATTTGGGAGTTTGGCATATTGCCTTATTCCTGGAGACACACGTACCAAGTTAGATCAGACTGCAGAGAAGGGGTACTTTGTTGGGTATAGTGAAACTTCAAAGGCATATAGGATGTTCATTCCAGGGACCAGAAGAATTATTGTCAGACGCGATGTCAAGTTCATAGAGGACAAGGCATTTAGAAGATCTAGAGATTTGCTAGCAGATGATCGGAGTGAGTAGCCAATGAAAGCTCCAAGTCCAAGTCAAGGACAACAAAGCTCAAGTACAGTTACTAGTACAAGCATAGACTCAGGTAGTGAAGATTCACAGAGTATGGAGCAACTGGTGCAGCAGGATATGCATCTAGATGATATAGAGGTTGATATTTCATCCTCTATAGTTGGCAGTAGGAACCATGAGGTTCAAAACATACAAAGGGATACTCAGGAGTCTGTGGGAGCTCCTAGGAAGAGTACAAGACAGAGGAGACAACCAGCCAAGTTCAATGACTATGTGGCATTAGTCAGCCAGTTGGTAGATAGTGAACCTTCCAGCTATCAGGAAGCTGCAAAGCATCAAGTATGGCGAGATGCTATGGTTGAGGAATATAACTCAATAATGCAGAATGATGTATGGGAGGTAGTGCCTAGACCAACTGATAGAGCAGTAGTTGGATCGCGCTGGATCTTCAAGATAAAGCATGGTGCAGATGGTAGCATCGAGAAATATAAGGTGAGGTTTGTGGCCAAGGGGTTCTCTCAGAAGGAAGGAATAGACTATGAGGAGACATTTGCTCCTGTGGCCAGGTATACTTCTATACGAGCTGTAATCTCATTTGCAGCACAGATGGGATGGCAGATCCATCAAATGGATGTCAAGACAGCATTCCTTAATGGAGAATTGAAGGAGGAGGTATACATAGAACAACTAGAAGGCTTTGTAGCACACAGCAAAGAGACCCACGTGTGCAGATTAAAGAAAGCCTTATACGGACTCAAGTAGGCTCCCAGAGCGTGGTATGAGCACATTGATACATACTTGCAGGAAATGGGCTTTGTGAAGAGTGAGGTTGATGCAAACCTCTACTACTTGGTGGTTGGGGGTGAGGTTCTCATTCTTGTTCTATATGTGGATGGCTTGTTTCTTACTGGTGCGCTAGGGCTCATAGAGGATTGCAAGAGGGACCTTGCAGAAGAGTTTGAGATGAAGAATTTGGGACTTATGCACTACTTTCTAGGCATGGAGGTGTGCCAGATTGATGGAGAGATTTTCCTTGGTCAAGGGAAATATTGCATTGAAATCTTGAAGAGATTTGAGATGGAAGATTGCAAAGCCATGTCTACACCCATGATCACTAATTGGAGGAAGGTAGATGCATCCAAGGAAAAGGATGTTGATCCCACCCTATATAGGCAGTTGATTGGTTCGCTCATGTATTTGGTCAACACCAGGCCAGATATAGCCTTTGCAGTAAACTCTCTTAGTCAGTTCATGGTAGAGCCAAAGAGAGTGCATTGGATGGCGGCTAAGCATGTGTTGCATTATCTTCATGGTACAGTTGAGTACGGGATCAGATATGTTCGAGGTGGAGGTATCAAGTTGATAGGCTATACTGATGCAGATTGGGCAGGCAGTACAACAGACAAAAGGAGTACTTCAGGATGTTGTTTCAGCTTGGGATCAGAGTTGTTTCTTGGTTCAGCAGGAAGCAAAAATCTATGGCCTTGAGTTCATCAGAAGCAGAATACATAGCAGCCAGCATGGCGACGTGTGAAGCTATATGGCTTCGGAAGTTGCTAGTAGCCTTGTTTGGTCAGAAGGTTGAGACTACAGTGATACACTGCGACAATCAGAGTTGCATCAAGTTGACTGAGAATCCAGTGTTTCACGATAGATCGAAACATATAGACATTAGGTATCACTTGATCAGGGATTGTGTACAGAGGGGGATTGTTCAGCTACAGTACATACCTACAGAGGAGCAGGTAGCAGACATTCTAACAAAGGAATTGGGGAAGGCAAAATTCATCTTCTTTAGAGATAAGATGGGTGTCGTGCAGAACAGCTTCCTCGCTAAGAGGGAGTGTTAATTATGGGTAGCTTGGACAACTGTTCTTCCTTACCCAGAAATAACAACATTAGTTATGGGTAGTTTTGGACAGCTGTTCGTCCTGACCTAGAATTAGAAAATGGTTGTTTTTGTCAAACAAGTATTGTTAGGATAAAAACAATTGTTATTTAATAGTGGCTCTTTTTAGGTGACACCTCATAGCCAAAATTAGTAATTGGTTATTGAGTTGTCTTGATCTCAGCCGTTGGTTTGAATTAATCTTGGCCGTTGGTTTTCCAACAGAGTAGTATAAAAAGGGGTCATGGGTCATTTGGAAAACAAGAAGTCTTGAGAAGAATTTGCAGTGATAGCAAATAGTCTTACAGTGTTAGCAAGAGGCGTAGTGATAGTGTTGATATAGCAGTGGAGGATATCAGCAGGAGATATTAGGAGTTTGTCAAAGTTCTGCTAGTAAGAGTTCAGTTGTAAATTTATTTTCAGCAGTTAAATAATTTTTATGAGATAGGAGATTAATAATCAATGACTGCAATAGAATTTCTACAACAAATGCAATTGACGGTTGCAAAGCCACATTTCATTAATATTTGTGAGAACCCTCCTCTGTCTGCGCCCAATTTGGGAGCTTTGGAACGGGATATGAATAGCTATGAGGGCATAAAGCAAGTAGATTTTTATCATATATTATAATTGCAAATGCCTGGGTAGAATATGAATGTAAATGTAAAACTACAGAGAAGGCTTGTAAACTGTTTGGCGTGATATCTACTGATGCTGCGTAGGTATAATACAAACTGGTCTGTTGAATATACTTTCGAGACTTGAAGGCAAATGCAATTGGCCGCTGTAAAGCTAAAATCTACTATTACGAAACCTGTTTAAAAGAAAAATGATGCGCAGAGATCTGCAGAAAATGGATTTGTCGAATATACTTAAAAATTATCGAGCAAATGTAATTTTCTAGTGTAAATTCAAATTTTCTAACCTTTTCAAGTGCCCTCCGAGAACTACGTGCCAAAATGAAGAGCATTTTAAATACATCTATCAAGCGTAGGGATAGTGGAGCGTGCATGCCGAATATGGAAGCACATCCAAGGCGCATTGGACCAGAGTATGGGTTTACATCGAGACATGTGAAATGTTTGATAGAATTCGTCAAAGAGATGTCATCTAATGGAATGCAATGATTACATGGATATGAACAAAATAGATTTGTTGAAAATGATTTAAAAACTTTCAAGCAACTATTCTTGTTAGGCGCAAGGTTAAATTTACAAACTTTTTCTATTATCCTCTCAGTCCATGCCAGTTCCAGAGCATAAACTTTATTTGCAGAGTCTGAACATCTATCAAAACATAATCAGAACATATTTTCTTCCTGGTGTTGCAATTACATTGGTACACATACATGCAAAAGTGGAAGCAGAGAAAGTAGCGTAAACATGTTGAAAAACATGAAAGCAAAGATAGAGGGAATACAAAAGCTCTACGACATTCATGGACAAACATGGTGAGAAAAAGACAATTGAAGTGTCAGTTGTGATGTTAATTCTCAACGCTTCTCGTTAAAATGACATGGAGTTGAAAGGGTTTCCAAATCTTAATTTTGCATTTTTAACTTACCTTTTCAGGAAAAGAATCGATGGTCGACTGATTCAGACAATATATCCTTTGCAGAGACGGTGAATAATGATGTTCATGTTTCAAGAAATGACAATGCTTTCTGTTTATGATTTAAAAGCCTCGGGCTAATCGATACCTTAGTATTTCAATGAGTTCAAAGTTGCTTTGCTCTAACCTACACTAGATCACTATGGTTCAATGATATTCTCAACATGCTTTTATCATCACCAATAACAATTGTAGCCAATTGTAGCATTGGTACACGCAAACACTTTGCATGTAAAGGGAAATTCAACAAGGAAAGACAAGCATTGACATTGGCGAGAGAAGCCACATTTGTGCAAAAATGACCATAGAACAAGACTCATGTGATGATCTAAGTCCGTGGATCATGGGTTATATTGCTCCAAAATATTTATCAACTGGAAAGTCATTGGGGAGAATAGATGTTTTTGATATGGCCCTATGCTTTTGGAGCTTGTGGAAGGACTAAATCAACAACAATTAAGGCATAAATTCCTACGAGCTTGTGGAAGGACTAAATCAACAAAATGAGAAATCTACACTACGTCATCACATTCGACATGAACAAGAGAGTATGAAGACGTAATTATGCTTTGTAGATATCATCGACTCTGTCATAGGTTTGAAGAAGAATCATCGTGTTATCAGTAAATTATTCTACATTTGTCACTGTTCAATCCTATTATTGATGTTGCAATCAAGATTTAAAAGAATAATCGCACCCATATATTGTTATTATTATTATTGATGGACAGAGATACTAATGCGTATGAAGTGATTGGAAAAGATGCATGTTATCTTCAACAAAATTCCATTAAAATAAATATAGTCTTGAATCTAATTCCACATTCGCATAATGGAGTTTGTTAAAGAGGCCTTGAAACATGTACTTTTATTCCAAATTTGGATTATATGGTGTCCACATAAACTATAATGCACCATCTTTCAAGAATGATATTGGTGAATGTGAAACATTGCATCCAAAAGATGAACAATATAAGATCTTCTAAACCCACAAGGTAGAATGCGTTCTAATAGAAGCTCAGTTTGATTCTATTATTGCACCCGTTGGTATTATGGTCAAGCACTTGTAAAGATCATTTCTAAAATACTAAACATAGTTTATCCGTTGTGCTTGGGAAGTATGCATTTATGACATGCATCTGCAGTTCAAGTTTTGACAAAAATGTAATGAATGGATTGCTTTCATTTAAAATACCATCCAATTTGGATCTTCAATATATTTATTGGTGGACTAATGAACATCTTGTTCCTTATCTACTATACGCCATCTTGTGTTTGCTTATATGAAATGTGTATCAATTCATGTAATGGAAAAATGTTTGAACAAGTGTAGACAATGTTCAATGTCAAAATGACTTTATAAATTATTTGAGTTGAAGTGGACAAAGATGAAAAACTATCTTGTAAGATGAGAAAGTGAACAATTAGATCATTCGTTGAAGCTACAATTTCAACATATCATTTTTTAAAAGTGACTCAAAAATTTAGAAGTAAGACTTATTTGTTCAAAAAGATAAAAATACTAACCAAATAAGGTTTATTGTTTTGGAAACAATTGTCTTTCAAGAAAGTAGTATAGGTAGTTACAAGTGGTTTATTGTGAAAAGGGATATAAATATAACATTGACTCTAACCTAAATGGATATTTCTATGAAAGGGAAATTTTGGACGAATTTTAAAAGATAGTCGAAGAATTTTTATTTTCATTATGTACAAAAATATTTTTGGAATTGTATAATTTTAAAAGATAATGGAGAATTTTTTTCAATTCGTGTATTTTTGTATTCATGTGTAATCATTGCCAATTTCTCATATGTTAAATTGGTAATATATTTTATCCATATGTGTAAAAGAATGATAATATGTGTAACTGAAGTGTTGAAACACACTCATTTCCTAGTGCCTTGATTTTAATGTGCTACTATAGCCTATATCTTCATATGCCAATGTTTGATATCCTTCATTCATCATAATTGCACATCTAAATCATATTTTGTCATAAATCCCCTTATTTGTATTTGTTATTAGTTGTAAATATCAAATAATATTCATGTCTACTATGAGGGTTTTGATTAATCTTATTTCTTTAGTTTTGTGTAGTCCCCTTTTTATAATTTTGGATTAAAATTACATGGCAACCCCAAAAACATCCATCATATGAGGGAGCTTCCCCTCTCAAATGTAGAAGAAGACTGTGATTCCTAAGTAATATCTACGACTATTGGTACATTTGTCACTTCTCATTAGGTGAGTTACTCTAAAATTGGTAGGGACAAATCTATTCAATAATAGATTTTTGGTGACTCTATAGGAGATATAAAAAGCTAGTGTGTTTTGTTTCACAAAAATCTAGTGTATCTTCACTAGAATAAAGGTTGGCAACTCTTTTTGAATGAGAAATCTAGAATAATAGTTTGGTATAAAGGAATTGAATTAGAAAGTGAAAATGAAAGTGATGAATACTATCCTTCTTTGTTATATTCCTATGATAAAAATTATGTTCTTGATGATCTTAAAAAAATCAACTTCTTGAAGAGTTTCTTTCATGGCATGCAACTTGCTTCTGATAAGGGTTACCCTTCATTGCTACAAAATTTATTAAATGTAGAATAGAAATATGAAAAAGTGAATAAGTTTCTTGATCATGATCATGTACCATTATCAGAAAATAGTCAGTCATGAAAATATGAAAATTATGAATTAGCAATGGACAACAATAACAATCTATCTCTTGCACCTTTTTCTCAACAAAATCATACTTTTGATTAGTTGAAACAAATTAAATTTTTTATGATCTTTTATGATGACATGAAGCTCTTTCGTAACAAATTACATCCTTTATTGTCTTATCATTATACAGGTTTGGATAAAAAAAATACGATGAATATTTTCTCTCGTGTTCCATAGGTGGAACTTACTAATGAAAGGTATCCTCTGAATAATGAAATAACTAATATAGAGGAGAATTAAATTTTCTAGATGATGAACACATATTTGATTAGATGTCCTCCAGCCAAAGCATTGGCAATGGTTCATTATAAAAGGCATGTACCAATGAGGATAAAAAAATCATATATGACAATGAAAGTGAAAAGGCTATAGAATAAGATGTAGACCTCCTTGAAAATTAAAAATACCGGAATGAATCATGTAGCGCCCTTATAAAAAACATGTAGAAGGAACAAGAAAATAAAATTGGAGGAAGAAAATTTCAAGAATATTCTTGTGAAATTTTCATTCCCACTTTGTGTCTTGAAGCTTTAGATGAGGTCTTTCTTCATAGATAACGTGTCTTTATTTGTTCGTCATTGATAACTAAAGATAAATAATTAATTCTTGCCAGTTAAATCAAAGGTATAAACTCATCAATTTAGTCTTGTACGCAATCATTAGGCAATGATATTTATATGGTAGTTACGTTAGCAAAAATTCAATTTTTGAAAAATGATATGGACTGTAAGAAAAATACTTGTGATGTGGGATTGCATTCAAAGTTAGTAAATTTTTTTTAATCTAAAGGTCTATATAAAATGATTAAAATGGATAGAATAAAATTCATGTGTGGCGATGATACAATAGGAAATTTTTATGTAAAAGTGATACTTCTAAAAGTTAGGTTGAAGAGCTAGAAAAGAAAAGCATGAGAATTGATGAATCTAAAGAAATTCAAAAGAAATCTCAACCCCATGAAAACTTCAATCCTAATCATTTTCCTAACACATTAGACAATGACATTCATTGAAATAATATATTTTCTTAATTTATTATATATAGCAGTGACCTATGTTTAAAGAGATGCATATATCCAAAGAAACATTCATTCCTAGGGTAGTTTCACTCATTGAAGTAAAGAATGCTATGTTGTATCATTCATGAGAAGTAGAAAATAAAATAGAAATAGTGTCTTGCCTTGAAAAGGGATTGAGATGATGAAATATTTTCTAGTCAAGGGACCAAAAAACATGAACCTGAAGCAAAAGAAATGCCTACTCTAATAAACGCATAATCAATATATAAAGATCATGGATTTAGTAGTAATTGCTAACCAAAAGGTCCTTCCCTTGAGCATTAGCCTGCAAGAAATAATTTTCACTATGTGGATTTTATAAAGTATGCATGTACCAGAAAGGTAAAAGATTTTATGGGTTTCCATAATGACATAGGTCAAATGCAATATACAAAAGAAAAGGTGAAAGATAAAAAACATCAAATGCAAGTTCGAACGATGGAATGTGTCTCTAGATTGAAACCATTTTTTGGTATACTGAATGAAAATCGTATTAGTGGAAGAAAAAGGGTGTTAGCTATCAAAGTTGAAAGAGATTATTGATGATAAACGAAGAGAATATACACATCACATGGTCTTACAATTGTTGTATCTTAGATATTAGATCAAGATTCATTTTTCTCTAATAATCTCTTTTATAAGTAGGAGATATTTTCCACAACATGTCAATTTGTGATACTTATATTAGGATTCAAATGGCAATTTATTTTATACTTACCCAAGTCTGTCAATTGCATATACAAATTATCAAAGATGCATTTAAAATATTGAAGTTGTGATACTTGATCTCATACCAAAAGAGGTGATTTCTAACTTTCAAGAAGATGTTGAGTGGGTACTTGATTAATATATCTTAAGAAAATAATAGTTATTTGGATATATTGTCTTGACTATTTAGATGTTCCACATGATAGAAACATCAAAATTAAAGTTCAATTAGCAAGTTTACAACTAAGTTCATGGTACTTCAGGGTTTCTATCTATTATTTTTCCATGGCATTTTTTTCTCAATCAATCAATGGGTTTATATAATAAATATGGAATAGTCTTGCATAGGAATCACCTACCATGCACATAAATTAAGTTAGAGTTTTTGTTGTTTATTCACTTCTTTGCATCCTTTGTGTTTTATGTCTTATTTTTTGTTTATGCCTAATTTATCTAGTTAGTTTCAATATTGTCTCTCCTCCTTAACTTTGTTGCCCAATTCTTATGATAAAAACTTAATAAAAATATTGTGATTTCCTATTATATCATTTGGAGTAGTTTTCTTAAGTTAGGGCCATCTATTACACCCATTCTTGATTAACCCAATTTTTAAACTTTTATTTCATATCTAATGTTAGGTTGAAGAAAGATCAACATCTATAGACTATCTTTGGCCAAATATATATGTGCCTTATTGAAATTATCATCTAAAGACCCATTTCCTTTTCATCTACTATTTAAGTATAATCACACTGTTATAGTTCTTCAAAATATTCTAAGGGAATTAAGGTAATATATGCTTGGATCAAATTGATGAACTCAAATACCTTCTCTAGTGCAAGATAAAAAACCTTGCATATTTTATAGTTTGTACTCAAGGTCAGATTTTATGTATCAGCATGAAACAAGAAAATAATAAAATTCAAGATTCAAGGCAATTTATGCAAACCAACTTGGAAAGTATATTTAGGTTGGAATTTTAACGCATGTGGATATTCTTTTAGAGTAACCCACATTACTGTTTAGAAAATTTTAAACTTTCAATGTTTCTACAATTAGTTGCATAAATAATTAAATTTAATGAAACCTATCAAGTACAGAGATAAAGGAATTTAGTTAGATATTCTAGTTGTTTATTTAGAGACTTTGAAGAACTTTTATGTTCACACTATAAAGAAAAATATTTTTGGAATTGTATGTTTTTGAATGATATTGGGGAATACATTTTAGTTCACATGGTCTAAATGTAATCTTACATTATCATTTCCAATTTCTCATATGTTAAATTGGTAACCTTTTTATAAATATGTGTAAAATACTAATAATTTTTGTAATTGATGTGATGAAACACACTCATTTCCTAGTATCTTGATTTGAATAAGCCACTATAGCCCATCTCTTCATACGTTAAGGTTTTTATTGTTATTTCATCGTCATTGCATATCTAAAGTGCATTTTATGCTTAACTCCCTTCCTTGTAATCTTTATCAATTGTGAATCTTAAATGGCTTACATATGTCTACCATTGTGGTTTCTATTAATCATCTTTCATGAGATTTTTTTCTCCTTTTCTACTTTTGGGTTAAAGCTACACAAAAACCCTCAAAGCCTCGCAATACAAGGGAGTTTGTCCTCTCAAAAATTGAGGGATATTTTGATTCCTGTGAAATCTCTTCCACTATTGGGATATTTGTCATTATCTATTAAGTGGGTCACTTTTAAATTTAGAATGATGAATTTTTTTTCCAACACTTATCTAATATTTTACACCTTTTTAGCTTATTTAATAATATTATAGGTGTTTTACGTCTATTTAAGTGGTATATACTTGATATATGGGTCTAAAAATGACCCCAAAAATATATGTGGTGCCTCGGAAACCTCTATATTATTCCAAATATCATTTCTAAAGGAGTATGAGAATATTGAGGAACTTATTTTTATATTGTTGCAATCTTTCTATTTTCTAAGGTCTCTTGTTACACTCACTATCATTTTTTCTAAGGAACCTCTTTTTTTGGAGGTTGTTCATCTTTTGGAGGAGGTAAATGCTATCATGAATTTCATATTTCGTTTCTTCCACTTGTCTTCACTAATTATTTATGATTTTTCTTCTCTATGGAACTAATGATATCATGTTGTTATTATATTGTTATGACCAAATTTGATGAGTTTGACCCTATACCAATATTATTCTTTTCTTCTTTGTACTTATCTTCTTTCTCATCCACTCACTCCTTCCCAGGTTAATCATATTTAACTTCTTCTTCTATCCTCTCTTTAGTTCTATCTTTAGATTCATCTACCTCAACTTGAAGTGCTTCTTCATCCTTAGCTTCTTCTTCTTTAAGTTTATCCTTGTAACCTTCTTTTCTTTCTCTATTTATTTAATTTACATCAATATACTATTTTGTAGGTTCATAAGGTTTAACTGGATTATTTTGCATATCCACCAAATTCATTTTGTCATTTCTAAACTATTATACAAGGGATGGCTATTATTGTTGTGATGTAGGGACAACTATTTGTTATGGATTTAGAATCTCCTGGGTAGTCTTAGTTGTTGATAGTTCCTCTCATTTTATGTGAACCATACCTATTTCTATTTTGGTTGGGAAAAATTGAGCCATTGATTCTACACCTAATCTATTTGTTATCCTTGCTTCAGTATCTTTCATAATCAATTTAAAATGTGAAAGAA
Source organism: Cryptomeria japonica (assembly GCF_030272615.1). Taxonomy (NCBI): domain Eukaryota; kingdom Viridiplantae; phylum Streptophyta; class Pinopsida; order Cupressales; family Cupressaceae; genus Cryptomeria; species Cryptomeria japonica. The sequence goes on from NC_081411.1 coordinate 254,160,108, forward strand.
TCTCTAGCAATGGTTTATCATTCCTTTCCTCTTCCATCTTCTCATCTCCTTTTCTCTTGTCTCTAGTTCCCTCCCTCTTATACTTTGTAGTTGGTGAGGATGACGAAGAATCCTTAGACTTTAGTTTTATCTTATTTGTGGTTGATTTAGTAATTTTCAACCTAAGGTTAATCAATGTCATACTCATTATAGTTAATTATTGAACACTGTCTTAATGACAAATCCTCATTTTTTTTACAACATCATGGGAGTGAGTTCCTTAGTAGCAACCTTCTATTACTCATATGTCGGGTCTAAAATCTCTCAATTATTATTGAAAAACTTGATATAATCCCTCAATCTATGTACCTCCATCTAAGAAGTTGTTAATCTACATTATTACCTCTTTCTATCCTCAAATTCATCCTAGAGATTAGCCCAAAAATCCTCAAAACTATGTACATGGTTTGGAAAAGTGGTTGGGATTATGTCCTTTAGCTTTTTTGTTGGATCAAAATTGTTCCTAAAAATATATGGCTTGATATTTAATAAATGCATATTTGATCTCTACCTTGTATTTTTTAGAGATGAGGAGGTGAAAATCAATTATCTGCTTTGAGAAAACCATTAGAATAATTTTATTTCTACAATATCTTAGATATAAGAAAGGTGCTATTATAAAGCCAAAATTTGTAATATATTTAGACTTGGGGAATTTAATATACCAACATATTCACCATTTGATAAGCTCAATAAACTCCTTAGTCAACTTTTATCCTACATCCCTTGTTAGCAAATTGGTGATAGCATATAAAAATATTTCATTAACCCATTTTAAAATTTATTCTACATTCTTATGGTAAAATTGAGGATAGAATTTCCATCCATTATTATGCTAGGGTTGTCTCCTCTAAAACCTTTTGTTGTTATACCCATGAAATTCCCAATTCTTGCTACTAGGTATACTACATAGGAAGTCATATTAAACTTATGTGTCTACATTATAGTGGTCAGTTGTGCATGTAATTAATTTGACACAATCCTTCCCTAGTCTAAATAGTCATCCTCTTTTAGGATTATATTGATTAAGTAGAATATCCAATGTCATGAGTTCTTGACTCATCTCTACCTATTTTCCTACTCATTATGGTAATTATATCTACCACCTCTAGGGTCAAGTCTACCCTTTGTAGTTGGGTTGGTATATTGGCCGTATACTTTGTTTCTCTCTTCAACTACTACTTATTAAGATGACTTATATTTTTGGCATCATATGATCTGTATGTCATCTTAGTCAATAATTTATAGATCATTGTTAATATGATGGTAAATTGCATATTATGTAAACCATTTCAAGAGTTAATTCAATGCTCTATTACATTAGGACTAGTAAATTTTTTTGTAACAATTTTGTAATATTGAAATATGTTGAATATTGACTCAGGATACTTCATAGAGGTAGAGAAGTTGGCTAACTTGTTTGGCAAAAAATGGCAAATTTCTTCTACTTTGAGCAGAATTCTCTCTAGATACATCTTTTTCAAGAGTATTTATATCTAAATGGACTAACTCTCTATTTATTATGTTTTGTACCTCTCAATTGAACTTAGAAACATTATGAACTCCTTAAAACATGTACTTCATGGTGAGTGGAAACTTGTCAATGTTTGTCTTTTTCTCCTTGTCAACCTGACAATCCCCTTGCGTGATTTTAGTGCCCAATTATTCCTCCTAAAAAATGTAGGATACCTAGAGGGCCATGAATCATAATTCTAGGAACCAACAAAATTTCTTAAAATCCCTTAAATAAAGCTTGTTATCAATTTCTATCATTGGTATTATTTCAAATTCCAAGTATATAGAAGGTTTGGGAATTCACACATCACATGGATGAACAACCTAAGGTTTTCTCATTCAATCCTTGTGGAACCCAAAGTCCTAGGGGGATTCTCTAACTATGTACTTGAATTTAACTAGGAATCAAGTTCTTGGAATTTTCAAGGTTGCAATTTCATGATCAAGAGATCCATTTGATAGCTAACGTTCCATATCAAGGAGTACGTAGAGCTTGGAGAGTGGGTTATCAAGTAGTTTACGGCTTTAAATATTTATCATTCTATTTTCTTAGAACCCTAAGTTGCAAATTGATATTTTGATGAGTGGATATCTATCAAATTATGTGTTTGTGAGAGGATTGTGCTTTTGAAGATTTAGGAAGCAAATCCTTCTAGAAATCAAAGTCCCAATTTGACTTTTAAGGAACCTACTTTCTATTACATTCTAAGGGTCAAAATCCTATTTGTTGCCTGTAATCCCACAATGATCATCTTTAAATCTTAGATCCTTAGATACATTCATCAAATAGATCTTCTTTTTTAGGGCAGAACCTCAACTGTGTTTAGTTGAAAATTGGGAATGAGTATAGGGTCCAAAATATGAATAGGAATTTCTCTATTTTTGATGTTTTGAATGTGAAACCCTAAGAACCTAGGGCATTAAAAATCAACAAGATCCAATTATTATCTAATATAAAGTACCATAACCCTAATCGTAGTCTAACCCTAACTAGCAAAGCCAAAAAAATAGGGAGAGATCAAATAAAACCCAAGACAAAGAACTAGAAAGGAAGGACCAAAAGAAAATAGGTATGAAAATCCACCAAGTCTAGATCCTGAAGTCTAGGTCCTCAAAAAGGCATGGAGAATAGAAAATGAACACGTGAACACATTTGTTGGCCTTGTTTCAACCCCACCAAATTTTAAATTTTAATGATATGACTCTACCTACAAATTGATGATGTCACATTTTTTATATAAGAAAACATTTATTTAATCACAAGTTACACTTACTTTCCCATTCACCATGTTCCTAGTTTCAATAGAAACCTTTACAAGATTATGAAATAAGATTATGATTTTTGTGAGGCCTCACCTCGACTCAGTCTGACATTCAGTGGATTTTATATTTAGACTATTATGGATACCTTATTTTGATGCATTTTGAGACTTAGAACTTATATGATTTCAAGTTTTGGATAACATTGCTATGATTTGATGATTTTACTTATATGCTTTATGAGATAGAACACTACATGATTGTTAGATAAGATGATATTGCAATGATAGATGTTGTTATTGAATTTGCAAGACTTTACTATGATGTATGGTTAAGTTTATGTGCTTGATAAAAGATGTATTTAATCTGTGCAGATGAAAATTGTATGCAAGTGATGATGTGTATTGTTACTCCTTTGACTTATATTATATGTGGATATTTGAAAGTACTAATGTGTAAATTGAGATGCGCAGGAAATTTACCATGTGACCATGGAAATTACGGAGAACCAAACCTAGACTTATGTATGTTCATAAGCTAGGGGTTGTCTATTTGGAGAGACAACACCCTGTTCGTGTTGTATTTTATTCGTAACAGTATATGCTGCATGAGTGTTAAGTGTTATTTAATTTAATGTGTAAAAACCACAAGAGACAATTCCATGTTTTAATTTGTAAAAGTGTTTTATTTGTGTCACTTGACACATGTGTGGATTTAAATTTAAATGTTTTATTTGTGTCTCTTGGTGGGAAAGTGTTTAACTATAGTTTTTCTTAAATAATATAATGTGTTGTCATAAATACTTTGGGAATATAATCTTCGGAGTGGTCAACATATGTTTGACCCGAAAATAAACTTCAGAGGGGTTTAAAATGGGTTAAATGAACACCTAGGGGTAGTTTAATAGGGTTTCCTAAAGCCCATAAGTATACCTAGGGGTTAGGGGTAATTTTAGGCAAGTTTCTACTTTTTAATGATCTTTTTAACACTTTAAAAATTGGCTTTTTTGAGTTGTGCGAAAATTGAAAATTAGAAGTTTAAATCTAATTGAGATTTTTCCCATTCGAATGAGAGTCTTTTTGCATTCTGCTTTTCTTTCCTTTTTGGTTTTTTTTTAGAAACTTGTGAGAACTTAGAGAATGAGCTTCTTAAGGAAGATTTTGAGAAATTGGAGGGTAATCACCCACTCTCCATTTTTGGAGACAAGAGAAACTTTGAAAAGAAAATAATAGTTTGGAATAGAAAAAAATTGACTAAGGGTAGAAGAAAGAAGATTCATGGATTGGGTAGCTCTTCCTCAAATATCAAAACTACCATTGGGTAGATTAAGGTTGGTTTGGTTATTCTTTAAAATGGTTATTTTCTTGCATGTGTTTGAGTGTATGATTGGTGAAAGAAATCTGTGTTTTTGTATGTCTTGTTTTAGAATTTCATTTGAAAATCTTGCATTATGCTTTGTTGTGTTTTGGGAGTTTTATCAAGACCTCTTACTCTTGGGAGAGAAGAGGATCTTGTGGGTGGTAGCAGTGACAACCCTCGAGTGAGAGACTCTCGTTTGAGAGTGATCACAAGGGATCTTTGTGTGACCCTTCCTGTATGGCCTGTTTGTGCAATGGGGGTCATAAGGAGGGATATAAGGCTAGAATGCCTTTGGGGGGCATAAGGAATATGGGGTTGAGATTCTTGATGTATTTATTATGCCATGACGTGGCTACTTTTTTTTTCATACTTGCAGTTCTCCTGAGGGTATTGGTCCAGTACCACCCTTGAAAAGATCACCACCAAAGTGTGGTGCTCTGAAGCCAAGTTGGGAGTGTGTCTGAAAGTCTGTATGTATTTTGGCTTCTATGTGTTTTCCTGTTTGTTACCCATCTAGGAATTGGTTCTCTGAGCTCGGGGGTGGCTACCAGTTAGCCTAGGCTGGGAGGTGAGCACTCCATAGTCATATTGTGTTTTATTATGCAGGAAAGTCAGGAGAAGAGAATAGGAACAGTAATAAGATGCAGAAGATTATTGTTGAAGATACTTAAATCCATTTGCAGATAATTATTTGAATTTGTTAGTAGAAATATACCTCATTCGTTGAATGAGAGGCAAGTTGTAATTTTGAAATAGGACATGAGATTTAGTATTATAGTTAAATAAAGAAACATCTTGTAAAGTTGCAGAATATTGAAAGAGTTGTAAAAAGCTAGATATGCTTCTATTTTCTACTTTGAAAAGAAAAAGGGTTGCTTGATTTGCATGCAAAAGATTTGTTTGAAATATAAAAGGAAATTAGCTTTTTAATTAATTTTTACCTTCATTCTACTTGCAGAAAAAAAAATATGGATAGTATTTATTGTTAATATTATAATGAAAGAATGCATGTTGTTTAAAGGTGAATATTGCAGTTTATTTTTCTATTGTGAGATCTAAGTTGTTTTTTTTGGATCCTAGAAAATAATAGTAGCAAGAATGAAATTTAACAATGAAGTTTAAGAATAAAAAATCAAAGCATTCATCTCTTCTAATTTCTAAATTTGAGTTTATTAAACTTTAGCTTTTTTTTTTTTAGTTGCTATTAAGTTATTGATTTCTATGACCATTTTATTGTAAGTTATAAATCTATAACTATTACCTTGCTGTATCTTATTAAATTTATTCATCTCCAGCAATATCATAAATTTTGCCTTGGATAATACTCAGAAAAGAAAAAAAATCAGAGTGTTAAATATATAGAAATTTTTTCTAAATCCCTATATTCATAAAACAAATGAAAAAGAGGGCCTAAGTTTATTTACCACAATATATATATATATATATATATATATATATATATATATATATATATATATATATATATATATATATATATATATATATATATTTAACATTATGAGGTTTCTTTATTATTTTGTGTCCTTTATAAAAAAAAATTTGCATATTAAATTAGCTCTGAGCAACATATATATATATATATATATTATATATAAATAAAAAAAAAGGGGTTTTCGGGCTACGCGGGTATCGGCCGCATCCCACTGTGGGCGGCGCCTAGTACTCCACTGTGTCACCACACAGTGGGCGGCGCTTGGTTCGCCTCTCCCGCTCGACCCGCCATGAATTTTAAATGTCGCTGACCCTGCATCAAATCCAATGCGGCCATGGACATTCGGCCCTGTGAGTTATGGTATCAAAAATATTAAACCCTAGCCCGGGTAGGGCTAGGGTAAGTAAGTAAAATAATGTGTTAAATTTAATTAGATTAGATGCCTTTTTATATAAAAAAAAAAAGAATCCCTAATTAGGGTTGGAAAAAAATATTGACTATTATATTGGAAAGATATTTTTAAAGGATATATATATGTATATATACTGGTTATATTTTTGGAGTAAGTATTTAATAGAGAATTAAATATTTAAATACCTCCGTATGATTACTAATAGGAAGTAAAAGAAAGAGAAATATATAAATTTAAGAATAAAGCCTAGTCTTATAATTTTAGATGTTTTTAGTGTGATAAATACTTAATTTTGCCCTAGTTAATTCAGTTAGAGCATTAAAATTTTAAAATGAAAGTTTAGACTATATAATCATATTGGAGATTGAATTAGTCTTCCTCTCCTAATTCTTTAACGTGATTGATTTAATAAAATTTAAGGACTAGGTATCTCATGGAGATAAAATTAAACCTGTTAGATTTCTGCAAATAAAATTAAACAATAATCGATGCTTGGTTCGTTTCAGAATTAGCTCGAATATAGATGTGGCAAATGTATTAACACTTGTCGTGGGAGCGAACTTGCTAATTAACTAGTTGGTTTTAAAAAAAAAAATCGTTCTATTTTTGCCCTAAATTTTGGGCATGACATTTTGGTATCAGAGCAAGGTTTCCACACTAGGAACCTTACTCCACTTATGTTTCGCCTTAGAATATTTAAAATTATTTTGTTAAATTGATTTTTTTCAGACTTTTGAATTTAATTGAATTAATATTATTCTAAAAGAAATTAATTAATTGTTTTGCCTTATTTTCCTCTTAGGATGCCTCCGATGACGCGGCAAGCTCACAAGTGCAGACGGGGTCCTAGACGTGTGCGCATAGCACATGAAGAGGTAGAGAGGGAGGCATCGGTTCTAGAGGAGAACCTAGGAGCACCTCCCGAACAGCCAAGTGAACCTAACTGAGACCTCTTTGCAACCATTCAGAATCTTATTGGCATAGTTCAGGAAAGGATCCCAGTAGAGAGCCCTCAGGTTAGGAGTCATGACTCTGGGAGTCATAGATCTATTGATAGAGAACGAAGCAGGAGCCCAGCTCTGATTCCTGTAGAGAGTTAGGGTGGTAATGAGCCAGAGTCTGTGCATATGCCAGGACCACCTCCAGCGGTGGAACCAGTTTATTTTGAGAGAGCTCGTCGAGATCCAGGGGATCTCATCAGGGAGGTCATGCGCCTCCAACCACCATCCTTCGGAGATTCTATAGATGGAGTAGAGGCCGAGGCATGGCTTCTGAGTCTTGAGAGGTGCTTTGCGTTGCATTCTTACGAGAGCAACTTGAAAGCACGTGTTGCAGTTCATCTTCTGAGAGGGACAGCCTCCACTTGGTGGAGACAGGAAGAGTACAAATGCGGATTACTTCCTGATACTCTCACTTGGAAGATATTCACAGAAAGGTTTTGTGAGAGGTACCTATCAGAACACTTCAGGAAGCATCGTATAGACGAATTTCACGATCTCCAACAAAAAGGCTTGTCAGTAACCCAGTATGAGAGTAAATTCTTTGCGTTGTTGCCTTATGTAGATTATCTAAAGGATGAGAAACTTCTTGTAAACCACTTCATCAGGGGATTAAATGCCGGTATAGTCGGGCCTGTTAGGATGTCCGCTTTAGAGAGCCTTCGGGTTGCTGTAGAGAAGGCACTGATTACCGAGAATATTCAGGTCAGACCACAGGACAATAGGGATCAGTTTCAAAATCGAAATCCCGCACCTCAGACTTATGGATTCCAGAAACCACATTGGAAAGGAAACAACCAAAATTCTCAGGGGTTCTCCAAACCCCCTCCTCCACAACAGACACCACAGAACCACAGGCAGAAGCCTCCACAGTATCAGCAGGGCTCCAAGCCCAAGCAGTGGCAGACTTAGGGACAGAAATGAGATCAGAGAGCATAGTGGCAGTAACACTGCCGGCGAGGACTCAGCAGTCCTCCAGGGGTGGATACAACAGATCCAGTAGGACAGGAGGTCAGGCATTCTCTAGGCCTCAGGGTGCCCAGTTTCAGGCATGGGGTGCTTTCTTTACGTGTGGAGCCATGGGGCATATGGCGAGGGATTGCCCTTAAGGACAGGTGGCAGGGAGTCAGCGGATGGCCGCTTTAGAGCCGACAGTTGGTGATATGGGAAAGTCCCATAGAGTATTCGCAGCGGTCGACAACTGCCAGGCTGACCATCAGGCTGTGGTTATCGAATCTTCAGGTATAATCAAAGGTAACAATGTATCTATTTTATTTGATTCAGGAGCTACTGACTCCTTTATATCTCCATTGGTTGTGGAGCGTTGCGGGCTAGTGGCAACTAGACAGGGTGTCAGTTGGGAAGTGGAATTAGCTTCAGGAGCTAGAGTGTCAGTGGAATCAGAGGTTAGGGCATGTCAGCTATAGATTGGCAAGACCACCACTTTAGTAGACCTTAGAGTGACTCCACTTGGATCTTACGGAATCGTACTTGGCATGGATTGGCTTTATGCTCATAGAGCCAAGATGGATTGCCGCCTGAAAAAGATCAAGTGTGAGGATGATCATGGTTTGCCCATAGTTATTACCAGGATTCAGAGGCCCATGTCTCTTCATATGATCTCCACAATGTAGCTTAAGTGGAGCATGTGGAAGGGATGTCAGCTTTTTGCTATCACTATCAGTGACAGAGGAGAAGAGGAGGAAAAAGAAACATCGCTCGATGACCATCCTATCCTTAAGGGATATTCAGATGGTTTTCCTTCAGAGTTACCGGGAACGCCTCCCTGTAGAGAGATTGATTTTCATATAGACCTAGTACCTGGAGCCGAGCCAGTTTCTAGAGCACCTTATAGGATGACCACAAATGAGCTAAATGAACTTAAAATGCAGCTTGAGGAACTTCTTGAGAAGGGTCATATTCATCCTAGCGTATCCCCTTGGGGTGCACCAGTCATCTTCGTTAAGAAGAAGGATGGATCTCTCCAATTATGTATGGATTATCGGTAGCTAAATAAAGTAACCATCAAGAACCGATATCCTTTGCCCAGAATTGATGATTTATTCGACCAGCTTCAGGGTGCCAAAGTCTTTTCTAAAATAGATCTGAAGTCATGATACCATCAGTTGAGAATAGTGGAAAGTGATATCCACAAGACCGCATTTCGCACTAGATATGGTCGCTATAAGTTTACTGTAGTCCCGTTCAGAGTTTCAAATGCACTAGCAGTTTTTATGAGCCTCATGAATGGGGTGTTCTGTACCTTTCTGGACCATTTTATTGTTGTGTTCCTCGATGATATACTGATATATTCTTGAAATGAGAAGGAGCATGAGGAGCACCTAAAATAGGTATTGCAGTGTTTGCGGGATAATCAGTTGTTTGGCAGCCTATCGAAGTGTGCTTTCTTTCGGTCTGAGGTTAAGTACCTTGGGCACGTTATTTCCGGTGATGGGATCTCAGTTGACCCATCAAAGATTAGGGCTATTATGGATTGGCTAGTGCCTACCAGTGTGACAGAGGTCAGGAGTTTCATGGGCTTAGCAGGGTATTGCCGACATTTTGTCGAGGGATTCTCTAGAGTCGCACACCCTATTACTTCTCTTCAGCATAAAGGGAAGAAATTTGAGTGGACAAAGAAGTGCGAGAAGGCCTTTCAGGAACTCAAGAAGGCACTTACTAGTGCTCCTATCCTTGTTGTACTAGATCCTACAGCTGACTTCATGGTTTGTACAGATGCTTCACTAGAGGGTTTAGGGGCAGTTCTTATGCAAGGTGGTAGGGCCATAGCTTTCGAGTCTAGGAAACTTAAGACTCATGAACTTAATTATCCCACTCACGACCTTGAGCTCGCAGTAGTAGTTCATGCACTTGTGAGGTGGAGACACTTCCTTTTAGGTCATCACTTTGAGTTGCATTCAGATCATCAGAGTCTTCAGTACATCTTCACTCAGCCGAACCTTAATGCACGTCAGAGGAGATGGATGGAGTTCTTGTGCGAATATGATTTTGACGTCCACTACATCAAGGGAAAGGAAAATGTAGTTGCAGATGCCTTGAGTAGGAGACATCACGAGGTTTACACCATATCCATGGGCACGGACTTGAGAGACCATATACTACAGCACTTGTCAGAGGATGGATGGTATGCAGAGGTTTGTCAGGTAATACGATCTCAGGTTACTCTAGAAGGGAAATATGTGGATTATTCTTTGGAGTCTGATGGACTGTTACGCCATAGAGGGCGCATTTATGTACCTTCCTCCAGAGGATTGCGAGAGTTCATTGTCATGGAGGCTCATAGAGCCCCTTATGCAGCGCATCTTGGGGTTAAGAAGTTGCATGCTGACTTGAGGCAATTGTATCATTGGCCGGGAATGCAGCAACTCATTGCTGAGATAGTAGCTCGATGCCTCGAGTGGCAGAGGGTAAAGGAAGAGCACTGCCATCCAGGTGGGTTGCTTCAGTCTCATGCTATACTAGAGTGGAAGTGGGATACTATATCCATGGATTTCATCATTGGTCTTCCTATGTCTTCTTGTCGCCATGATGCTATCTTGGTGATAGTTGACAAGTTGACCAAAGTAGCTCACTTTTCACTAGTTCACACTACATTCATAGCTCCAACAGTAGCACAGGTATTCTTGCAAGACATTGTTAGACTTCATGGTGTGCCCTGCAAGATTATTTCTGATAGGGATTCTCTTTTCACTTCTTCCTTTTGGAAGTCATTACAGGCAGCTATGGGCACTAAGCTCAATTTCAGTATAGCCTATCACTCGGAGACAGATGGTCAGACAAAGAGGGTCAATCAGGTGTTAGAGGATATGCTTTGCATGTACGTAATGGGTCATCAGACCCGGTGGGAGGAGTATCTTCCCTTATTGGAGTTTGCCTATAACAATGGGCATCACACTTCTTTGGGGATGCTACCCTATCAGGCTTTATACGGCAGACCTTGCAGGACGCCCTTGAGTTGGGATCCCATAGAGGATAGAGTTGCTATTGGCCCTGAGATAGTTTGGGATATGGAACAGCAGGTGGATTTGATTAGGCAACGTCTTAGAGAGGCTCAGGATAGATAGAAGAAATATGCTGATGCAAAGAGGATAGATTGTAGCTACTTGGTTGGAGACAGAGTTTTCTTGAGAGTGCGACTGCATAAGAGTCCAATCCGTTACAGAAAGGGTTCTAAGCTCGCACCTCGCTTTGTAGGACCTTTTGAGATTCTTGAGAGGATAGGCCCAGTTGCCTACCATTTAGCATTGCCACCTAGCCTGTCGCGCATCCACGATGTGTTTCATGTTTCAGTTTTGAGAAAATATATCTACGATGAGTCTCACATTTTAGATTGGGATGCCTTGCAGGTGGAGTCGGACGGGTAGCTAGCTTTGGAGCCCATTAGCATTTTGGCACGCCGGACATTAGCACTTCGAGGTCGAGAGCTGGACCAGTTTAGGGTCCAGTGGGATTGTTATGATGAGGTTACGGCTTCATGGGAGGACGCAGCACGTATGAGATCAGAGTACCCCCACCTCTTTGATGAACTCCAGGAGGAAGTTCATGCCTAGAGGGGGAAGATGTGAGGCCTCACCTCAACTCAGTCTGACATTCAGTGGATTTTATATTTAGACTATTATGGATACCTTATTTTGATGCATTTTGAGACTTAGAACTTATATGATTTCAGGTTTTGGATAACATTGCTATGATTTGATGATTTTACTTATATGCTTTATGAGATAGAACACTACATGATTGTTAGATAAGATGATATTGCAATGATAGATGTCATTATTGAATTTGCAAGACTTTACTATGATGTATGGTTAAGTTTATGTGAATTGGGATGAAATTGTTTATGAGAATTTTGCTTGATAAAAGATGTATTTAATCTGTGCAAATGAAAATTGTATGCAAGTGATGATGTGTATTGTTATTCCTTTGAATTATATTATATGTGGATATTTGAAAGTACTAATGTGTAAATTGAGATGCGCACGAAATTTACCATGTGACTATGGAAATTACGGAGAACCAAACCTAGACTTATGTATGTTCGTAAGCCAGGGGTTGTCTATTTGGAGAGACAACACCCTGTTCATGTTGTATTTTATTCGTAACAGTATATGCTGCATGAGTGTTAAGCGTTATTTAATTTAATGTGTAAAAACCACAAGAGACAATTCCATGTTTTAATTTGTAAAAGTGTTTTATTTGTATCACTTGACACGTGTGGATTTAAATTTAAATGTTTTATTTGTGTCTCTTGGTGGGAAAGTGTTTAACTCTAGTTTTTCTTAAATAGTATAATGTGTTGTCATAAATACTTTGGGAATATAATCTTTTGAGTGGTCAACATATGTTTGACCCGAAAATAAACTTCAGAGGGGTTTAAAATGGGTTAAATGAACACCTAGGGGTAGTTTAATAGGGTTTCCTAAAGCCCATAAGGTATACCTAGTGGTTAGGGGTAATTTTAGGCAAGTTTCTATTTGTTAATGATCTTTTTAATGCTTTAAAAATTGGCTTTTTTGAGTTGTACGAAAATTGAAAATTAGAAGTTTAAATCTAATTGAGATTTTTCGCATTCGAATGAGAGTCTTTTTGCATTCTGCTTTTCTTTCTTTTTTGGTTTTTTTTTAGAAACTTGTGAGAACTTAGAGAATGAGCTTCTTAAGGAAGATTTTGAGAAATTGGAGGGTAATCACCCACTCTCCATTTTTGGAGAAAATAGAAACTTTGAAAAGAAAATAATAGTTTGGAATAGAAAAAAATTGACTAAGGGTAGAAGAAAGAAGATTCGTGGATTGGGTAGCTCTTCCTCAAATATCAAAACTACCATTGGGTAGATTAAGGTTGGTTTGGTTATTCTTTAAAATGGTTATTTTCTTGCATGTGTTTGAGTGTATGATTGGTGACAGAAATCTATGTTTTTGTATGTCTTGTTTTAGAATTTCATTTGAAAATCTTGCATTATGCTTTGTTGTGTTTTGGAAGTTTTTTCAAGACCTCTTACTCTTGGGAGAGAAGAGGATCTTGTGGGTGGTAGCAATGACAACCCTCGAGTGTGAGACTCTCGTTTGAGAGCGATCACAAGGGATCTTTGTGTGACCCTTGCTGCATGGCCTGTTTGTGCAATGGGGGTCATAAGGAGGGATATAAGGCTAGAATGCCTTTGGAGGGCATAAGAAATATGGGGTTTAGATTCCTGATTTATTTATTGTGCCATGAGGTGGCTACTTGTTTTTCCATACTTGCAGTTCTCCTTAGGGTATTGGTCCACTACCACCCTTGAAAAGATCACCACCAAAGTGTGGTGCTGTGAAGCCAAGTTGGGAGTGTGTCTAAAAGTCTGTATGCATTTTGCCATCTACGTGTTTGCCTGTTTGTTACTCGTCTAAGAATTGGTTCTCTGAGCTCGAGGGTGGCTACCAGTTAGCCTAGGCTGGGAGGTGAGCACTCCGTGGTCATATTGTGTTTTATTATGCAGGAAAGTCAGGAGAAGAGAATAGGAATAGTGATAAGATGCAGAAGATTATTGTTGAAGATACTTAAATCCATTTGCAGATAATTGTTTGAATTTGTTAGCGGAAATATACCTCATTCGTTGAATGAGAGGCAAGTTGTAATTTTGAAATAGGACATGAGATTTAGTATTATAGTTAAATAAAGAAACATCTTGTAAAGTTACAGAATATTGAAAGAGTTGTAAAAAGCCAGATATGCTTCTATTTTCTACTTTAAAAAGAAAAAGGGTTGCTTGATTTGCATGCAAAAGATTCGTTTGAAATATAAAAGGAAATCAGCTTTTTAATTAATTTTTACCTTCTTTCTACTTGCAGAAAAAAAAATATGGATAGTATTTATTGTTAATATTATAATGAAAGAATGCATGTTGTTTTAAAGGTGAATATTGCAATTTATTTTTCTATTGTGAGATCTAAGTTTTTTTTTTTGGATCCTAGAAAATAATAGTAGCAAGAATGAAATTTAACAATGAAGTTTAAGAATAAAAAATCAAAGCATTTATCTCTTCTAATTTCTAAATTTGAGTTTATTAAACTTTAGCTTTTTTTTTTTTAGTTGCTATTAAGTTATTGATTTCTATGATCATTTTATTGTAAGTTATAAATCTATAACTATTACTTTGCTGTGTGTTATTAAATTTATTCATCTCTAGCAATATCATAAATTTTGCCTTGGATAATACTCTAGAAAAGAAAAAAATCAGAGTGTTAAATACATAGAAATTTCTTCTAAATCCCTATATTCATAAAACAAATGAAAAAAGAGGGCCTAAGTTTATTTACCAAAATATATATAGATATATTTAACATTATGAGGTTTCTTTATTATTTTGTGTCCTTTATAAAAAAAAATTGCATATTAAATTAGCTCTGAGATATATATATATATATATATATATATATATATATATATATATATATATATATATATATATATATATATATATATATATATGTATGTATATTTATATTATATATAAATAAAAATATATATATATTAATAAAAAAAAAAAGGGGTTTTCGGGCTGCGCGGGTATCGGCCGCATCCCACTGTGTGAACACACAGTGGGCGGCGCCGAAACGCCACCACTGTGTGAGCACACAGTGGGAGGCACCGAATGCCACCACTGTGTGGCCACACAGTGGCGCGGCACTCATCGCCACCACTGTGTGGGTACACAGTGGGTGGCGCCCAGCGCTCCACTGTGTCACCACACGGTTGGTGGCGCTTGGTCTGCCTCCCCCGCTCGACCCGCCATGAATTTTAAACACCTCCGACCCTGCATCAAATCTAATGTGGCCATGGACATTCGGCCCTGTGAGTTATGGTATCAAAAATATTAAACCCTAGCCCAGGTAGGGCTAGGGTAAGTAAGTAAAATAATGTGTTAAATTTAATTAGATTAAATGCCTTTTTATATATTAAAAAAAAGAATCCCTAATTAGGGTTGGAAAAAAATATTGACTATTATATTGGAAAGATATTTTTAAAGGATTAATATATATATATATATATACTGGTTATATTTTTGGAGTAAGTATTTAATAGAGAATTAAATATTTAAATACCTCTGTATGATTACTAATAGGAAGTAAAGAAAGAGAAATATATAAATTTAAGAATAAAGCCTAGTCTTATAATTTTAGATGTTTTTAATGTCATAAATACTTAATTTTGCCCTAGTTAATTTAGTTAGAGCATTAAAATTTAAAATGGAATTTTAGACTATATAATCATATTGGAGATTGAATTAATCTTCCTCTCCTAATTCTTTAACGTGATTGATTTAATAAAATTTAATGACTAGGTATCTCGTGGAGATAAAATTAAACCTATTAGATTTCCGCAAATAAAATTAAACGATAATTGATGCTTGGTTCGTTTCAGAATTAGCTCGAATATAGATATGGCAAATGTATTAACGCTTGTCGTGGGAGCGAACTTGCTAATTAACTAGTTGATTTTAAAAAAAAAAATCGTTCCGTTTTTGCCCTAAATTTTGAGCATGACAATTTTTCACAAGTTGTAATTTAAAAAAATATTGCTCTAAGAATCTGACTGATGGTTGTCAAAATCCCAACTTGTAATGTTGCATAGTTTATGAGTTATGAACAACACTCAAGATATTTTGAAGCCGCTTAGAAGGTTGTAACAAGTGGTTAAATACTGATGGCAAGAGAAACTAAGATCCATCCGTTCTTTCACATGAACTGATAATCACTTTTAAAGTATCGAAAGTGAAAATATGGTTTTAACCATATTTTACCTTTATTTTAGAACCAGCCTAAAGATGTGTGTCATAGGATTTGTATGTTTGCAAAACATGTTAAAGACACCGAAGTAGTCTTCATCGGAGGGTTTTAGAAGTTTCAAAAACCTGGTATTCTACCGACAACTTAAGGCAAATGGTGATTCGGACTTCATACATTTGTCGACAAATTCGGTAAGCATTACAGAAAGGCGGTGGCAAACACAAGACAACCTTTATCGGCATGTTTATGTGCATTCAAAAGTTGTCGAACTTGTGAAACTCACCAAATGAGGAAGACTTTTTAGTGTTAGTTATAATTGTCATTAAAACATCATCGGTGGTGAAGAACTCTGTAATACAATGCCTCTAAAAGATGTCATCTTATTAAACCTGATATTGCAAGGCATGTGCAAAATAAAGTTTTCCAAACTTTGAAACAGATACAGTACGTAGAAATGGAAGCTTACGAGTAGTGTACAGACCTCCTTCAAAGCATAAAAGAAAGGAAGATTTTTGTCACAAATTACAATTCAAATGCATTCGAAACGCATAGGCATAGACATACGTCAAATAAACATACCTCAAAGAAAACTAGTATCATCAAATGCAGTGATCACAAGATTTGCACAAAATGGACTTGTTGAAAAGGCATTAGAAAATTTCAAGCAAATGCATTTGGAAGGTGAAAAACGATTCCAAACACTTTTTCATCCTGCCTGGCTACGCCAAATGAAAAGTTTGAAACAGAGTATGGATCTCCATTGAAATGGAGTTCGTTGTAAATACTTTGGAAATTTGCCGGCTGGCATACATGTACGATAAAACGTGGAAGCATGTAAAAGCACGTGAACAGTTTGATGGAGTGCGTCAAAGAGATTTCACCTCGAGAAATGAAATAGTTGCAAGATTTGCACAAAATGGATTTGTTGTAAAAGCTTTACGAACTTGAAACAAACAAAATTAGCGACTGTAAAGCCAACTTCCACGACCTTTACTAACAATCTCATTGCGTGGAATGTTGAAGTTCTGCACATAAATGATTGGAGATGCACAAACATGCATGCGAATGCAGAATCATAGACATGGACCAAAATTGTCTGGCAAAATGGCTCAAAGGGACGTCATCTTTTGGAATGCATAATTGCAGGATATGTACGATTTGGATTTATTGAAAGGGCTTTAGAAACTTTCAAGCAAATGCGACTAGCTGGTGTGAAACTAAATTCCATCACCTTTGCTAACATTTGCAGAATTTTGAACCTGACCTATCCTCTCTGAATCAACTGATTAGCAAACAATAACAACAAAAAGAAGAAAACACCAATATCTTTATTGAAGCTTAATTAAAAAATTACATAGAGGCTGTATATATAAAGAATTTGCAGTTTGGAAGAATAAATAATAACTGCAGTTCTAAATATATTCCTAGCTTTGCATGGAAAGCTACTAAGGCTCTCAAACTTTAAAAAAACAAACTACTCCCTAAATTAAGAATACAATAAGTGCATGCACAACATGCTTTATTTACTAAAAAACAAACTCATGCAAAAAGCAAAACTAAAAATAATCCTAAGGATTCATGCATGCTGGAGTACATGCTTTATTTGCATGAATAAACAAAAAAAAACTATTAACTAAAAATAGCTTATGCATGGTGATGAATGGATAGCTTCATGTCCAAACTGGAGTTGCATGGAGCTGCATGCTAGAGCAACATCAATGATCAACATACTCCCCCTTGATGCTGAGAGGGTTGACAATCTTATCTCGTAGTGCTATAAACTGAGCTTTCGCAACTGCTTTGGTGAATATATCTACTAGCTGATCCTAGGTGTTGATGTGCTTCAATTTGACATCCTTCTTTTGCACCAAATCTCATATGAAGTGATATTTCAAATCAAAATGCTTAGTTCTGCTGTGATGAACCAGATTCTTAGCTAACTTGATGACACTCACATTGTCACAATAAATTACTGTAGGCTGAATTTGTTTTTCTCCAATTTCTTCCAAAACTTTTCTGAGCCAAAGGGCTTGTGTACTTGCTGAGGTAATTGCAACATACTCTGCTTCTGTAGATGAGAGGGCAACAATACTTTGTTTTTTCGAGCTCCAGGTAATCAAACTAGAACCAAAAGAAAAACAATTTTCAGATGTAGATTTACGGTCATCCATACTACCTCCCCAATCTAAATCACTAAAACCTACTAGATTGAACTTTTCAGAAGGGTAGTAATGAATACAAAAACTTAAATTCCCTTTCACATACCTCAAAATCCTCTTGGCTGCCTTCATATGTATTTCAGATGGATTTGTCATATACCTTGAAATAAGTGAAACTGAATAGGCAATATCAGGCCTCGTGTGGATTAGAAACATCAAGCTCCCCACAATACTTCTGTAAGTTGTCTCATCAACTAAATCAGCACCATCATCTCTACATAACAAATCTCCATGAGCACTTGGAGTGGAGGCAGGGTTACAATTAGTCATATTAAATTTCTTCAGCATATCCTGTGCATACTTTGTTTGACAAATGAAAATCTCATCCTTACTTTGATAAACCTCCATTCCTAGAAAATATTTCATTAGACCAAGATCTTTCATCTCAAATTCTTTCATCATAGCAGCTTTGAATTCATCTTTCATCTTAGAACTACTACCCATGTACAAAAGATCATCAACATACAAACTTATGATGAGAATATCAGTACCTTTTTGTTTGTAGTATAGGGTAGGATCACTCTTACTTCTCTAAAAGCCATTCTCCTGAAAGTATCCATCAATCCTGGCATACCACGCTCTTGGTGCTTGCTTGAGGCCATACAAAGCCTTCTTCAACTTGTAGACATAATTATCTTTTCCTTCTAATTCAAAACCTTGTGGCTGCTCCACATATACTTCCTTTTCTAAGTACCCATTCAAGAAGGCACTTTTCACGTCCATATGATGTATGCTCCACTTCTTCTGAGCTGCTAATGAAATCAACATTCTTATGGTATCTTGTCTTGCTACTGGTGCAAATGTCTCTTCATAATCAATTCCATACTTTTGTGTGAAGCCTTTAGCAACTAATCTCGCTTTGTGTCTTTCAACACTTCCATCACTGTTAAATTTGGTCTTGTAGACCCATTTGGTGCCAATCCATTTTTTGTCATGTGGAAGTTCTGTTAACTCCCAAGTGTCATTCCTGTGAATGGAATCCATCTCTTCTTCCATGGCTTTCACCCAAACTTCATTAGTACATGCATCTTCAAAACATGATGGTTCAAAATCAGCCTTGGCCAATAAAGCAAAATTCACTGTCTCACCTATTGGGTTTTCTTCATGTATTTGATTTCCACTCTTTTGGTAGATATCACTCAATCTCCTTACTTTCCTTGTAGAACTTGGAGAAGAAGCTGGACTTGAACTTGGTACTAAAGAACTTGATGAAGGGTTGCTTGGTGGAGTTAAACCACTAGATATAGAAACATTAGTTGGCTGCTCATGATCAATATCAACAATTATATCATCATTCAAAATAGATTTTGGCTTCTCAACATGGCCTTTTTTATGACCATAAACTCCCCCTTCATAAAAAATCACATCTCTTGAGACAATAAGCTTGTTAGTGAGGGGATTATACAATCTATAAGCCTTGTTTTTCTCACTATACCCAATAAAAATACATGACTCACTCTTTTCATCTAACTTCTATCTATTCTGATCTGGTACATGCACATAAGCCAAACAACCAAAAACTTTGAAATGATTAACATTAGGCCTTTTACCATACCAAGCTTCATAAGGAGTCATCTTTTCTAGCGCACTGGTGGGGCTACGGTTGAGGATGTACACTGCTGTAGCAACTCCATCTCCCCAATAAGAATTGCTCAATCCCTTGGTTTGTAACATGCACCTTGCCATTTCAACCACAGTACGATTTTTCCTTTCAGCTACTCCATTCTATTGAGGTGTGTATGCAGTAGTAAGTTGCCTCTTGATGCCATTAAAATCACAATAACTTTGGAAAGCCTTTGAGAAAAATTCTCCTCCACGATCAGTCCTTAAACATTTGATCTTGCACCCTTTCTCATTTTCCACAAGGGCTTTAAACTTCTTGAATGTATCCAAGGCTTCATCTTTGGCCTTCAAAAAATATACCCAACAATTTCGTGAGTAATCATCAATAAAAGTGATGAAATATGATGACTTACCCAAACTCTTAGTCTGCATAGGACCACATATATCTGAATGAACAAGCTGAAGTGGGTGATGAGCCCTCCATGCATTGCCCTTTGGAAACTTTTCTCTTGCATGCTTTCCTTTAGCACAACCTTCACAAACCTCCTTGTGTTCCTCAACCTTGGGCAAACCAGAAACTAATGCATGTGAGGTTAGAAACTTCAAACTATGAAAATTTAAATGCCCATACCTGAGATGCCATAACCAACTTGAATCCTCATAAGCCATATTTGCCAAACTGTTGTTATGTTCACCAAACCTCAAAGGGAACATCCTATTTCTTGTCATAGGAACAACAGTGATCACCCTATTATCCTTATTCTTATCATAGATAGTACAAGTCTTATTCTCAAAGACTACTTTATAATTTTTCTCACATAGCTGCCCAACAATTAACAAATTGTGCTTCAATTGTGGAGCATAATAAATATCATAAATATTCTTTATACCTTCTTTTGTTTGGACCTCCATAGCTCCTTTGGCAGCAACCTCCAATGATTTATCATCACCAAGCTGGATCTTGGATTTGAAACTTCCATCCTTTGTTGAGAACAACTTCTCATTCCCTGTTATATGGTTAGAGCATCCAAAATCTAGGTACCAAACATCTTTACTAGTATTTTCACCCTTGGCATAAGATAAAAATAAGTGATCAGGAGGATTGTCACTACTTTCTTGAACATAGTTAGCACTTTTACCTTCTTTCAATTTGCATTCTCTTTCAAAGTGGCCATACCTATTACAGTGGTAACATTGAACATTTCTCTTATCAAATCTGCCTCTACCTCTTCCTCTGAAACCACCACTTCCTCTTGAGCCACCTCTTCCTCTGCCTCTTGAAGAATTTTGGCTTTGCCCTTTACCTTGGCCTTGATTGATTTTGGCACCACTGCTGCTTGTATCTTCATCTTTTGTGATTAGCAATTTAGAGGAAAACGCTTTCTCTACACCTTCAAAAGAATCTTTCAATCTTTCTTCATGAGACATTAGGGATCCAACCAGTTGATCAAACTATAGTTTTGTCAAATCCTGCCTTTGTTCTATGATTATTGCTACATGATTCCATCTGGGTGTCAAAGATCTCAATACCTTTTTAATGAAAACTTCATTGCTTACAATTTCTCCAAGTGTAACCATTTTATTGACCATATCTTTGACTTTGACACAATAATCACTTATACTTACAGCTTCTTGCATCTTCAAATTCTCGAACTCTCGCTTCAATGTCTGAAGCTTGACCACTTTAACTTGATCACTACCCTGGTAAGCTTCTTGTAGAGTCTTCCAGGCATCTTTCGCAGTTGTTGCTCCTGATATTCTTGGAAATAAGCTCTTATCAAGAGCTATCTGAATGTGAAACAAAGCTTGAGCATTCTTTTTCCTTGCTTCCTTTCTTGTTGTTCTTTCATTGGCTATAAGGGTATTCCAATCAGTTGGCTCTTCATAACCTGATTCAATAATCTCCCACAAATCTTTTCCAATCAAAAAGTTAGCTTCTTAATGCACCAATAATCATAATCATTCCCATCAAATTCTGGAACGGGCATATGGTTAGAATTCGACATGATTAACTTTGACGAAATTCCAACAATAAAACTTTAACCCAAAACAATTTTACCTGCTCTGATACCACTTGTAGAATTTTGAACCTGACCTATCCTCTCTGAACCAACTGATTAGCAAACAATAACAGCAAAAAGAAGAAAACACCAATATCTTTATTGAAGCTTAATTAAAAAATTACATAGAGGCTGTATATATAAAGAATTTGCAGTCTGGAAGAATAAATAATAACTGTAGTTCTAAATATATTCCTAGCTTTGCATGGAAAGCTACTAAGGTTCTCAAACTTAAAAAAAAAAACTACTCCCTAAATTAAGAATACAATAAGTGCATGCACAACATGCTTTATTTACTAAAAAACAAACTCATGCAAAAAGCAAAACTAAAAATAGTCCTAAGGATTCATGCATGCTGGAGTACATACTTTATTTGCATGAATAAACAAAAAAAAACTATTAACTAAAAATAGCTTATGCATGGTGATGAATGGATAGCTTCATGTCCAAACTGGAGTTGCATGGAACTGCATGCTAGAACAGCATCACTTATCAACAACATTCTCTCTGCCTGCAAAGTGGAAGTTCCGCAATAAGGAATGGACATGCATCAAAGAATAGCGATAGAGAGGTATTATAGTTGGAAAAGCTCATTTTAGATACGCACGTAAAACTACAGAAGCACGTCCAAAGACAAGGCAAGTGAGTCGTTTGGCAAAATGCATCAAAGAAATGAAATCGTGAAATGCGATGTCTGTAGGATATACGACAGAATTAATTTATTTCAATGTTTTCGAAATTTTTAATCAAAAGCAATTGACAACCGTAAAACTGAATTTCTCTACCTTTGCCACCTTTCCTCCCTGCGCACACAAGAATGGAGGCTTTGGAACAGATTATGGACTTCCATCAAAGCAGGTTGACAGGGACGTTTTTGTCAGATATTATAGTTGGAAATGTTCTGTAGACATGCATGGAAAATGTGGAATCGTAGAGAATGCATCGAATTGCTTTACAGAATGTCTCAAAGAGATGTCATCTCACGGATCAAATAATTGCCAAATATGTACATAATGGATTTTTTTATATCAGGTTTAAGATATTTTCGAGTAAATACAAGTGGTAGGCGTGGATGCGAATTCCCCAACCTTTAACAACCGCCTTCTTGTTGGACCAAAATGGGAGCTTTCAAATAAGTTTGCATTATACGTGAGGCCTAGATGGTTAACAGTTACAAAAGTAGGCATAGAATTACAGACACAGTGCAATATGTCTTCCCATAGCATTCAATGATCACAAGATATGCTTCAATCAGATTCATTGATGAAGGAAAACGAGTGTATAGACATATTCTTACAAAAGAAAGAGATATTTGGTGACAAGAACACGAGAACAATTGATTTGCAAACTGAAGGAAATGTTGTAAAAGGACCTTAAGATATTTATGCTGTATATGAGGCTGTAACGTGGAATGGAGAGAGAGGGACTTGAAAATCCCGACACAGTCATTTAATTCTTTGAGGAACTCAATCGAGGAGTTAGATAGAGAAGCCGAAAAGGCAAAGGAGTCATTAGCAGATATATCAAAAGAGACTACTGGAAAAGAAGACTACAAATCTAACATCACATTAAATGAACCTATCAAAAAACAAAGGAAGGAAAGAAGCTATAGGGAAAATGAACTTATTTAGCCCATGTGGAAATAAGTGCAACAAAGAACGAAAGACTTCTTTGCTAAGCCGAAACATAATAGCAATGAAAGTTTATACATGTCAATTGATCTTAGTGACACTATTGTTGAATACCTTTTATCGAAATTCAAATTTGCATACGTGATAAGGATGCTAGAGCTGTTGGTGGGCCACCTTCTCATGAGTTATACAAACGCAGATTGACAAATCCTAACAGGGCATTGAAAATATTGTGGATATCCCGAGGAGGTTGAAAAAGGATGAGAGATTATCTGATTTTAATATTTCTAACAAATCATGGAAATCTGATTTAGAAGTGTCAGAATCGATAAGTAGGTTGAATGGTTTGTGTACTGATTAATTAAAAGTGGGATAGGTTGAAATCATTACATAACCAGTAAATAGCAACATCTAGAATGTAAGAGGAATGCACATATAGTCAAAGACAAAAAACATCAAAACTAGCAAGGACACCAAAACTAGCGAGGATCCACCCAACGATTAGACAATGTCTAGAGATAGAACCATTTGAAATGGTCATAGAAGTATGTTAGTTTTTGTTTAAGAATAAAACTTTGGATCAAATTTTTTTTTGGGGGTACTATTACAAATAGTTTATGTTATTTGAATATAATTAGTTGTAATTAAACTATCGCTTATGGTTTCTCCTAGGAATACATTCTTATGTTTATCTCATACCAAAGTCATGAATAACTTATCCACTCACAATTGTTTTAACCCTCTTTAATTTGTTGATAAACCCTATTTTTCTTTATGATAAATTCTTCTCTTTATAGGTGATATTATATTATCAACCTAAGGAGAAATGATTTTTTGACCCAACAAGAGAGTGGAGTGAGACATCTATTTGGTTTAAGGTGAGGAAAATACTTCAACATTAGTATAAATATAATTTTACTAATAATGATACTACTAACCTATCTCTTTTATTATTCCACTCTAGTACCTTCATCATATTTTAATTATAGATATTCTAAATATATTTTTATAGCTATGCATAGTTTCCATTGTCATGTCCATTTATATGGTGGTAGTGTAAAAATGCTTTGAGGTTAGTAGAAAAAGATAAGGTGATGTGGGTGTATAATTATTAGGTAGGAAAAAAACTATTAAAGTTTATGGAAAAATAGGTGTTGAAGAATGCAAAAGGTGTTATTCGCAACCCTTTTTGTCAATATTTATCTTGTTCACGAAGAGACATAGTATGGTTAAAGAGGAAGGGGGATTTATGTTGGGTTTACAAGAATAGTTAATTGGTGTTAGTATTTATAAGATACTTCTAGTTATTTGAGAAGAGGATGGAGTTGATGAAGAAGTTAGGGCATCAAAAGTTTAAGATGAGAGCACCATGAAATATTTTCTTTCTAAATATAATCACATAGAATGATTTTATCAGTAGATAATATATAATTATTCAAGAGAATCTAGTAAAAATATTCAAATCAATCTTCTTGAAAAATAACCTTTAGTTATTAGACTAAAAAATATGATAGGATATGTGAGTGAAAATGGATTTGTAGCATAGAAAAATCTCTAAAAAAGAAATATTTGGGCCCTACCTACATTACACAAGGTAACCGAAACTATCTTGTAGCCTATGTTTAATTAAAAATATTAGATGGAAATTTGATTAAGATAGATAAATAAAATAATATAATGCTTTGGTAAATATTAGAACCGTTATAAGGCCCATTTTGTAAAGTTATTTGAATTTTTTTAATCGAGAAAATGATAATTAGTACCATGTAATGCATATAGATACAAATGATGAATCATAGGTTTTAGGATTCCATATCCCATTTGATAAATTTTAATATCTAGAAGGATGAACTATTATGGGAGTAGATGACCTTTTCCATGTTTTCTTATTGTGTATCTCCCTTGAAAATCGTAGTTTAAGTTTTAGATGCGAATTATTAGTAACATTTATCTGGTAATTAATTATTTCTATGGCATTACCACTATATGTTATCCTTAACCAAATGAGAAAATATGTGATGTTATGAATGACCTCTCTATTTTACAGCAAGAATAATGGAATCTAACATTTTTGTCTCATCAATTTATGAAGAAATGTAACTATCACTTATTTAACATTAAAATTTGAGATGATGCTTTTGATTACCATTACCATATTCTCCCAATTATCCCATAAATAAAAAAAGACACTTCATGTACTAGTACACATCATTCATTTATGATCTCACTATTAAGGTATCATTGATCAAGTTTAATATTTTACCTCATATTCTGATGAAGAAAAATAGCTACCACCTTATTAGCCTTCCATCTTGGGATGGTTCTATTGATTAAAACTACTAGATTGTCTTAATTATCAAAAATAAATAAAATATAGTCATGCACTAATCCTCCTTAGATCCATTTACATATTTATGGATTGCAAATAACTCTACAGTAAGTTAAATGTGTAGACACCTAAAATTGCCCTGTTTAATTAAATAAATATTTTTTATTTATTTAATTATTTTATCCTACGTATTCTATTAATTAAATAAAGTCTTCTTTATTTATTTAATTCATTTATCCTCTTCTAAGCCTTTCCTCACTTAAATAAATATTTTTATTTAATTAAATTATCTTTTTCTTGAATTAAATAAATATTTGTTTATTTAATTAATCCATTATCTTTTTCCCTTCTATGCCATATGTCATTTATCTTTTAATTTTCCTTTTCCTACCCCCTTCGTTATTTTATTATTTCTTTTACCTACCCTTTAATCCTAGTCGATCATTTTTTTTTTTCACCTCTTAATCCTATCGCTCCATTTTTGAAAGTGTCTTCTATATAACAAGATTCTTTTATCCTTATAACTAATTCATCTAATCAATCATCTAGCTAATGCATTTATCAAGCCTTCTTGCAATCAAGTGACCTCACAACCACCATCTATTCTTTGTTGAGCTCTTGCACACATAAGAAATTTGAGAGCAACTATATCAAGCAAGATCAATGGAGATAGGAGAAAATGAAGATCAAACCCCACTTGGCATGTGAATGGTATTATTGTTTCAATTTGTTAATTCACATGTTCATAGGTTTCTTCATTGCTTTATGGTGAATGTTTTATTGTAGAACTAAGGTTTGTTGTGGTTGGATCTTTCTGGTTTCGTAATAGTTTGTCATAGTCATATTTCACCTCACAAAAAATGTCATATATGTGCCCTATTGAGAATCATCATGGCCTATATTAAGATAATACATCTTGTTCCATAGAAATTTCACACTTATAATAAATCATTTTAATACAAATTTTCTAGCTTATTGGTGATGGTATATAATGAGATACTTATGAAATCTAAATATAGAACAATTTTTTTAATGACATTTCTTGCCTTTCTTTTAATAACTAATTAAAATTATGCTACCCACCTTTCTAGACTTGAGCTTGATGCATTTAAATTCAATATTTAATCTATGATTTTTAGTTTCTCAATCAGCCCTTTTCATCACTTCAATCAACCCTTTTCATCACTTCAGAATCAAGTGCATTACTCCCTTAGTTCTTGAAGCACCCGATCAGATGATACCCTTCAAAGTATTTAGACATTAGCAATGTTTAACTTGTTTTAAGGAACTATCCCCTTTGTTGTTGGCAAATCCCAATCTTTTGGAACACCGACACTCATAGTCTGTATGGTTCCTAAGGTCTGTCTTTCCCCGATTACTTGATAGCCCAATATGGGTGAGTAATGATAGTTAGTCAATGGCCTTAAATTTTCTTTTGTCAACAGCCAATCATACTTTTTAGGAACTCTTACACACGCTTTCAATGCTTCCATGTTTCAATTCTTTTCTAATAATCTAATAACAAGCGGTTCTTGCTTCCAAGACACGTTTCTAGCGATGACATCAGCAAACATAGTGCATTAATAAGAATTTAATGTAAAATTAAATAAAAATATGGGAAAGGTGATGGCACTCTTCACGAAGAGAATGCCAACTCATTTTTGCGGGATAAACACAAACAAGTTTAAATGCTCCAGACATGTATAGATCTACCACGTTTTGTTGAGGTTTCACTTCATATTTTGGGTGGCGAACAAGAAACGGTCTAGAAGATTGTGTTTTACTGTTGAATCTATGGGTACATAAGAACTATGTTTGAATAAGATTTCTCCTTCTCCCCTGCTACTTTGTCAAAATTTAGGGCTTTACAATTGAAATTAGAGAAAGGTCTCCATGGTCGTGGTCCTGAATTCATATCTCTTCCTCGTCCTACGTATCATACCAATGAATTTGGTCTCCACTATAGTTACAAAAGTCGTAGCCTATTTACTTCTACATAGAGAGAAAATCAGAATGTCTCATACAATAGAAAATGCCTTGGATGATGTGAGAGACACCTATATGGGGGATGTTGATCTCCATGAAGTCTTGGAAAGATTAGAATGCCATGATAGGTCTCATATTGCATAGAAAATCTTGTATAGTGGGCTGCTAAAAGATAGAGGTTACCCACTAGATATTGCATGTCAGGAATTTGTTCTTGCATGTGCTCAAAATTACCACCCAAACTACTAGGAAATCATGGCCTTGAATGAATCTGTACGAGTGAGAGGTGATACTAAAGTTGCGGCCTTGGAATTATAAATTATTGGAAAGGAACAATATGTGGACATATTTGTGCAGTCTAGTTAGGAATTCTTTTAGAATTAGATAGAGTGGTGTTTTAATTGCATTTCTCAGGTTTGGTTGAAAGTATAAAGGAGAGGAAAGTCAAGGATTCCTGCCTGGATAGAAAGAGAACTGTTCAAGTAGGATATCGTCGAAATGATCATACCTCTCCATTGTGTAACTAGGAGGCCTGCCTGGATAGAAAGAGAACTATTCAAGTAGGATATCGTCGAAATGATCATACCTCTCCATTGTGTAACTAGGAGGCCTAGTTCTGAATATTTTGAGGAATGGTTGTGTCACTTTGTATTGACTATTTGTTATGAAAACAAGTATGTGGATTGGGAAAAATTGATTAGTGAACACCTAGATGAATAAGTGGTAGTTTATCTGAAGAACCTGTAATTTCAGTTGTGTTCTATATTGTTCTATGTACTTTTTGGTAGCAAGTCGGCTTGGCCAAGCTTGAAAGTTCAATGCTCTCTTGTCGTGGGTGCACCAATATATTATTTTCTCCCTTAATTACAAAAAGTTGAGGGTATAAGAAACTTTCATTCATCCACAATGCACTCCTCATGCCCCTGGTGAAAAGTATTGAAGGGTCACTGGAGAGAAAAGTCTCTACAAAAGCCACAACCCTACCCCCTTTGGCATTAATGGCAACACTCATGTGAAAAATGAATCACTGAAGTGTTGTTTTGGTTCCTCCCAAAAACTAATGACTAGAAATGACCCTGCTCCCCTTGAGCTATACATTACTTCTTATGTCCCTTAACTTTTTTCACAACAACCTCTCCCCTTTTGACATCAATGAAAAAGGCGGGGAAAAAGAATGAAATAATGAAATCAAAATGTGTTTACCAGATCTAGATGTACTTGAATATATCCAGGTAAGAACCCTTTAAAATCCTAAGTATCCCAACCAGTTTTCAAAGTTCCCAAAATAGATACAAACCCATTAAGAATGTATGCATGTAGGTCTTCTTCTAATAGATCCACCGGTGTGGGTTTATTCATCAATTCTAGACTTTCATGCTTATGAACTAATAAAGTGTTCAACCGGGGACTTACCAATCCTCTCAATTTCATAGCTCATCAGATTAATCTATCCATATCTTTCTCCAAGGCTGATATCTCAGATTATGTAACCAAAATTTGGCCATCAATGGCATTGGTCAATGATTGAGTACCATCAAAATCATTAGCTAGATGTTCCAACCGAGCCTTTGCCACTTGTTTTCACCTCCAAGTCAGTTGTAAGTTCTCTGGTGTTAGTACAAGACCTATATATACAACTGCACTCATTAAGAGCCTCATCAATCATTGTAAGTTACTCTGTCATCTTGACCTTGTCTAATATGATCATATTGTCATAGGTGACCTTCCTAGCTGCATTGTATCTCTCTATCAATTGCCGGTTTGATATCTATTGAAGAGTTTGAAACTCTTTTGCAATATGTTCAGTCAAACGCTTAAGCTTACTAGTGGGGCTAGCTACCGGACTAGAGTATCCTGGAACTAGCTGCTGCAAAATCGAAATGGCCTACTCAATGACTTGCTTGTCTTCTAATCATTCATTCCTCAACTTCTGAGCTGAAACAAACATTAATTCAAAACTGCTCAGCTACTCAATATTCTTCTATCCAAAATCAACTTGACTAGATGAGCGAAGTGCAAACAATAAGTGACTGGAGTTTCCAACCTGCTAACTAGCAGCGGTGGCTTCGCCACTTGGTGCAGTAACCATCTCAACCTTAGCCTCTTTAGTATGCACATTTGTTTTCGAGGGTTCAACATTGTCAACCTATTTATTATCAGTATCCACATCAATAACCTCTACATCCAGAATGTTCCGTTTTGATGTATCCTTCTTATCATGCACAACTTCAAAGTTATCTACCAGTTTCTCTACATTATGTACAGGTGATACCGCTAAAGGAATATCCTCTGTTATCTTCTGTCCCAAAACTAGTGAATCCATACCCAATGTACCTTTTCCCTTACCATCAATAGACATGTCTTCAATACCAAACTTAGGCAGAAATACCGGTGCACTAAAGAAATCTGTTTTGTCTACAAATAATTTTGCCCATGCCTCTGGGTCTCCTTAACTATTTCATTTACTCTACCTACCATGAGACTCACATGTCGGTGTCTTCTTTGAAAAAATGTTCTATTAGCATATTCAAGGCATTGTTGTGCAGCTCCTCATAAGTTATGGCACCACAAATAGTTAATAACTCCCACAACTATATTTTTATTCTCTTCGACTACAGATAATCTCCTAGCATCTAGCTTATTATACAAATCTCTTGGTATTTGATTTTCAATCTTAAGTAATACCTTCTTATATATATCTAAATATAACAAAATTGCTTCCTCAATCTCCATTTGATCCTTATTATCCATATGTTCATAATAATGTTGGATATTACTCAAAATTTCATCTTTAGTTATTTGATCTATGAATTCAACAATTGAGAGAGGAGAAGTGACCTCAATACTCTTACAGGATTCGAGAGATATATCTAATTTTGATTTCTTCTTCTTTCCAGGAGTAGAAGTAGATTCTTTAACTAGTTTCCTCTTCTCTATTGGTTTCCTCTCCTTCAAAATTTTTTTTTGGGCGGTTGGAGGAGTAACCTTCACTTTTTTTCCTTCCACAGGCTTCTTCCACTGTAACTTGATGTATGTATGGGGAATCTTTGTGGGCACAATATCAGTATCAAAACTGAATTTAATAGGGGCAATATAAGTTTCCGGTTTCTTCCTATTCAGTATAACCTTGCCGGTTGTCACTACCGGCAGAGTCTGAACTACTACCAGAGATGACCCTTCTGCCAATCCAATGATCTACTTGCTCTTAGAGGACATCTTCTACACAGCTTCCCCAACCTTCTTGATTTTTCCTTCCCTCTTCTTTTGACTAAAGCCTATCCAAACTTCAGATTCATTTTGATTTGTTGTCCCAAAGTATTTCTCAGTTTCATCAACTAGGGCATCAATACTAGTCTTGGCATATAAGTCCAATATCTCAGCATCAACCTCATAACCCATCTTAGTAATCCAGATCTTCTTTGGTTTCATCCTTTTTAACCATAAAGAAAATTTATGTAGAGTACTTATCAACAATATGTTTATGCACTCTCTCTCTTTTCTTCATAGCCTTCTGAAATGATTTGGAAAACCCCATAGAATGGAGTCTCTCTCCTTGTCCTTTCCTAAACCTCTTATAGCATTCTTTATTTGCTTTCCTACCAGCATATCAAATTCCCATTGAGTTTTACCAGATCCTAGTAACTCATTGAAAAATTAAAGCATCAAGCAAACAATAAGATTCCCATGCTAGAAAATACCTTTTTTTTTACCCTTAATCTTCCCTAGGTTTAAAATACACTCTTCACACATCCATTGAAAGAGATCATAACTATAATTTCCTTTGACCATCTAATGAGCATAGTAAATGCATGAAATGGAAACAAAGTTTAATCTGTTTGATTGGGTTACCTTCTAATCGATGATCATGCTCACAAATTGAACAACTTTGTCTCTGATAGTGCTTATCCTCATTGACTGGTTGTCAAAAGTTGCACTAGTTAACTTCTCAACCTCACTGTTAGATATTTTCTTCCTTCCATAAGTTTGACCAGTTTTGGGCAAACTGGTGATTTCACAAATAGCCTCCTTGGTAATTTTGTAAGGTCAGTCCAACCATATGAATTCTGCATGGACACGGCTCAGTACATAACGAATCATTTCATCTTCAAATTCTAGCATCTCCAAAATGTCTGTGAAACCCTTATCTATCAAAATTTAAAATTACGGTTTCATCAATCCCCTCCTATGCAAAAGATTTTTCATGTACATTATTTTGGTCTCAGTTGAACTTAAATCCTCCAGAGTGTAGTGGATATATGCATGAACATCTTCAACATATAGAACTCTGTCTCGAACCCTATAAAATGCACCAACCGAATCATCAACCTTCACAATCTGAGGGCATTGCATGAAAATTGGGCATGGACGATCCATGATGTCAACAACAACAGGGGTAGCCACACCTACTAGAGCAGGAATAGATCCAGAAGCCATTTCAAACAAAAGATAGTTTGGAAATTGATAAAATAACTCACAACCTTCACTGGTGAAAGTTCTTTGAAATCCACACCAAATGCACTAGAATTCGCTTGAAAATGCTTTTGATCGCCTTGAATTGCCTTAAACTCTCTCTACTTCACTCTGAATGCTATGTGATTAGAAATGAACTAATATTTCTCTTTTTATTGTGAAAACCCTAATTTCTCATTGATGTAAATGCGTGTCGGTCTATCATACCGGATTCAAAATCCATGACCTTAGTCCGAAGAAACCTTCAAACTAACTTCTCCAAGATCTGAAACAATCTTTCAGACTACTACTAGGAGTAATGCAAGATCTATCAATAATTTGGCTCCCCCTAAGGCTAATGTCTTAGTTACTGGATAAGTTTCCTGTCGATGCAGGAACATTCTGCTCTATCGGTTGAGTAACTGGGTTGATTGTTTCTTCCGGTTGATCTTCCGATTTCCTACTCCATTTGCACTCATGCTCCTTCTAGATATTATCAAATTTCTATTTTTGTTTTTCATCAGTTCCTGCTAGATTGTTCTTGCTTCTGTAGAATTTAGCAATATGTCCTTTTTTGTTGCATGCATAGCAAGTGACATTGTTTTTCTGAATTACCTTTCTATATCCTTGATCATTCCTTGACATGCATTGATTAGCCATATGTCCAAACTTTCTACATGAATAACATCTCACATTCGCTCTATAATATTTTGTCCTATCAACATACTTCTTACAATTTGAACACTATCCGAGAACTATATTATTATCCTGATTTTATCTATTTCTACAATGTCTTCCCATATGACCAAATTTATTACAAACAAAATATCTACCATTAAATTTATGTGCATTCGGTTTCCTTATTGGTGATTTCTAGTTGACAGGTGGATTCTCCTTCAGATGGGTTGTTTCAACTTCATTTGCAGTACCAAAGCTTTCTCCTTGCTCAAATCCAAGACCTCTAGTGTCTCCCTTGTGCCTTTGATCCTTCAATAGTTCATTAAGCTTTGAAGAAATATCCTTGAACTTGTCTTTGTATTCATTTGCAGTATCTAGATATCCTCTTAGGAATGTTATCAATCTTTCCAACTACAACTCATTATTCTGGGATTGCACCAATTTAGTTCTTAATATATCATTCTCATGTGCCAGCCTAATGCATTCTTGAGATCTGTCTTTCAAAGATCTGCCAATATTTTCTTCATTCTTTTTCTGATCTTCAATATCCTTTGACATCCTTATAGTTAGGGCTTGCATTTTATTCTTCATGACAGTATTCTCCTGACTCAAATTTTGACATTGTTCTTTAAGGGAATTCATCTCTTCATCATCTTGATTCTATAAAAGTTCTTTTCTTCTAGCTTGAGCAGATGACAACCTCTCCTATAGGATAAAAATGAATTCATTTGCAGATTTCAACTCATCTTGCAATTTTAAGTTTTTCATCCTTTCAGCATCATAGTCTTCAAGATCTACTTCAAGTTGTTTCTCCATACTCATCTCCATGGATTCCGGATTCAGGATCTTTCTTATGCTGTTAGACTTACCCAAAGGCACTAGGCTCTGATACCAATTGTTGGAATCCAAGAACACTGAGAGGGGGTGTAAATCAATGTTTGGTCAGTAAGATAATTTTTAACCTTAGTAAGAAAGTGTTTCAGTAACCGGTAACCATAAAAGAATATAACAAGTATAAATAATGCCACCACAAGAATATATAACAGAACACAGATTTATATGTGGAAAATCTCAAAGAGGAAAAGCCACGGTGGGATTGGTGACCCACAATATCTATCCAATAGCCAAATGAATAAATATTACAATAGGGGCCTACACATGCAGGAAGGCTAATAGCCTAGAAAACACTACTCATCACAAAAGGAGTCTCACTGACTACAAACTCAGAGAATGCATCTGATGTCCTGGATGAGTTCCGGTTCAAGCACTGACTGTACTGGTAACTTGCGTTGCATCCCAAACCTTTAAACCAATAAACAAGATCGAATACAAAATATTATCTTCGCATACAGTCGTTCAATATTGTTCACACAATATCACATCATTATATCTTACATCATTTGTATATCTCTCAATCTCATATCTCAAAATATCCTAACCGGAATGACTTAAATACCCTTCCCAAACATAAACATAAATGCCTTATGTTGGCTTACAATTATATTATAATTTATTTGCATGTTGGCCTAGACAAAAATAAACACATTAAACTTCATGACCGATGTCGTTGATTGCTACCGTGTAGACTTGTCGGATCAATCTCCTATGTCAGTCTCATGTATCGGTTCCTATTTTGTCAGTTTCTCTAAATGCCAGTTGTTGAATCATGAATACCGATGAGTAATGGTTAAGTGTCCAACCTGAAATGATATGTGTTTCCATCAATGACAACACAACTAAACCGGATGAGTTTCAATTACCAACAATATTGTTAGATAGGTTAGATAACCAAAGAACAACTGAGGGGGGGCTGAATCAGTTGTCAATAGATCATAAAACTTTAAGCATTAAAACCTTATTACCAGAATACATAAACCAATTACCAGAATAGAAGATATAACAGTTAAGCACAAATATAAACCATAAAACATTTACCAACCACCCATAAAAGATAACATCAAGATATTTACGTGGAAAACCTGGTAAAGGGAAAAACTATGGTGGGAAGCCTACCCACAGTCAGATAATACTTCTGTAGTAAGTATGTGATTACAATAAGAGGGGCATGCACATGCAAGAAGGCCAATATCCTAGAGCGTACTACTCATCACAAAAGGAGCCTCACTAACTACAAAATAAATCTAGACTACAATCTAGAAGAAGAATGAACTGCAAGAATAGCATCTCCTATGCCTGAGTGTACAGTTTTGGTAAACTTAGTACTAGAGGTCTTAAACCTCTTTCACCAACCCAATTTGATCACCTATGATCGACCAAAAACCTCTCCATATGATTACAAATGTATTTGCACACAGATAATCCCATATTAAAAATCCCCATTAATCCCCATTAATCCCCATGATCTACAAAGAGATCTTACAACACATTTATACCAACCCGAGACCCAAACAATTAGGTCAGCCACCTATAAGATAATACAATAAATTTACAACTTAAACCCACAATCTAATGATCAACCAAGTTGGCCTGAGACTATAACAACATAATCCAATCAATAAACCCAACCGGTAACGCATCGAGATCATCCACCAATACATTACATAAATCGGTCCATAACCTATCTAAATAAGATAGCATTAGGTCTGGACCCAAAATCCAATACCACAGATCAATAGGAACACGAAAAAGATAACCAACAACATTCCGAAGGCCACCTAGAATCCGTGCCAACACCACTTATCATGTGCATCAAAAGGTAGTCAACAAAGCTCTGTCAGTAGAACCCTTACA
Source organism: Cryptomeria japonica (assembly GCF_030272615.1). Lineage (NCBI taxonomy): Eukaryota > Viridiplantae > Streptophyta > Pinopsida > Cupressales > Cupressaceae > Cryptomeria > Cryptomeria japonica. Next base: position 254,195,593 of record NC_081411.1, read on the forward strand.
GGTGACCAAAAGGCTTACTAGAATAAATGATAGCTCCTGAGTCATCAAATCCCAAACCAATTGATTGTGATACTCATCTGAATAGTATGAATGAAAGGTCTAAACCAAGTCCCCAAGACAAAGCATGTTGGAGCATACCAGATCAATATCATAAACCAACCACTCTATCAAAACCTACTAGAAGCCGATAAACAACCAAAACATTCAGTGTTGCCATCAATGACAAAACATCAATGCAATACATAATCAATTCCTCCAATTGCCAACAATCTCTCCCTTTGGCATTGATGGCAACACTAGATGTGAAAAACATCCAAGTGCCAAGAAACGCCAAACAAGTCTCCCCTAAAGGAAGACAATCAACAATATCCCAAAAGATGATATAACAATGAAGTAACAAACTCGCCCTGTGAATGATATCTATGTTAAGCTCTGATCTCTCCCCTTGACTAATATTTTGTTAAGCTCTATTTTTCACATATATCTCTCCCCCTTTGACATCAATGCCATAAATCTAACATGAACATCAAAGAAAAATCATAAATCCACTGAACCACAAACTAACTACTCCCCCTGAGTAGTTGCACCAACACATCAATCTGGAATGAATAGTAGCTCTATAAGTGTATGTTAGACTGAATCCAATCAACATCATTCAGTTCTCTACCGGAGGGGCAAAAACCCCCAATCTATCTCTGACGTACTCAAATGATTCCTTAGGAAAAGGTTTAGTGAAGATATCCACAATCTGCTCTTTAGTGTTCACATAAACTAGTGTGACTTCATTTGGTCCCACCTTCTCCTTCAAAAATTTATACTCAATAGTTATGTGCTTTGTCTTAGAATGAAATATCATATTCTTTGATATATCAATAGCAGCAGAGTTATCACAGTGAGTAACTACCAGTTCATTAAAATCCACCCTTATATCCTTCAACATTTTCTTCATCCATAGAACTTGTGTACAATTAGTAGCAACATCAACATACTTAGCATCAACATTAGATAAAGATGTACATGGCTGCTTCTTATTGATTCAAGAAACAAGTTTCTTCCCAAGAAAGAAAGTTCCACATGATGTGCTCTTTCAGTCATCAACATCTCTAGCCCAATCAACATTTGTATATGCACATAGTGTAAAGTCATTAGTTTTAGGATACCACAAACCAAATTCAATTGTTCCTTGCAAATACATGAAAATCCTTTTCACCTCACTCTCATGATTCTCTCTAGGATCACTCTGATATCTGGATACAATACAAACTGCATTTATTATATCCGATCTAGTCTGAGTCAAATATAACAAACCTCCAATCATAGACTTGTACCTTGTAGGATTTACTAGTGCTGATGCATCTTTCTTAGTCAACTTATCACTTGTAACCATAGGTTTACCAACCGGTTTAGAATCTTCCATACCAAATTTCTTCAATAACTCTCTAGGATACGTAGTTTGACAGATGAAAATACCTTTATTAGTCTTAGTAATCTACAACCCTAAGAAAAATTGCATTTCCCCAATCATAGACATCTTAGATTCATTCTTAATATTTTCAAATAATTCTATACATAATTAATCCAACCTCCAAAAATGATATCATCAAAAAAGACTTCAAAAATCAATATATCATCATTAGTTATGTTATAAGATAAATTATTGTCAGCATTACCTTTAGTGAAACAAATCTTCAAGAGATATTTATCCAATCTTGCATACCAAGCTCTGGGGACTTGTTTTAATCCATATAAATCTTTCCTTAACATGCAAACCATTTTTTTGTCATATGAAAGTGAAAATCCATTAGGTTACTCAATTTAAACTTCCTCTTCAAGATCTTCATTCACAAATGCACACTTAACATCCATCTAATAAACCTTGTAGTTCTTATGGGCAGAATAAGCAAGAAATAATCTCACAGCTTCAATCTTAGCTACCAGAGCAAAAGTTTCATCATAATCAATTCTTTCATTCTGAGAATATCCTTTACAAACCAATCTAGATTTATTCCTTACAACTTGTCCATCTTCAATCAATTTATTCCTAAAAACCCATTTAGTTCCAATAACATTCTTATTTTTAGGCCGGGGAACTAAAATCCATGTGTTATTCTTTTGTATCTGGTCTAGATCCTCTTCCATAGCTTTCATCCAACTTTCATCTTTACTTGCTTCAATTACTGATGTCAGTTCAATTTGTGAAATGAAACATACCTCATCAGCTATCAACCTTCTTCTTGTGATCACGCCTTTTTTCTTGTCTCCAATGATCTAATCTTCTGAATGATTTAACCTTATATACCGAGGAGTCTTTTGACTTTATATTCCTCTACTCTGATCTTTAGTTATTGTTGAATTTTCTAATACTATTGAAGTAACTAGTTCAACATTTTGTTCTGGTACAGGTGCCACCGATTTAGTTATGATCATCTCCACTGCTGATTCTCTCTCATAAATTTTGATTTCATTTTTGTTTTTCTCATCCACATTGACATAAGTGCTCTCCATAATTCTCTGCGATCTTTTATTATAACATCTATATGCTTTTCTTTCATTAGAATAACCAAGAAATATCTCTTCTGGTGCAGGTGCCACTGGTTCAGTTATGATCATCTCCATTGCTGATTCTCTCTCATATATTTTTTTTTGATTTCTATTTTTCTCATCCACATTGACATAGTGCTCTCCATAATTCTCTGCGATCTTTTGTTATAACATCTATATGCTTTTCTTTCGTTAGGTTGTTCTGATAATCATGGTTAGGTCTAAGAGATCTTCTAACTCTTTCCTCAAATCTTGAATTCCTTTTAGGAAATTTAGATGCAAAATGAACTATTTTATTATATGAAAAACATTTAAAAGGTGATTTTCCTTCATACTTACTTCTTGCAGGACCTTTTGGTACTTTTATACCAAATAGGGTTTCAAGTTGTTCAAACTCTTCATCTTCTTTCTTCATTTCCTCTATTTCCTTAGCATATAATTCTTTCTAATCACTCTTGCTGGTAGATGATGTAGATGCATGAAAAGTAGGTTTAGATTTTGCAACTCCAGAAGGACTGAATTCCTCAAGCTCAAAAGCCGATAACTTCCCAACCAAGGTATCCCTATTAATAGAGGTGTTTTCCATTGTTCTCAACTCATTAATTGTAGTATCCTTCATCTTATAATCTAGTGGCAAAGCTCTCAAAGCTTTAGAAACTATTTCATCTTCACTTAGAGATCCACCACAACACTGAATTCCAATGACAATCTCATTAACTCTCTCCATAAAAACAGTAATCCTTTCATCTTCTTCCACCTCTGAGTTCTCATATCTCACCTAGTAACCATCAAGTTTGGTAATTTTATTAGTATGGTCACCTTCATTCAGAGTCTCCAATTTATTCCATATATCCTTCGCAGTTGATTTGTTAGATAGTCCCATAATTTGTTGATCAAAAAGTGCACACAAAAGAGATTCTCTAGCTCTATAATCATTTTCAATATCCTTATCCAAGCCTACCAGAGGAGGATTGCTAGATGTTAGATTATGAGGTGTATAGCCATTCTTAGTGATCTCCCAAATCTCCTTTCTAAGACATCTCAGATGAGTCTCCATCTGAATCTTCCATACTCTGTAATTTGTTCCATCAAACCTAGGAACTTCTCTTTGGAAAACAATAGTAGATGAACTTGATGAACTTGCACTATTAGATGCTATAGCATCTTCCTCAAGTGGTTAAGCTTCTCTAGAGGGCACCTAACTTTGATACCAATTGTTAGATAGCTCAGATAAGTGGAGGACAATTGAGAGTTGGGGGGGGGGGGGGTGAATCAGTTGTCAACAAATCGTAGAACTTTAAGCATTATAACCTTATTACCGAAATACATAAAGAAAATACCAGAATAGAAGACATAACAGTTAAGCACAAATATAAACTGTAGAACATTTACCAACCATCCACAAAAGATAACACCAAAATTTGTACGTGGAAAACCCGGTAAAGGGAAAAACCATGGTGGGAAGCCTACCCATAGTCAAATAATACTTTTGTAGTAAGTATGTGATTAGAATAAGAGGGTCTTGCACATGCAGGAAGGTCAATAGCCTAGAGCGCACTACTCATCAGAAAAGGAGCCTTACTGACTACAAAATAAATCTAGACTACAATCCAGAAGAAGAATGAACTACAAGAATAGAACCTCCTATTCCTGAGTACAGTTCCAGTTAAGCTCAGTACCAGAGGTCTTAAACCTGTTTCACCAACCCCATTCGATCACCTATGATTGACCCAAAAAATCTGCATATGATTACAACTTTATTCACACATAGATAATCCCATAGCCATAATCCCATTAATCCCATTAATCCCCATATGCCCATATGCCCATGATCTATGAAGAGATCTTACATCATATTTATACCAACTTAGGACCTAAACAATGAGGTCGTCCATCAAACAGAGAATATGATAAATTCATAACATAAACTCATAATCTAATGATCAACCAAGTCGGCCTGAGACCAAAACAACATAATCCAATCAATAAACCCAACCAGTAACACATCAGGATCAACTACCAACACATTACATAGACTGGTCCATAACCTAGGCTAATAAGATAGCATTAGGTCCAAACCCAAAAGCCAACACCACCGATCAATAGAAACATGAACAAGATAACCAAAAACATCCTAAAAGCCATCTAGAAGTCATGCCAACATCACTTATCATGTGCATCAAAAGTTCTTCAATAAATCTCAATTGATAGAACCCTTACCGGTGACCAAAAGGCTTACTAGAAAAAATGATAGCTCCTGAGTGATCAAATCCTGAATCGACTGATCGTGATACCCATCTGAATAGCATGAATGAAAAACCTAAACCAATTCCACAAGACAAATCATATTGGAGCATACCGGAACCTATCAGAAGCCGGTAAACAACCAAAACAGTCGGTGTTTCCATCAATGACAAAACATGAATGCAACACATAATCAATTCCTCCAATTGCAAGCAGTTTTGTATGTTGAAGGTTTGAAACATAATCTTTTGAGTGTTGGGAAAATGGTTGACAAAGGTTATGATTTACAGTTCAAGAATGGTAAATGCAAGATCCTAAATGCCTCTCATATAGAGATTGCATATGGAACTAAGACTGAAGGTAATATCTGTTGGTGTTGGAAATAAGCCACACCTGGACCAATGATGGACTGGTCCAAGAGGGGCCAGTAGCTCAGTGGTAGAGAACTCCAGTAGCGTATGGAAGGTCCTAGGTTCAAGTCCTAGCTGGTCCATGTCTCAATATGGTATCAGAGCTAGGTCCAGGCTAGGAGCCCCAAGCACACGAGAGGTCTGGCTTAAGTGGGGGTGTTTGTGTTGGAAATAAGCCACACTTGGACCAATGATGGACTAGTCTAAGAGGGGCCAGTAGCTTAGTGGCAGAGCACTCCAGCAGCCTATGGAAGGTCCTAGGTTCGAGTCCTAGCTGGTCCATGTCTCAATAATATCTTTCATTTGAATGCTGGTGAGAAAAGTTGTTTGATTGCTTAGATTGATGAAAGTTGGTTGTGGCATTGGAGAATCTGTCATGTTAATTTGTATTCAATGATTAAGGTTGGTTCTACTCAAGTTGTTAGAGATCTACCTCAGATTGTTAAGCTTGGTAATCTGGTATATAAAGAATGTCAATTGGGTAAGAAAAAAAGGATTTCTTTCAAGAGAAAATAGTATACATCTAATGGATTGCTAGATCGTGTGCGTAATTTCCTATGTGAACCTACAAATGTTTGAAGTGTTTATGGAGATAGATATTTTATGTTTCTAATGGATGATTGTTCCAGGCTGATGTGGGTAGTCTTTTTTAAGGAGAAATCTGAAGCATTGGACAAGTTCAAGATATTCAAAGTAGAGGTTGAGACTGAGTCAAGATTGAAGATGAAATGTTTGAGATTTGACAGAGGAGGATAATTCTATTTGAGTGAGTTCGATTCATTCTGTGAGAAACATGGGATTGGAAGACAATTATCTACTCCTAGAACCCCACAACAGAATGGAGTTGTTGAAAGGAAAAACATGACTATTTTGGATGCTACAAGGACTATGCTAATTGTAGGGAATATTTCGAAGATCAATTGGAGAGAATCTATTAGCACTATTTTTTACACATTCAACTAAGTTAATATTAAAGGTGATATTGGTAAGACTCCTTATGAGTTATGGTTTGGTCATGTTCCTACAGAGATATTTCAGGATTTTTGGTAGCAAGTATTATATCAAGAGAGATGAGGATATAGGAAAGTTTGATGCAAGAAGTGATGAAGGAATTTACATGGGATATTCAACGAAGAGAAAAGCCTACCGACACTATAATAAGAGACTGAGAAAGATAGTGGAAAGTGCGAATGTGAAGGTTGATGAGAACCTTAGAAAAGATATCAGAGCATGTGGATATGATGATGGTCAGCATGTTGTTATAACACCTATTTAGATTAAAGAATTGAAGAAGAATGATCTAGTAGAAACTATTAATTTGGATGTTGTTGTTGTTGGTGGAGAGTTGCAGGAAACTCAAAATCAGAACAATCAAAAGACTCTAAAGCATGTAATATTGAATCATTTAGAAAATCAGATTATTGGAGATAAAAATAAAGGTGTGATGACAAGAAGAAGGTTAGCTGCTGAAGAGGTATATTTGATTTCCAAAATTTAAACTAAAGATATTGTTGAAGCTTGTAAAGATGAAAATTGGACGAGAGCTATGGAAGAAGAATTAGATCAGATTGAAAAGAATAATACATGGGAGCTTGTGTCTAGACATAAAGATAAGAATGTTATTGGTACTAAATGCCTATTTAGGAATAAATTGAATGAAGTTGGTGAAGTTGTCAGAAATAAAGAAAGATTGGTATGTAAAGGATATTTATAGAAAGAAGGAATTGATTATGAGGAGACATTTACTCTAGTGGCCAGACTTGAAGCCGTTAGACTATTGCTTGTATATGTTGCTTGCTTATAAAGATTTCAATGTGTATTAGATGGATGTCAAGTCAGCCTTTTTGAACGATGATCTTGATGAAGAAGTTTACATTGAGCAACCTGATGGATTTTCATTATCAAATGATGGAGACATGTTGTGCAAACTAAAGAAAGCTCTTTATGGATTGAAACAAGCTCCTAGAGCTTGGTATGCTAGGTTGGATAAGTACTTGCTAAAATTGGGATTTATTTAAGGTACTATTGATAGTAACCTATATTTCAAGATTGAGAATGATAACATTTTGATTGTTGAACTCTTTGTTAACGATATTATCTATGAAGGAGATGATAACTTGAGCATGAAGTTTGTCAGTGATATGCAAAAATAATTTGAGATGTATATGATAGGTGAGATGAAATTTTTCTTAAATTTGCAAATTTCATAGACTAAAAAAGGTATCTTTATATCTCAAGCTAAATATGTGAAGGAATTGTTGAAGAAGTTTAGGTTAGATGACTCCAAAATGGTTGGAACTCCTATGTTGACTGGTTGCAAATCATCTAAAAATGATTAATCTCCAAAAGCTAATCAGAGTTTATACATATCTATGGTTGGTGAACTGCTATACCTTACTCCGACTAGGCCTGACATTATGCATGTTGTATGCATGGCTGTTAGATATCAAGCTGATCCGAAAGAGAGTCATGTCACTTTTATGAAGAGAATATTCATATACTTTAAAGGGACTGTAATGGTTTGTGGTATCCGAAGAATGATGATTTCATGTTATGTGCTTACATTAATGCTAATTGGGCTGGTGATGTTGGGGACTAGAAGAGAACCACTAGTGGTGCATTATTTTTAGGTAAGAAATTGGTTTCATGGGCTAGCAAGAAACAAGATTCAATATCTTTATCTACTATTGAAGATGAGTACATTGATGCTGCTAGTAACTACACTCAGGTAGTTTGGATGAAGAAAATGTTGAAGGATATCAAAGTTAACTATGATGAGCCTACTATCATATATTGTGATAATTCTAGTGCTAATAACATGTCAAGGAATTCAATGAAACATTCAAAAAATAAACATGTGTCAAACAAATATCATTACTTGAGAGAAAAAGTCAATGAAGAGGAAGTGAAGTTGGAATATGTGTCTACAAAGGAACAAATTGCTGATATGTTCACTAAGCCTTTTCCTATAGATACATTTGTCTATTTGAGAGACAAGTTAGGGGTATCCAACCCTCCTAATGAGAACTAGATGAATTGAGTTGCATCTATCCAGTGGACTTCACTATCTTATTTCTTTATCTAAATTGATGAGTTGGTGCTACTCCTCTGGTGGAGTAGTCTAGTTATGTGTTTTAGGGGAGAGATTCATGTTTTATATTCTAAAGGGGAGAGTTTGGTTTTGTATTTTTAGATCATTGGCATTATTGTCAAAGCGGGAGAGAGGCATGTGAAAAACTGTTTTATCTACTTGATCTTAGGTGGAGTTTGTTGGAGTTATTTTTTTTCTTTGCATTGATTATTTTTCACATTCATATATTGTCATCAATGCCAAAGGGGGAGATTGTTGGATATTGTTTCTTCTAGCATATGTTGTTGTCATGGATGTCAACATATTCCTGCTCCAGTGATTTTAGATTGGTTTATTGGGATCATGGTGTGGTGTATGAAGTATTTCTAGTATCATTATATTATTTTGTATTGGCTTTGGTGATCTGGAAAGCTTAATATATCATATCAGATGATCTAGTTTTGCAATTTGTTTATCTGATCAATGATTTACAAATTTTAGTATTTCCTTTGGTATATTCTGATGTGATCAAATCTTGATCTGATATTTTGGAAGACTATTTGAAATGGTCTTTTGTATCTTCATTTTAGATGGTTCATGATTTGGTGCTCCACAAATTATCTTTTCTTCGTAATAGTTGTTGTTGTTTGTGCATTCTTGAGGTTCAGATGTTGATTGATGAAGATTTGATAAGTGGTATTATTGCAACTATTACTGATGATTCTAACATTCTTTCTGGTGTTTCCTAAGCATTTCCTATTTATTTTTATAATCCGCATTAATTTTTGTGCGTGTTCTTGGTGATTTTTCTGAACCGGTGATGTTCTTCGTGTTATATGGTTTTCCTGGTGGTGTAGCATGTTGCGGTTGATCTTGGCATGATTATCAATGGTGATGAGCATTTGGATATTTGGTTTAGGTCCATGTTATGTCATGTATACCATTTTAGTGGTCCGGTGGTCGATCTTTGTATCGTATGATGTAATTTTGTAATTGTGAGTTGAGGGTTTAGCCGACCTTGTTATCAAGGTTGATGATTTGTATAAATAGGTAATATTGTTAGGTAATTTAGGTATCATGGTTGTGTCTGCATTACCAAAGAATGGTATATGTGTGAATAAGGATTCATCCTTCAAAATTGTGATTGAGCAGAGATTGGTGTTCCAGAGAAGACAAATGAGCTTAACCAAAATAGTCATCATGCATTTGGAGATGCTATTCTTTTAGTTCATTCCTTCTAGATTGTAGTCCTGATCTTGTTGTAATTCAGTGATACTTTCCTAAGGGTTTTACCCTTCTGAGTTATTATATTCTGAGTAGTGAGCTCTAGATAGTGTGCCTAAATGCATGTGTATTCCCCATTATAATATTTTTACATATTACTACAGAGTATCATCTTATTGTGGATAGGTTCCCACCATGGTTTTTCCCTTAACTGGGGTTTCCATGTCAAAATCTTAGTGTTGTGTGTTTTGTTGTTTATTTGCTTATCTTTGTTGTTGCTACAGTTTATCATATTTTTTTCTGTGGTAAGTTTGTAGATATGATGAAAACTGATTCTCCCCCCTCCCCCTCCTCTCAGTTTTCCTTCATTGTCATTTTTTACATTCACATCACCTAGAGACTCATCTAGCATGATCTTTAGAAGCTTCTCATTAAGAAACTTCATTGTATCATTAATCAGTTTTATGCAATACACCTATGACAAGATAAAATTATTCCATGTTATGTGATAGAGTGTTATACAAATATAATGTGTGAAGAGGTGATAGTTCATTAAGGTCCATTTGACCTTGGGAAATAGGTATCTAAAGTACCTTAGTAGTAACCATTGGTGAAAACTTCATCTATACCAATTAAAATTCTAATATAGATTATCTCAAGGGTTCAAAAGATTGTCTACTAGATATACTTCTTCTCTCTTCCTCTATTCCCTTATCCTTCTCCTTCTCCTTCTCCTTCTCCTCTGGAATCTTATCTTCCTTCTCTTCTATCTTCTCCTTCTCGACTATCTTCTCCTTCTCCTTTGTCTTCTCCTTAAAAAACACTTCTATCAAATTTTCTAAAATCTTATCTATATCCATCTAGTCATCCAGATCAATTCCTAGACCTACATCGCCACTTATCTACTCCATTCTGAACTAGTTCCAATGTTTTTCTTCTCTAAAGGAGAAAGTCCTCTTCAACTCTTATATAGCCTCAATTGCTACATATTCAGTCTTCTTGACCATCCTCTAATAGTCATCCATATCTACTCACATTATAAGGTTCACTCTTTCCTTTGTTCTAAATTTTGTATTAAGAACTTGCACAATCTTGGTTCTATCCTTCTTACATAAATGTTTTCTCACTGTGTCTAATGCTCATGTCTATCTATTAGACTTGTTTATCACTGTATCCTTCTTTCTATCATAGCTTCTAATAAGTCATTAGGAAACTTATCAACAATATTACTAATAGTCTTATCAAAAGTGATCAAATAATTGATAATAGACTTTTCTATTTTCTCCCTATCAGATAAAGGGGTATCATTTTATAAGCCTATAGCCATATCTAAAGTCTCATATACATAGATAGCATTTACCAGAATATGAATATCAAGTGGTTGAAAATTAACATCAATTGGTCGGGTTCCTGGCTTCTTCTTCACTTCCTTCCTCTTCTTGGCTAGGGTCTCTACTAGAGAGACTAGATTTCTCTTCCTTTGACTAAGAGGCATAGTGTCCTCTCCAGTCTCATCATCTTAAATTTTCATTTTTATCCTTGTAAACCTCTTCCTAATCATAACATTTCCTTTTCCACTTCTTCATATGTCTTTTTACTCTCACCTTCATCAACAAAAAGATGTAGACCTTTCTTGCCTTTCATCACTTTTTGTATAGGTATTTGTCGCTTCTTTTCACTTGTCACCAATTTTTACCAAAGGAGAGGAAAAAAAATTCTTTAAATGTAGGGGAACATTTCTTTTAATAAAGCTTCTCCATTCTCTTTGCATGTTCTTTCTCAACTTTCTACTTGATTATTTTGTTTAAGATCTCTGTAGTAGTTCAAAAACTCTCTTCATTTGGATCAACCAACACCTTCAATAAAGTATCAATGTTCTTTTCAACCTATTCCAGAGATACCTCATAAGGTAACTCAGAAAACCATGCAATCCTTGGCCCAATAGCATCAATGTAACAACAATCCAGGTACTCACGAGAAAAGTAATTTCATTCTTTTATTTCCTAATCAATTCATTAGGGATCCTCTTTCTAGCTTGCATCCTGATTCAATTTTTTTTGAACCAATACTAATATTTCTTGTATTATTAATCTATATCATTTTTAAAGCTTCTAATATATTGTTTTATTTACACCCCAATAGAATGCAACTTGTTGCAGACCTTACTCCCTATGCTTGGAAGCTCATTCATAAGCATGAAAGACAATTTTATGATCAAAGACCCATACAAAAATGTATACTTTTCACTCTTCGTCCTTTTAAGGTTTTCTAGAAATTGTAGTCTCAAAATTTTTCATAGATCAATGATCTCACCTTGAACTACCATCTAACACACTACATAGATTGCAGTGGGGCTAGAAAAATTGTCTCAATTATAAAAGTGTATATTATATGCTAGTCCCTTGATAACATACTTGACACCTGAATCAACTATATATTCCATTGTCATATATATATTATATTAGATAATACACTACTCAAATTTTCTAATGTTTCATCCTTTGCAATGTTCATCACCTGGATAGTGCCAGAGGAGCATAATCTAGTCAAGGCTCCAATCACATCTTACGTTCAATTCTATGAGATCGGTCAAGAAACATCACAACATCATGAATACACTTAAAATAATTTTAATCCATGCATACTCATAGCTATAGTTGGGTAATCCTTTCAAAATGTTGAAACCTAAGTTCTACTAACTTCTTCCATAAATCATTAAACTTTACTTGACAAACTTCTATCAAGGGGACATGGATATAAGCTCTAACATCTTTAGGTAAACTAAGTTTGTTGCGACCCTCAAAAAATATCATTCCTTGTGACATATCATAGCCACAAATGGATAAGGTGTGAATACTAGTTGTGATTCAAATATGGATTGACAACAATTACTGTAGCTACTTTGTACCACAAATTTTTTTTTTATAACCTAGGGTTTGTAGGAAAAAAATTGAATTACATTATCATGCTAGAAATATCTTTCACACTAATTATATCTTGAATTCACAAGATCACAAGTGATAAAAATAAATTCAAAAATCTAACTTATCCATCGCATCCACCTACTTAAGGTTTTTCAATATAAATGCTTTTAATCCTCATACTCAAAAAGTTGATACTCTATTTTGCCAAAAATCTCAAAGATCTTTGTGAACCATCACAAAAATCTAAAGTGCTCTAAAAATTCCTTCATAACATTTATAATTGTGAAAACAATATAACATTCAAAATGCCAAAGGGGTTCATAAGGTCTTTAATCAATTGTCCCCTTCAAATAATTTCCTTTGTCTAATCTGTGTAGGAAGCATTTGTATCACCAGTAGGTACAGATCCATCAACAATCTTTCCTTCTATATTCTCATCAAATTTCTTCACCCAAGTATTCTACACATTTTCCTTTTCTTCAATGAATTAGTCTTCTTTATCGTACTAAAGGTATTCTCATTCTTTCCTCTATAGAACCCAGTAATATGTTCTAATTTAGTTTAGTTATAGCTTGAGTTAGACCTTGTTGCTGACCATTTCCATTCAATCTAACATTATAGCTACATGCAATAGTCTTGTGACCAAATTTGTTGCAATCAGAGAAATATTCATTGAATAACTGAATATTTCTATCATAGTTTGTATTCACATATCCATTCCACACAATCCTATAACAACACTCATTTCCCTTATGACCAAACTTATTGCAAGAGTAGAAATGACCATTAAATAATTGAGATCTAATTTGATTTCTACATTTACTAGTTTTATGTCCAAACTTACCGCATGCAAAATAGTTACCATTAAAGGATGATGAATACTTGGTTTGAGTAGGAGGAGGCTTCCTAAAACTATTCTTATTTTAAAAAGGAATTTAGCCTTTTTAATATTCATTAGTCCTATTTAATTCATCCTTGACATTTTCCTTTCCTTTCTCCTTGCTCGAAGTGTTAGAATATTTACCTGTTTAACACGGGGGCTTCACTTAGTGAACTTGGGTTATATCACATGCATTCAAGGCATACTAAAGAATCCCCCTATTTTCAAAAAATATTGCCCTAGATTTCTTTTTTTCCTCCCTCTCCCAATACATAGCCTAAATTAAAAACCCCCCTATTTTCACTAGATATTGCATTTTTTCATAGCTCAAATTAAAAATCCCCCTATTTTCATGGATAGGCAATATATTATACCCTCATTTTTGGGTTATTACACTCAAATTTGATATGTAGCTTTGTTTCAAGACCATGAATGGTCTTCTTTCAATCTTCAACTTGCTTTCTCAAATAATCAATGCATTCATCTGCTTTCTTGTTCTTTTCTCTGCTTCCATCCAAATCAACAAAAGCATATCTCAATTCTCATTCAATATCCACTATGGCTTCAATGTCCCATTAATTTTGTTCCATATAATAAAAATCTTTCTTAGATTCAAACATTGTGTTCAAATCCTTGATCTACCTCACCTATTAGATTGTTTCTTCAAGAACCTCACAATGATACCATTTATTGAATACTAAGATTCTATGTAGAAAACTCAATGAGGGAAAACCATGATGAGAACTATCCCACTATATAAAAAATAGGTTACAATGTTTTAGCCTAAAGGCCAAGCAAGCCCACTAGTCTTGATATGGACTTACATTACTGAGATGCACAATCTTATTGAAAGATACAATAGAGTATTGCAAACATTAAATATTTCTTATCTAGGGAAAGATACAAATCATATGAGATTACAATATTAATACAATTGAATTATAGAGAACCACATCCTCTGATATGCTAATTACAATCTACTATCAATACATAATTGAAACTGCCTTTATTATTGTTGAACAACACTTGCACACCTTCACACTTACACAATATCAATTAATCACACCATGTATACAATTTTTTTATTTTATTCCAAAAGAACTTCATCCTTTATATACCATTCACAATCAAAATAACATCAACTAGGTTAGCCTAAATTGATGTAATGTGTAGGTATAAATAGTCAGCCTCAAAATAATCTTTGAGGCCATTTGAAAGGTAGAATGAGACATGAGAATCATCACATCATGTTGACACACTTTCTAATCCATCCCAAATCAATTCTTATAGTTCCACACACTATCACATACACCAAAACATCATTAGTTGGCTCCAAGAGATAAAAATATTAATATCCACTAACCAGACTAACACCAAAAATGATGTAGGAAACCCAAAACACTTTCCAATGCATCCCATAGCATCATGAAACACCAACATACAAAAATCATTGAGTCACACCACTAAAATCACTAAAGGTAGAGGAATGTAATGCATTCCTACTGTAAAGTTGAAAATTGGATCCTAATGACTCCCCACCTAGTAGAGAGAAAGGAAGCCACTAGGATGCTTTTTACTTGGAGGAACTCTACATTAAAAAGAGGGGCTTGAATGCACTAGATCCAAATCCAATGGAAACAAGGATGTGAATTCTAAATGGATTGCAAGGGTTGAAGTGTGATTTACCCTCTTTTGTAAATGTGAAAGTTGACTTGTTGACTATGCAGAAAAGAGAGAGGAAATGAGTGAAATGAGGGGTTACCAGTTCAGGATCATGCTGTAACTTTGGATCTAAGCTAATTAGAATGATACAGATCTGTCCTACAAATTTTGATAAAATTCGTCTGGACCGTGGTAGGAATGTACATGGTCCTCCACAAAATCCATGAAATGAAAAGGGTTCTTTTGTCTCTACAAATGAAGCCCAAACCTGCAATTACAACTATGCACCTACAACCTACACACATAAAAGAGAGGGAGAATGGTTGTGGATAGGGGTTTTCCTCAATCAAACCCTGGTTAAGGAATCAACCTTGAAAAAAAGTGATTGCAAATACTTGAATGTAAACAATGGAAATGTATACCTTGTAGATTTGCAACTTGTTGATGATGATTGCTTTTCTTCTTGAATGTAACCACAAATGTTGTATGAAATGGCACGTATCATGACAAAACCCTAACACACACACACATGCTTGCAAATGAATGTTGTAATGTTGCTCCAATGCATGAATGAAGAAGACTTGAATGCTTGAATGCTTGATGATGGCCTTGAAATCCCATATCTTATCCTTATGTCTCTCCTCCTCCCAAATGAGGGAATTGAATCCCCTTTTATACATGCCTCAAAGATTAATTTTCAACCATTGAAGGCTAACAAAGAGGAATTACAAACCCCAAAGGCAAATTATGCATTGGAAACTGGGAATATGTAACTTAGGGACACCCTAAGGGGTGGGGATAGGGGCGCCATAGTGTTATTCTAGGGGGATAGGGGTGCCACCCCTCTATCCTACCTTATTTTGGCACCTAGATAGAGTGTAGATTCTAGACAAGGAGGGTTCAAGGATGAAAATGAAGAAAAGGGGTCTCGATTAGGAAGGAAGATGTCATCGCTGAGGTGAGGACCTAAAATTTGGTTAAAATTGTAGGGGTCGCAATTTTATGACACTACATTTAAATCCCACTTTAGCGGGAGTATGGCCTACACCAATATTATTGGTAAAGTAGAAGAAAAGGAAAGATGAAGATGAGGGATATGGAGCAATACCACAAGGAGTATAAGACACCACTAATATTAAGGATCAAAAAGCCCCCAATCTTAGGGTCTCAACTCACACCAACATACACAAGATAACACAAAACAAAAAGGTACAAGAAACTTAAAAACAAAGACAAAGCGCAAAAGGACACACCACAAGAACAAGACACAAGATGACATCATCCATGAACCATCAATAGTAAAACTATGAGTTCATGAGAAGAAGAAGAAAGAGAACCTAAATACACACTTTGGTGATCCATGAGAAGAAAGGTGAAGAAAAAAGAAACCATGGATGTCTTTCCCCTAAAACTAGGTGATCCATGGAGAGAAGGACATGGAAAATATTGCCCCTAGAGCCTGTCTAAGTGATCCATGTAAAGAGAGAGAGTGAGAACACCATTAATTCCACTCAACCTCATGCACGTGTGTGCAAGTGAGGTTCGAAGTGCCTTATAGGAGTCTATGCTCGAGTATGCTATAACCTGTATAGAATGTATAGTACAAGTGTCAAGAAAGGTGTGACATCCCGCTCTAAGACTCTATGCTCTAGTTCTAAGAATAATCACCCTACATAAAAGGAAAGTGGAGTCATCTTGCTCTAAGAGACCATGCTCTGGTTCCGAGAATGACCCACTGTACAAGAAAAGAAGTAGTGAAGACATCTTGCTCTAAGAGTTTGTGCTTTGGTTCCAAGAATGACCCATTTTAAAAGGTAAAAGTGAGGACATCTTTCTCTAAGAGGCTTCCCTTTGGTTCCAATAATGTCTCAATATACAATAAAAGTAATGAAATATTTCTCTAAGAGGCTTCCCTCTAGTTCTAAGAATGTCCCATTATACAATGCATGAGAGAAGTATAGTATATAGGAGCAGTGTGGGTGCCCACCCTTTAAGATGTCAACATAGGTTAATGTTGATATCTTAAGGAAATAAGAACAAGGGTACCTACTTTCATCACAAAGAAGATATCTGCTATGCAATGATGTCATAAATCCAAGCAAGAGAGGGAATACTCTTCAAGCAAGGATAAGATAGTTGAAAAGAGACATCTTATTGTAAGTGTAAAGGTGATCCTTGGAGGAGAAGACAAGTTTGTTCCAAAGAAATCTACCCACAAGAGGAGTTGTCTTAGACAAATATAACATCTTCTAGAACAAATCAAAGGAGAGAATAAGAATTGAAATCTTCCTCATATTCCTAAGTGAAAGGGATTCTTGATGAAGGATGACTCACTTTTAACCCCTAGAGGGATGGGTGAATTTATTAGAGATGTACATTACCAAGTGTAAAAGAGGTCGTATTCAAGGACTAACACCTCTTGTATAAGAGATTATCCTTGAGTGAACAATAATAATACCACACAAGGAATAACATCAAATAATAGAGCTCACACCATCCACTTAATAGGGCTAAGTGGACCCCTAAAGAAGGAGAGAAAGAAGGATCATTTTCCCTCAAGCTAAGGGACAATGAGAAGAGCTTACACAATCTACTAGAAAGAGATTAAACATAAGAAAATGTGCAATGAACTTACATGAACACATACAAGAAAAGACATTAGTAAATTTAAAATACACATCTCAAGAAGTGGTAATCTTCAAAAGGAAAAAAAAACATCATATATTCCCCAAGGGGGATTAATCATAAAACCATACCAATGTAAGAAATGATAATCACATATGAAAAATGCAGCCCCTTAAAGAAATGATGATAAGAAAGAAAAGGGAAAGGAGTGAAAATCCTTGCCCCACAAGTGAGGAGAACAAGAAGAAACATTACACATATTATGATGGTGATTAGTTCAAGTGATATGTCGTCCCAGTGGAACAAATCCTTTCAAGGAAGGAATGCCTACCTCTCAAGAGATCATTCCCTGCTAAGGGGCATATCATACTTGCAAATAATTGAAACCATAGAAGAGGTAATATTTACAAGAGAATTAAGGTAAGAGAAGAAGTTCAGTACTCATTAAAGATGCCCCTCTCCAAAAAAAGATGATAAACAAAGAACAATTATATGCTCACATAAGAATAACCCTATGCAAGAAAAGAGACCTAAAAATGAATATTGCACAAAGATAGAGATAAATGTATAGAAAGAAATAGACTTCATGTTGCTACCCCAAAGTATGTTAAATTGAAACAATACCACCACTAATGATAAAGAGCTCCCATTAAATGGGATAATTATGCCATAGGGTGAAGAGCAACATGAAGGAAAAATAAGTGCTAAGGAATGATGTTTTTACCAAGAAATATAGCTAGATCTATTGTGAGACAAATGCGTGCAAGATCATATTGCAGTTGAACAAATCTCTTAAATGCATAACATGTTCCAAGAAAATGTGAATATGAATAATGAAAAATACAATATTCAATACCTTTCACTTGCTTAAGATTTAAGTTTTTATTTTGAGGAAGAAAGAAAATATTCTTGTCATATTGCAATCTCCAATAGATTCTTGTAGCTAATCTGTCAGGATGGTAAATATCATCTTGACATAAAGGAGAGAGTTTGTTAGAAGGAGAAGTTTCATTATCCACAATTCTAATTTTGCCACTATGTATGTCATCTTGAATAGATTTTTGAAAATCAGGGCAATCATCAGCATTATGGTCATGGGATTGATGAAATGAATAAAAAGGATGTTTTGAAGAAGAAGCATTCTTGCAGGCTCTCTTGATTTGTTGTTTTTCAAGGTAATATTGAAAGTATTGAAGCCTAAGGAATTCATCTAGAGAAAGAGGGGTATCACTTCCTAGGCCTCTTGTAGTAGTTTGTGTAGGAGGGTTTATAGGGACATGAATTCCATGATCAAATTTCCCAATTCCTTGTCCTTTAAAACCTCATTTTGTAATTATATGAAAGCCACGACTATAAGAATATTGCAATTGACTAGATGAAGGAACAAGATCATGAATTTCTTTGAACTATGATGTGTAACGAGGCAGAAAAGGATTTGTAGATGAAGGAGGAGTATCATGTCAAATGACAATCTCTTTGCCTTTATTAAGCTTATTCTTTTTGGAAGATTGGGGAAGAACATATTCATCATCTAAAAGCTCATTTTGAGTGATTTCTATGCAAGGGGAAAGGTCATGAATAAAATGCATGACATCATCCTCCCTACATAGACTTTGATGTTGAAGATAGGTCTTATGATAATAAGGAGGATCTAAAGATGTAAGAATGTTGATGTTTTTGTATTGTCCCTCTTTCTCAAGGGTATGTATATGAGGAGAAGATGGGTCCATATTACTTTCCAATGTTTGCTCTCTTGTAGAAAGATCATTGGGTAAAGTAGTAGATCTCATTTCATCTACACAAGATACCCTAGGAGAGGTACAAAGGTTAGGATCTCTAGGTTTAGTATCTACAAAAGATTTAAGATGATTAACATATGAAATGTATTTTGTTAACAATGTCACCATAATGCAATAAATGATACATGAAATCTTTTAGATCAAATTGAAAAGAAAATAATTTGGAAATACTAACAACACAATATGACCAAGTGCTATGGATAAAGAGAAGCAAGAGGAAATGAAAGAAACTCTTATCCGACACATGATTGTAGTAAATATATGGGAAAGAGAAAGTAAGTCCAATTTATTAATTGCCATTAAAAGTATCTTAAGTGAAATCTAAATTTGCTGGAAAGGGAGATCTAAAAATTAGGACCTTTTTATGAAAATTAATTTTAAGATGTGAATTTGATGAATTTTTAATTTGTGTTTGACCTTAGAGAGTGTTAAAATTGATAAATTTCACTGATTTTTTGGATTTGAGCAGAAAAATACAGTCAATTCCATCTCCCAAAATTTCAAGAAAAAGGCCAAGGATCGTGGCGGGAGTGCACACGGTTCGACCAACTTTTTTTCAAATTTTAAGGAATGATAGAAATTATGATTTTAGTGTAGAATCCAAAAAAAACTGCTGATTTGGAGATGTGTAGATTAGTCAAACTTGCAGTCAAAGATAGAAAATAGAAGAATCTTAAAAATTAGGGTTTTATGATTTAAGTACTAGATTTTCAGAATAAAGAGATAGATTTGAATTGCAATTTTGAAATATAAATCAGATCTGTAACAAGCAATTAAAATTTTACACCTCACAAGCTTCATTTTCTCAAAATGAAAAATTAGGGTTTTTATGCAATTAACCTCTAAAATTTGCAAATAGATCAAACATGAAATTGAAAATTTGAAATTCAAATTGAAATAAGTTAGATATAAGAATGAGAATTCGGAGTTAATGTGTAAGATGTTGGGTTCACCAAAATGTAAAGTGGAAAATTGGATCCTAGTGACTCCCCACCTAGGAGAGAGAAAGGAAGCCACTAGGATGATTTTTACTTCGAGTAACTCTACATTTAAAAGAGCGGCTTGAATCCACTAGATCCAAATCTAAGGGAAACAAGGATGTGAATTCCAAATGGATTGTAAGGGTTGAAGTTTGATTTATCCTCTTTTGTAATTGAGAAAGTTGACTTGTTGACTATGCGAAAAAGAGAGGAAATGAGTGAAATGAGGGGCTACCAGTTTGAGATTGCATTGTAACTTCAGATCTGAGCTAATTAGACTGATATGGATCTACCCTACAAATTTGGAGTAAATTCGTCGAGACTAGGGCGAGAATGTATGTGGTCCTCCACAAAATCTGTGAAACAAAAAGGGTTTTTTTGTCTCTGCAAATGAAGCCCAAACCTGTAATTATAGTTGTGCACCTGCAACCTACACATAGAAAAGAGAGGGAGAATGGTTTTGGATATAGGTTTTCCTCAGTCAAATCCCGGTTGAGGAATCAACCTTGGAAGAAAGTGATTGCAAATGCTTGAATGTAAGTAACGAAAATGTATACCTTGTAGATCTATAATTTGTTGATGATGATTACTTTTATTCTTGAATGTAACCTCAAATGTTTTATGAAATGGTATGTAACATGAAAAAACCCTAACACACACACATGCTTGCAAATGAATGTTGTAATGTTTCTCCAATGGATGAATGAATAAGACTTGATTGCTTGAATGCTTGATGATGACCCTGAAATCCCATATGTTATCATTATGCATATCCTCCTCCTAAATGACGGAATTGAATTTGATTTTATGCATGCCTCAAGGATTAATTTTCAATGAGTGAAGGCCGACAAAGAGGAATTACAAACCTTAAAGGAAAATTAAGCATAGGAGACCGGGCAGACCTAACTTAGGGTCATCCTAAGGGGTGGGGATAGGGGTGCCACACCCCTATCCTAGGGGGATAGGGGCACCATGCCGTTGTCCTAGAGAGGAAAGGGGCACCACAACTCTATTCTACCCTATTTTGGGGCTTGGATAGCGTCTAGTGTCTACACAAGGAGGGTTCAAGGATGAAAATTCAGAAAAGGGGTCTCAGTTAGGAAGGAAGATGTCATCATCGAGGTGAGTACCTAAAATATGGTTGAAATTATAGAGGTCACAATTTTATGACACTGCACCTACAAACTCACTTTGTCACTACACAAGCCAATACACAAACCAATATAGCTTCAACTATAGATCAGATAAGAGCCTCAAAACTAAGATATTTCAATAATTTACATCAAATAACATCATATTACTACCACAAGAACTGATGAAGCAATGCACCACAATGGGGACACAAAATTTTTAGAATACACTAATAGAGTATTCATAAAAATATTCACACTTAGCAAATACCAACTACTACCCATTGATATATTCTCCAAAGATTCTGAAAAGCCATGATACAAATGGATATACTATTTGAATCATCTATAATCCATTTTCATACATCTACAGGAACACAAAATCAATCCTCTATTAATGCACTAATTGAAAAATATATCTAGACTAAAGATATTGACAAGTTTGACAACATATCACACATTGAGGCCAAATATATCAATAATTTTTACATCAATGACAATAAAAAAATAATATTTGCAATGCTACATACATTATTAAAAAATATAAAGGTAAATTTTTATTCAATTATTAAATCTAAAATTAATGCTTCAAGAACATTAGTATAAGACATGGTTCTATTTAATCATCAATTTTATTTTTCTATTGATGACAAGCATAATTTTACACAAACATTAGTCTAAAATAATTTTTAAATATTAATGAATTTAATTAATTTTAATCTATATATTCTCAAACAATTGAAAAAAATATATTTATCTCTAATATATGACAAACATGAATTAATATTATATTTACTCAAAAATGCATGAAATTGAGGCATAAATATTAACTTGCATGGTTTTCTTTATTAACACTTATCAAAATATTAGTCATTACTTAATTAGTTTCCACAAAAAATATAGCCATACCAAAGAGTTTCTATTCTTCAAACATAATTAGTATAAAAAAATCATCTAGATAAATAGTTTGAGGCCACATTATAATTTTTTTATGGTCTTACCACTAAATATTAGCCTTAACCAAATGATTAAATATGTGATGTTACAAATAACCTATCAATTTTAAGACAACATTAATGGTATCTATCTTTTCTATCTCATCAACTAATACGACAATGTAACTATATGCCGAAAGTTGCGAATGCAAAACTAACAAGATTGGAAATATGAAACTAAAAATCAAACACACACATATTTCAACCACATTCAAGATTAGGATGCTATGAAGGAAGAAAAGCAGAAAAACAAAATAAGAACTATTAAACTACAAACTTTAGACTATCCTTCAATTTGATAGTCCCTTAATTTGATGTGTTCTTTCTATATTGTATCTACTCAATTTTGCTTAATGATAGTGAATGCAAGATGAGGATTACACTAAAAATGAGATGCAAGATGGATGTGAAATGGTTAATGGATGTGCAAAAAAGTGATTAAACAATTCTAAATTATGAGGGTATGAAAATGAAAGTGGATGGATAGAGAAAGAAAGTGAGCGGATTAAATAGGCTATAATGAGAGATGGAGAGGTTTGAGAATGAGACACGTGTCCTTGAGAATGACACATTTCATGGATGAGAATGACATGTGTCCTTGAGAAGGACAAGTGCCATTGGAAGGAATGACATGTATCTTTGAGGAAAAATGCCTATTTGGGAATGAGAGACCCAAATAGGAAAGTTATATTCCCAAAACAGAGATATTTCCATGTTTTAGGATATTTGGGATATTTTCCCAAATTTTAAGAAATTTCCCCAAATTCGAAGACATTTTCTTCAAATTTTAGGAAATTTAGGATATTTTGGGAATGTGAAAACATATGGTGAGGGTTATGGGATAAGGTTGACCAAAACCCTCTGTTAACTAGGTAGGTTAGGTTAGAGGAAGGGTTAGTTGGGGGTTAAATCTAGGAGGCATGTGGAGAAAAATATAATTAATTAATTAAATTAATTAATTTTATGAAAATATTTGGGAAGAAAAGTTCAACGTGAATTAAATAATCAAATTGTACATTTGATATATTTAATAGAAGAAAGAAGGCAAATTTAATGAATTAATTGATTTATGATTATCAAATAATAAAAAAGGGACTATATCATAATTCATGAAATTAATTAATTGGAAGGAGGGAACATTAATTAATTAAATAATACATAATTATTTAATTAAAGGCATCCAGGATAACTAAATTAAATTAATCAAATCAACCAAATTTAGGTGTGTACATTACTCCCCTCTTCGTGGTGGTGTTAAAATAGCATCAATGTGAAGACCTAAAGATACCAATAACTCAAGGAATAGAGAGTGAGAAAATGCCCCAGGAGGACAAAGGAATAGGTATTGAAACCTAAAAGTGAAAATAGATAGGAAATAGGAGTCAATGAAAATACAACAAATAATATGCATGATATGATCATGGAGCATGAGCACCCTTGAAAATGGGCTAGCATGTAGTGAGAAATTATTTTTATTAATCATTATATATGATGCACCAAGGTATGGGGAACCAAGGTGATTCCATAACCAATGCATGGAATGACTCAACAAAAACAAACAAAAAAAGGTTAGTATAGCACCATATAGAGTTACAAAGAAGTTTGTGGGAAATGATGCTAGAAAAACCACGAGCACAAGATATGCCCTAGTGTAACATGAGATAGCTGAGACCTCATGAGGGTACAAAGAGGGACACATCCAGAGAACACATGCAAGAAAAAAGAAACCAAGACCATGCCCCATGTTTCGTCAGTCATAGCACACCATGATATAAACAATCATGGCGACTGTGAAGAGACAAAATGATGAAGCTGAAATAAATATAAACAAAGATAAAAAATAAATCAAAGCCAAATTGAATGTCTCAAATATCTTTTGCCAAAAGGATAACTAACATATGCGATTCAATGTTGTCTAAGTAGAGGAAGGAAACATCCTATGTAGATTGATGATTGGATGAGGGATTGACAAGACTAGATGACAAAAGGTACTTGATATGATCGTGATGACAAAGATGCTTAAGGATGATTGTTGAAGAACTAACTGATGAGATATGATCTTGAGGATACACAACTCACTAATGTAAAGGACGAGACCTAAGGACACATATGCACAAGTGGTCCTAGATGGAAACACACAATCGATGCTATGTACAAGACACTATTTACAAGATGCACAAGAGCTATAGATAATGGATGTGGACCTAGAGACAAACATGATGTTTCTCTGTTGACATTTGCATCAAGATTGCATTAATGAAATGTTATGTTGTCATTGATGTCAATTAACTAGTAATGATATTATTATAATGTTGTTTTGTAACCGGTAGGTAAGTTTGTGGAGTGAACCAGTATTGCGAAGTAATGGAGAGTTGAACCAGTAAACCCTACCTGTTGATTTGATAAACCCGAAATGATTAAGTTTGGTGAATTGGTTATATTGGTTTATGATCTGATGATGAGCGGTAATCCTTATGACACATATGCATATTATATGAAGAGAGTTTCAAAGTGTTTTTGGCACGTTGAGATAATGATTTTTATCTTGGGAATGAGAAAGTATATTGAATGTAATGCAAAGTGTGTGATGATTTATTGAGTTTGATAAAGTGATGATCAAGGAGTGGTGGAGGATTTCTTGAATGATGTGAAAAGATTGTTATGTAATCCAATGGTCATACTTGAATTGATTTGTTTGTAATCTCTATGAGAGAATTAGGTTTTTATTGTGTTACCGACCTATTGATTTGTTTATAAGGTCGATGAGTTGTTTTGTTTTAGATTTGGCAAAGTTTTAGTTCAGTGTGTGGTTGCCGAACCGGATGATGTATCTATAGTTTGTGTAAAGGCAGATAGGAGCATGAAAAGGATCTGAACAAGCAAGTGTAGTGCTATTCAAACAGATCAACAAACTCCTATTGTTTTCTAACAATTACATTAGTCAAATCCCCTAACTAGGTAAGCTCTAACAAACTTAGTGTTATTTAAATCCTCTAACTAGGTGGTCCATTAGCTTGGATTTGAAATCCTCTACTGAGGTTACTCCTCATAGAGTATTACTTCTAATAGGGCATTATAGTCAATCCCTTAACCGAGTGGTCCCTAATAGGATCTGTTCTTAATAGGACTTTTTGTAAAAGCTTTAATAGGCTTGCCTCCTAATAGGGTGAACTTCAGAAAAGTTCAGATAGTTAACTTGTGAGTCTCATCTCACTATGGTTTTTTGCATTTGGGTTTCCATGTCAAAAATATTGTGTCAAGTGGTGAATGTTTTTGTGGTTATGTTTTCTATGCTTGAATTTCTTAACTACTTAATCGACTTTGATATGTCATGTTAACTGGTAGCAATATGAAATGAGGTTTTACTTATGTCAGTTAAAGTATTTGGATGTTTGTGAAGTTTCAAGTTGTTTATTGTGAATCTGTTGTAACAAACAACTGGTTTATCTTGAAAGTGATATTGCTTTTATAGTTCAGTGGTTTAACTTGTCAGTTCTAAGTTTACTTTGAGAGGTTGATTTTGAGATTGGTGAAGTTATTATCAGTTTTTCTATCTACTAATTAACCCCCCCCTCTCAGTAGTTGACCAATTCCTTATCCTTTCATCATACCATCATTCTCTAGTGAAGATGAAAATTTGTGATGTGTTGATCATTGATGAGGTGTTGTTGATGTGGGAATAATGTATTCCAAAAAAACACAAGCATTGGGAAGGATGCATCCTAATGATGGTGATTGGATTATGATCAAGGCTTCAAGAAAGGCTAGGGACAATACCAAGGATGTGATTGGATTATTTAATTAGTGTGTGATGCTAGATAGCTAAAGGAGATAGATAGGATTTGCATGTGATGGTGGATTGGGAGAATTAGATGGATTCATTGGATGGATGACATGTGATTACATGGGGATAGCCTAGAGCTAGATACCAATGACAAGAGATGTAAGAGGTGATATAATTATATAATGAGAAGGATTGAGAAATGGAGGACAGGATGAAAAGACTTTGTAGATGGAAGCATTATAGATGTGGTTGCGGGATGAAAGGATGAGGAATGAAGGGATAGTAGTAAATGAGGATTTGGAGAGCATCAGGTTATGGATGAAGGGATGGAGGAACTGAGGTATAAGGATTGGCGGATGTATGGTTTAGTGAATGGACAATAGGTGTGATAGGGTCTCTAGGGACTATGTCAAAAAGGGATACGATGCCCTTTTTAAAATATTTCACATGTAGCGAGGCACTAGTAGGGATATGATACAAGCAAAGATAGGATGATAGTATTTTGAGGGAAGTGAATGGACGATAGGGTGAAGGGTGGATAAGGACTATGAAGGTATGCAGAAGGATTATATGGGTAGGAGGAGGGATCAGTGGATAGGAAGAATAATGGAGGAAAAATTGTGGTGAGGAAGTAGATTCCAAGAGGTGTCCAAAGAATGTGTACATGATGGCCTTTTATTTTTATCAAGATACAAAGGAGGATGGAGGAAGTCAAATTTATTAGATATGTTGTGTATGGTAGGTAGATGAGATGGAGGAGGTGATGGCTAGATGTTTACAAGAACATGCCACCAAGTGTAGTGAACAAAAAGATGGAGGGATTACACATGAAACCTATTTGCTAGGTTTTCATGATGGTAGTTGTCCAAGGTGCCTCTTTGCCAATATTTCACCATGGGACAAATTTTTCTCTTTACTCTTTTTTTTCCAATTTTTATTTTTTTATTTTTTATGTTTTTCAAATTTTCAATTTTTGGTGGGGGAGGAAATTGGTGGATGGAGATGGATGATGGAAAATGGATTCAGAGGATAGGTAATAATAGAGATGGATGGAGGACTCAAAAATCATGTTTCATATCCATGTAATAGTAGCCCATTGGATGTTGGTATAACAAAATTAGGAATGAGTTGATTATGCAAAGGCTTCAATCAAATGGTTTTTATGGGGGATATATGGGAGATAAGGGATATTGTGGTGGAAAGTGTATTGATGGAATGACGTAGAGTGAGTGTGATGGGGAGATATTGTTAGGACCAACATTGACACATGTGGGGGATGTGGGATGAGTGGAGGAGGAATGGAGGGAGTATATGAATATGATAGAGGAGTGATAGGTAGCTTAGAGACATAGGGAACCAAAATAGATTTAGGAGATGGAGGGAAATGATGTTTAGCTTGTGGACAATCAAATTTGGATGCTATTGGATATTTTTCCTTTGGATTCATTGGTTCTTTTTCCTTCAAGGTCCACCTTGCTTTTTCTTTTTCTTTAGTGAGCCTTTGTAATGTTTGGGATTTATTGCATTATTTGTTCAAATATTACTATGTTTGAGAACGTATTTTTGCTTGTGAACATGGTAATATTTATATTGCTTTGGATGTTTATCTTTATGAATTTGTGCTTTGGCATCCAAACTACAAGTAGTAGTTTAGGAAAAGGTGTGCAAAGTTGTAGGACATGGAGGGAATATGGATGGAGCGATGAATATAAGATGTTAGATGAAATGTATGGGAATGTGCCTTTGTTAATCTTTTTTGGGAATGAAAGTAGTAGAATGTTTATGATGGGTGACATGGATGTGGGATTTGTGTATAGGGGAATGAGCAAGGAAAGATGAAGGATGTGGTTTTGTGATATAAGGGTCGAAAATGGATTTAGCATGTGGGGAATACGTGATGGTGGAGTTTGGGATATAAGGACCAAAAATGGATTTAAAGGATGAAGGAGGGAGATGGATGGTTATTTTGGCTTTATATGATGGAGGATGGGGAATGGTGATAAATGATTTGGAGGAATGATGGGAAGATGGGATGGTAGGTTTGGAAATATACTTGGATTTTGCATCAGTTGTACCAACTATTTAAAATGAATCGCCTTAGGATATATAACCAAGACTGTGAGACCTTGGATGTGCTTTGACATGGATGGGCTCTAAAGTACCTTACTCATGTAGGCATAAGCCTTTACCTTGATAGTTCATTTTTTTAAGTATTTCATCTAAAATAGGATAGTTGTTCTTTATGTAACAAAATGTGAGTCCTTTATTAGATGAGGTAATAAAGTATCAAGAAGTGGATTATATGGGATAAGAGAATAGTTTCTTAGATGAGGGGATGATAAGGGTTCTTGATATGGAGGAGACGGAATGCCAGGATCTTGGTTTGGATCAATAAATATGTCAACATGCTCTGGTACAATATCTTGAAATGAAGGGATTGGTGTGGATGAAACGATGGGAGGGTCATCACTAGGTTAGATGGAGTGAATACAAGGATGGGAAGTTCTTCAACTGGGATAGATGAAATAGATGAACAGATGGGAGGTTCTTCAATTGGGATAGATGGAGTAGATGGAAGGATGGGAGGATCATTGGATTGAGTTTGAATGATGGTAGGAATAGGGGGTGGGGATTGTGGTTGTATAATCAATGGATGAGAGGGTTTTGATGGTTTTATGAAGTCATTGAGGAATGATAAGTGTGGGAGGTGGAAATGAAGTTGTAGAAATGGAGGAGGAAATGGAGAGTGGTGGGTTGAGATAAGATGGAGTGGATGGTGGTGGACTAAGGTAGGATGGGGGGTACAAAGGTGTTTTGATGTATGATGGAGTGGAGGATGGTGGATTGAGGTACCATGAAGTGGATGGTTTGTTGAGATAGGATGAAGTGGATCATAGGTAGAGATAGGATGAAGGATTAGGATTGGATGTAGGATTGATGTAGGATGGAGGATTGAGGTAGGATGAAGTGGATCGTGGGTTGAGATAGGATGAAGGATTGTGATTAGATGGAGTCTTGAGGTAGGATCGAGGATTAAGGTACGATGGAGGATTAGAATTGAAAGGAAGATTGAGATAGGATGAAGTATTGGTATTATATGGAGGATTGAGGTAGGATGAGGGATTAGGATTAGATGGAAGATTGAGGTAGGATGGATGATTAGGATTGGATGAAGGATTGAGGTAGGATGGGGGATTAGGATTAGATGGAAGATTGAGGTAGGATGAAGCATTAGGCTTGGATGGAGGATTGAGGAAAGATGGGGGATCAATATTAGATGGAGGATTGAGGTAGGATGGAGAATTAGGATTGGACGGAATATTAAGGAGGGATGGGGGATTAGGATTATGAACTATGTAATGAATTTGGGGATAATGAGATGGTTGATTTGGATTAGCGATGCAGGTGGTGATGTTATAAAAAGATGAAGGTTGGGATAGGATCATGGGAGAATATGGAGACATGGGTGTTACATATGAGAGATACATTGATGTGATATATGATGGATTTGTGGGTGGAAGACATAATGGATTTCCTATATCAAAGGGGTGATAAGGATTATAAGTGGATATGCATGGAGGAATGGTAGGGTAGTTAGGAAGAATAGTAGGATTTTGGTATTTGACACCTAGTGCAAGCTTGCAAAGGATGAGGGCATCAAATTTTTCAACTTCATATTCATCTTGATCAACAAGACTTTCATCATCATTAGAATGGGATGAAATCAAATAAAATGAAGGATGGCTAAACTCCATAATAAAATTGTGACATGAAAATTTAGTTGATGAGTTGGAAAGATGAAAGATGAAAATGTATGAAAGACTAAACCTCGGAATAGGATGAATGATAAGCTCAAACTAGTATGAGGACTAAATTTTAGGAAGATGGAAAGAGGATGAAGTTTGATGTTCAATTTTGGATGTTTCATGTTTGGATTGATTACTTAGGAAGAAGGTAATGATGACTTGACACTAGTGGTAATGACGATGGATGAGAAAATGACAATTATGATGGTGCAAGTTTGGTGAAGGTAATGATTACGTGACAATGATGCTAGAACTACGATAAGGATCATGAAGGTGAAAGTTAGGGACTTTTATGGAGAAAAAGTTTGGACCTTGAATGACATATTTTTTACTTGTTATTTGGAAAAAGATAGTGACACAAAAAAAAATAGAAAGCATAAAAAAAACTGTTTGACTCAACTGAGATCGTAATGGCCTAAGTTAGCCCAAGTGTTTAAAATTATCGATGCACATGAAAAAAAATGAAGTTGCAAACATGTACTTCCTAGGCTATAAATGTGATACTACCTGGTGAATCACCACTTGTATTTTTCCAAATACCTACACAAGGTGGACACAAAGAGATTTTAGTGGCATTGGCTACCCACTATGACACATACTTCTTGGGCACATTGAAATCTCATAACTTCAAGATTTGAAGATCTTGTGAACTAAGGGATATCTATTTCAACAATGTATGGTACAAATTAGGATGGCTTCAGATGTCCTACCTCCCACACCAGCATGAAAAAAGGTTTGTTGGAATCCAATAACATTAAGAGGGGGCGCTAAATCAATGTTATACTAGAATGATCAATTTTAGCCTTATTAAAAAATGCATACACAAATCGATATACCGATACATACATAATGAAAGAAGTAAAGCAGCCAATAAGACAATCACATAAATGAGAACCATAAAATACAAAATTATATGTGGAAAACCTCAAACAGGAAAAGCCACGGTGGGATTTGTGACCCACAATATCAATCCACTGGCCATTTGAAGAGATATTACAAAATATGAGGGGCCTACACTTGTAGGAAGGCTTATAGCCTAGAGAACACTTCTCAATCACAAAAGAAGCCTCACTGACTACATATAAATACAAACTACAATCTGGAGAAGTGTTGAACTGCTAAGATAACATCTTCTATGCTAGTATATAGCTCCAGTTTAAGCTCTATCTATTCCGGTCTAAAACCCTAAACCTTCTACTGGAATAACCCTTACATAAATATCCTTACATACATAATCTCTCTGATATATTTTGCATCTCCTTAAATTATATACTCACATAATGATCGATATCAAAATGATCTATCAAATTGACCTATATACCCTATACAATTTATCATGCCTTATGTCGGCTTACAAAGACAATTACAGTATCCAATTACATGTCAGCTAGTTAACATAAATGTATAAATATGAAAAGCAATTACTGATTCTGGATTGAGGAGATGTCATCCTCCAATATCGATAACCATATACTAAACCATGTTAGCTTGCATTGCTGGTAACCAAATAAATCTTTCTATTTTGTTGGTGCCACTGCTAGTGCTAGTGTAGTGTTTGTGAAGTGCCTACCGGTACACAACTAAATCAAAACATGAGGCCGAAATAAGATACCATGTTGCCATCAATGAA
Organism: Cryptomeria japonica; assembly: GCF_030272615.1. NCBI lineage: Eukaryota > Viridiplantae > Streptophyta > Pinopsida > Cupressales > Cupressaceae > Cryptomeria > Cryptomeria japonica. The sequence goes on from NC_081411.1 coordinate 254,227,297, forward strand.
AACATAGTGAAACTAACCAATTGAGTGTCAATTTCCAACAATCTCCCCCTTTGGCATTGATGGCAACACTCATGTGAAAAATGGTCAAGGTTTCATATGTTGGTTTCATCCTGACTGGTCCCCCTAAGCTGAATATTCATTAATGCAAAATACTTCACATCTCCATATCTCCATAACTCCCCCTAATGTATACAAATCCTATTCTTTTCACATCTATATCACTCCCCCTTTGACATCAATGCCATTAAATTTTTTAAACAAAATGTCAAAGATCCAAAAAAAACTATACAAAGAATATCCCAAAAATATCTTACCGGAGCTTTAAAAATTTCAAAATTTCTAGATAAGCCTTCTCCAGTAGCTCAAGATAGGTATCCCAACCAGTTTTGAATGTGCTAGAAATAGATACATGTCTAGTTAATATATGTGCAAGTGAATCTTTCTCATTTACCTCTGTCGGTGTTGGCTTTTCCACCATATCCATACATTATTTCTTATGTACACTGAGTGAATACAACCAGGGACTCATCAAGCCTCTCAGACTTCTGGCTCTTCTGATAATTTTGTCTCTTTTCTTCTCAATAACATAAATTTGGGATTCCAAAATCAAAATTTTACCATCAATGGATGTAGTCAATGAAGTCAACTTGTCAAATGAGTTAACTATATTTGCAATTTTCTCCTGAAATTTTGTTATCTTCTTATCCACATTAGTTGTAAGTATATCAGTGTTACAACATACCCTATAAATATTTGTACATTTCTTCAAAGAATTTTCTATTAGTTTTAGCTTCTCATCAATCTTTTTCTTCTTTGATTCAATAACCTGATCAAATGTAGCTCTCTTAGCCTGAGTGAACCTCTCCAATGCTTGCTAGTTTGAAATATATTGTAAGGATTGAAAATATTTTGAAATATGCTCAGTACTTGTCTTAAGCTTTCCGGATGGGCTTGCTTTATTTTCAATTTTGCACTTCGAGACTAGTTTGTATAAAAAAGTGATTGATTGATCAATATCCCTTTGTCTGTAGATCCTTCCTTCATTAGTTTTTGTGCAGCCATCATCATGAGTTGAGTAGGACTCATCTCTATTATGTTTTTCTTTTCATCCTACAAGGTGTCAATTGACAATAATGATGGACCAACTACCAATTCTCTTTCGGTTTCCCCTTTCATCTCCTTTGATGATTTAGCCTTTATAACCTCCTTACTTGCACCAGTGGCTTCGTCGCTTGGTGTAGTATGTGTAACCGTCAGTTTCTCTATAGGAACTGTAACCTCAACCTATACATTTGTATCGAGAGGATTGTTATCCTCAATATTAGTATCCTAAACATACTTAACTTTTTCACTCTCTGTATTAACAGATTTCTCAATATTTGTCTGTACATTTGTATCAACCGGATGCTTGATTTCCACTATCTTGATGTTCTTCAAAATTGAGGCAGAAGTACCCATAATCCCCTTTCCTTTTCCTTCAATTGGGGTGTCTACAATATCTTTTTTTTACTCTGGTGAAGTAAAGAATCCTTTGTTCTCTCCAAAGAACTTAACCCATTCTTAACCGCTTCCATAAGTGTTTCATCCTTCTTCACCATGAAGCATATGTCAGTTGAATATTTTTCTACAATATTCTTAGGAACCCTTGCCCTAGAATTCATAGATTTCTGGAATACTTTGAAATATCCCCAAACTTTATCATCTCTCTGACTTCCTAAAGTAGCAATTGATTATTTCAATTGTCTCCCTACCGGGATGTCAAATTCCCATTGCCTCTTACCAAAACCAGGTGTATCATTCATGAAAAATAACATTAAGAAGACTATCAAGTTTCCACATCGGGAGGTTCCCTTATTTTCTCTATTAATATTTCCTAGGTTTATTAACAACTCATCTAACATCCAACTGCATAAATCCAATTTCACATTTTCTCTCATCATCTTGTATGTAGCCAAAATGTAGGAACTCAAAATAGAATTTTGTCGATTTGACTGAGTTACCTTATACCTGATCATCATGCTACTGAATTTGATGTTCATGTTGGTAATAGTGGTTAGTCTCATAGATCTCCTACCATATGTCATGCCAGTGATTTTGTTCATGAAATCATTCAAAAACCTTCTTACCTGGATGTTTCCCAACTAATGGTAAACCAATGATCTCCCGGATGACTTCCTTGGTGATCTTATAAGGTCTTCAATGTTCGAATTATCTCATCTTTGAATTCTAGAATGTTTAGAATATCGGTAAACCCTAAGTCTTCAATGTGTTTGTATGTTGGTTTGATTCTCCCATCAGCTCGCTCATGTATATGCCCTTAATTTCAAATGTTCTCAAGTCCTCAATGTAATACTGTATGTATGCCCTAATATCTTCAACATATACAACTCCCTTCAGAACATGAGAAAATGCTCCAACCAAATCTTCCAAAGTAGCCACATGTGGATACCACTTGAAAATTATCCTACGGCGGTCCTTGACCTCTACTATAGTTGGGTTTGCAAAAAAGATAGGAATAGATGATGATTTTACTCCCATATTTAAAGATAAATACCTGTTGATTGATTTTGGTAAAAACCTTTAACAAATTCTTCTAGTTGCCAATGAAATTGCTCAAGAACAAATCTGGTTTCTCTAAAATGCGTTTGATCACTTTTAGTCACTCTGGAATCGCTCTGAATGAAAGGTGATCAATAAAGAATTGAATTCGATCTTTTAACCTCTAGGAAAAATCCTAATCTTCCATTGACATAAATGACTATGATTGAAAGATACCAGATCTCAAACAGAACATATCCATGCCAGATAAGCATCTCCAATGTTTGGAACATCTTCCAGAATCTCTTCCAAGGGCATATGCAACATCTTCATGAATTTCACCTACCCCTAAGGCATCTTCCTCAGTTACCAGATGAGCTACCTGTCGGTGTAGGAGGAACCTCCTCTATCAGAAAACTAACCGGTGCATTTCCATCTGATGATTATTATTCAGTCTTCCTGACCCATCTCTGAGTATGATATTGCTGGATTCCACTCACCTTTTCTTTCCCTTTCTCATTTGATCCTCCATTACCAACCGGTGGATTTTTGCTTGTACAAAATTTAGCAATATGTCCAACCTCGTTACATGCATAACATGTAACATTGTCCCTTTGAATTAATTTGGTAAAATCGGTGAAATTGCTTGACCTATAATGATTAGTCATATGTCCAAACTTTCCACATGCATAGCATTTAACATTCATTCTGCAATATTTTGTCTTATGACCATACTTATTGTATTTAGAACATTTACTGGGAGCAGAATCAGGGTTTTGATTTTCTTTGTCTCTATATTGTCTAGCCATGTGACCAAATCTATTGCAAACAAACCATCTACCATTAAATTTATAAGCATTAAATTGCCTTATCAGTTCCTTATGGTTTTGATCTTCATTAGCCTGAATAGATGATAACCTCTCTTGTAGGACAATAGTGAATTCCTTAGAAGAATTAAATTCATCTTGTAGCTTTAAGTTCTTCAATCTTTCAATATCATAATCTTCAAGTGCCATCTGAAGTTTCTTCTCCAAAGCCATATCCATGGATTCCAGATTCAGGGTCTTCCTCAAGCTGTTAAACTTCCTTTGACGCACAAGGCTCTGATACCAATTGTTGGAATCCAATAACACTGAGAGTGGGGGTGAATCAGTGTTATACTGAAATGATCAATTTTCGCCTTATTAAAACATGCATACACCAACCGATATACCTGTACATATAGAATTGAAAGAAGTAATGCAACCAATAAGCCAATCACATAAATGAGAACCATAACACATAGGATTATATGTGGAAAACCTCAAAGAGGAAAAACCACGGTGGGATTTGTGACCCACAATATTAATTCATTGACCATATGAAGAGATATTACAAAATATGAAGGGCTTGAACCTGAAGGAAGGTTGTAAACATTGCTCAATCACAAAAGGATCCTCACTGACTACATATAAATTCATACTACAATCTGGAGAACTGTTGAACTGCTAAGATAACATCTTCTATGCTAGAATACAGTTCCAGTTCAAGCTCTATTTGTTACAGTTTGAAACACTAAACCCTTTACCGCAATAACCCTTACATAAATATCCTTACATACATAATCTCTCTGATATATTTTGCATCTCCTTCAATTACATATTCGCATAATGATCAATATCAAAATGATCTATCAAACTGATCTATATACCCTATACAATTTATCATGCCTTATGTCGGTTTACAAAGATAATTACAATATCAAATTACATGTTGGCTAGATAACATGAATGAATAAATATAAAAAGCAATTGTTGATGTCGGATTAAAGAAATGTCATCCTCCAATACCAATAACCATATTCTAAAGTATGTTGGCCTGCATTGCCGGTAACCAAATAAATCCTTTTGTCATGTTGGTGTCGGTGTCGGTGTAGTGTCTATGTAGTGCCTACCGGTACATAATTGAATCAAAACATGAAGCCAAAATAAGATACCATGTTGCCATCAATGACAACATAGTGAAACCAACCAATTGAGTGTCAATTGCCAACAAGGTTTTGGGTTACTAAAAAAATTGGTTCTTAGTGGAGGAATTTTCAAGATAAATATGGTGGATATACATGTGCAGGCTAGCTCATTTAAGAGATATCCCATCGTATATAACATAGGTTTTTATACATATGTTATGCAAGCACCAGGGGATTTTAAGTTTCATAGAGACCACAAAGGTATTTGCATGTGGATACTAAGGGAAACTATCAGTATAATGCAACTTCACCAGTTGATTATGGCTTTCACCAAAATCATGAATATTTATATGGCAGACCGAAAGAAAAAATTGCTTGGGTCGTTCTCTCTCACCTGACCTTATTGGCTACTCCAGACGTAGGGCCATTAATAAAAGTAAATATTTGAGCATCAATAACAATTTTGTCTTTCACCCAAGACCATGAAAGTCAGGGGAGAAGATAGTGTGTGTTAGCAGTAGGTCCACTCACATGCACAAGTATACCAAACATGGAATAAAAAGTTTCATTTCCTTATGAAATTGAATTTTTTTCTAACTAAGAGAAAGAACATGATTTGTTTTATCACAAATTTGCCAATGCACCCCTCTTTGGTGGTCCTACAATAAATGAGTTAGTGTTTCAAGCTCTTGGGGTCTTCTATGATCAAACTTACACCAAATGTTGGCCAAAAACTAGAAAACAATAGCAGATTAGTGAGTTAGAAACAAGATGAGAAAATTTTAATATTGGAAAATGATAGAGAAAAAAGACATAGAGCAATCTCGCCATTTCACAAAGAAGACCCACCACTTCAAAAAGAAATCCCACTATTTAACTAGTGAAAATAATTTTTTGTATAACACAGAGAACCTAGAAGAAAGAAATCACACTACTTCTTCAAGCAATCCTTCTATTTCTACCCAATTTCTCATTGTTTCTTTTTTTTTTTTTATGTTTTAGTGCAAATTGTCGCTATTTTTACCAATATTCCCATTATTTCTACCCACATTCTTGTTGTTTTTACTCAAAATTTTATCATTTCTTCAATTTTTCTTTTTTAGTATAAACTCGTTGTTTCTACCCACAATCCCACTGTTTTACTAGTAAAATTAAATTGGCAAAAACAAGAAACATAAAATCTAAAAAAATATACCTATTCAGGATAGTGGGAACACATTCCTATTATTTTTCTAGTCAATCCTATCATTTTTGTAAATTAAAATTTCATTAAAATAGACCTCTGCCAAGGCAAAAATCCAATTGAATTCTCACCGTTTTGGCTGCAAGTGTCAAAAATCTGCAATAAACAAACTAAAACAACATAAAACGTGAGATTGGACCCAAGAACTGAGTCCCACCAGGCATTGTAGAAATGTATGTAGAAAATTGTGAATGCCAAACTAACAAGATTGAAAAGATAAAATTAACAATCAAACAGACACATATTTTGACCACCCTCAAGATTAGGATGCTAAAAAGCAAGAAAACCAGGTAAACAAAATAAAAACTATTAAAATGTAAACTCTATTTTATCCTTCGATTTGATAGTCCCATCATTTTGTGTGTTCTTTCTATATTGTAGATACTCAATTTTGCTTAATGATAGGAAATACAAGATGAAGATTAAGCTAAAACTACAATGCAAGTTGGATGTGAAATGCTCAATTGATGTGCAAAAAGGTGAGTAAACAACTATGAATTATGAGGGTATGAAAATGAAAGTGGGTGGATAATGAAAGAAATTGAGGGGATTAAATAGGCTACAATGAGAGATGGAGAGGTCTAATAATGAGATACATGTCCTTGAGAAGGGCATGTTTCATGGATGAGACTGCCATGTGTCCTTAAGAAGGACAAGTGTCATTACAAAGAAGGACATGTATCTTTGAGGAAACATGCCTATTTGGGAATGAGACACCCAAATACGAAGGTTCTACTCCAAAAATAGAGATATTTCCATGTTTTAGGATATTTGGGATATTTTCCCAAATTTTAAGAATTTTCCCCAAATTCAAAGATTGTTTCTCCAAATTTAAGGAATTTTAGGATATTTTGGGAATCTTCACACATATGGTGAGGGTCAAGAGATAAGGCTGACCAAGACCCTTGGTTGACTAGGAAGGTTAGGTTAGAGGAAGGGTTAGATGGGGGGTTAAAGTTAGGAGGCATGTGGAGAAAAATAGAATTAGTTAATTAAATTAATTAATTCTATGAGAAGATTTAGGAGGAAAACGTCAACATCAATTAAATAATCAAATTGCGCATTTGATATATTTAATAGAAGAAAGAAGTCAAATTCAATTGATTAATTAATTTAAGGTTATCAAATAATTAATTACAATGAGACTATAGTGTAATTAATGAAATTAATTAGCTATAAGGAGGGAACACTAGTTAACATCAGGGATATTGAGCAAAAATATAGAAATCACAGAAATATTTTACATACAATGTCATATTCTTTTATTTTACACCCCTCATCCAATAAACTACTATAATATTTATAGGATTCTAATATCCTATTTTGTAGGAAGCAACTCCTTAATACATTGAGTTGTTTTAACAACTCAACAAAAGTACAAACAAACACTCCTTAAATAATCATTTTCTCACCTAGAATAGTTTTGTGACTTGTTACTACAACTCACTTTTATTTTGACTTCAAACACATTTTTTTGCTTACTAATGTGAACACTAACATGATTTCTTACATGTTAGTTTCTTTCTTCACAATTGTTTCTTTAAGGATTCTCTTGATGACCCAACTTCTTCTACTCTCTTGCATTGGAAATATGGTGGTTTCTCCATTTCTCTTCTCTCCCTGTGACCCTATGCTTATCTTAATCTTTTGGGAGAGTTTTTTTTTGTTATGGGATCCTTTGGAATATTTTTGGTTTCTGATTTCTTTAATGATGGGACCTGATTCTCTCTGTCTATATCTCCCAATTCTTGGGTCCTTCTATGCTAAGGGTTTTGTTGTTCTTCTCCTTCTTGTTTCATTGGCTTTGATCTTTGTGCTTCATGTTCTGCATCTTTAGGTTACTCTAGTTTTTCCTATTGAGGTGGTCCTATCTTCTATTGAGGGGGAGATGGATGAGGTTGGAGTTTACCTTTCTCCTATTGAGATGCAGTTGGATGCTACTAGCTATGCCTAGAAGTGCTATTGGGGAGCTAATAATGATCTACCCTTTGGTTGTAAGGGAGTTGATGATGACCTTTATATTGGCTTCTTTCCTTTTTCTCCTATTGAGGTGGATATCTTGAAAAGCAAGTTGTTCATAGTGATGTTCACTCTCAAGTATAAGGTTGTGGGATCCTTGATAAAACCCATAGGTATGGTGGAGGGAGCCTTGTTCCCAATGTTCATGCTCGTCTAAGCTCTTTGGAGGTTGGCTTTGGCCTTTTTCTTCTACCACTTTCTCTTTAATGTTTAATCTTCATTGTATGGTTATGGTTGGGTTGTTGAATGGCTATGCTGTATCTTACTGTAGTGTTTTATTAAGGGTTCTGAATTTGTGAAAAAATATGAGGGTTTTAGGTTCCTTCAAAACTTTTTTTAAGGGGTTTCAAGTCCCCTCAAAACCTATTTGTTCCTTCATCAAAAACATAATTTCTAACATTCCCCCCCTTAGTGTGAACATGGTAAGAACTTACACCCTTTATTTGTAGTAAGCCCAACTCTCATGATCTTGATTTAAAATAAAAGATACCTCCTATCAACCTTTCATGGTTTTTACAAAGGCTTACCACAAACCTACACATGAATAGGAACCTACCAACTGTCACCTTGTGGTTTTTTAGATCCTCCCACAAACCCTTTCAAGATCCATGAAATGACTTGCTTAGGTGATTTTCTCCACCACTATGCTTGTACATCAAGGAAGTTATATAGAAATTAACATATATAAAACCTGTACTAGAAAAGTGATGCATGAGCATGTCCGATTCACAATAATCTTGCATCAACCCAAAACATTTTCCTTTCTATTTTGTTTTATGTTTGCCATTTCAGTTTTCCTTTCTGTGTATCCAATTTTTGGCTCACTAGATCCTGTGGAGTTGGATTCTACTTGAAGACTTGATCATCTTTCTTTCTTTCAGACCACATCACATTTGGATCACTTTCCGGCAAGATATCTCTACTAGTTTTCATGACAATTTCTTGTTACCGGATGCCTAAGACCTATTTTGGTGATCTACCAGAACCCATTTTGAAGCTTGTGGAGCCTTGGGAATTGATTTCAATGTTCCTTGGCATGTGACTGACCTTCTACATTTCATCCTTTGGATTTTTTAGAGGAATTTATTGGTGAAGGCCGATCTTTGTTATTTTCATGTTAGGTCTTATCTTCGAGTTTTGATCCCTTTTGGGTCGACTAGATCCTTTGGATCGATATATATATTTGTAATTATGCATTAGAATGAAATGAATTTAAGAATCAATTAGAGAATTAGATAGCTAGATTGTGCATAGAAGATAGATCTTTCAGTTTAAGGTCCCCATTGTGACCTATTCTAATAGGCCTATGAGCCGATATGTTGTAGCCTGGTTTGTTACTAGTTGGATGTAATCAGTTTTCATCCAATTAATCAATCCTTTATGTATTATCTCCATCATATCTTTGTGTTTCCATTGTGTTTACTCTTGTTGGTTGGTCTGAATTGATCTCTTTGAGGTCCCTCCTCACCGGCGACTACTTCAAGTGGTATTAGAGTGAAGTTTCATTTTGGAGGTGGCATGCCCTAAAATTTTTGTTGTAGAGTGGGAGATTGCAGATCTGACGTGCAATTGCAGAGGACTAGCATGAATCGATGGCACGAAGAGGAACTATAAATGGTGGAGCGCATCAGAATATAGACCCTACTATGATGGAGATGTTGTGTGGAATAGAAGCCCATTTTGAAGTTGTGGAGATAGCCCAGAGAAGAGGTCGACACATTGAAGATGTGAGTGAAGATAAAGGAGAAGAAGTCTAGGAAGAACAAGTAAACCTACCAGTGGTTGATCCGGATGAAGAAAGGTTTTTAAGGGTTTTGATTAGGGTGAACACTAAACCTCATTTTACTCCATAGGAATATGATGGAAAGTTAGATTTGAATGAAATTATAGATTGGAGGTTGGAGATGGAGAAGTGTTTTGGTTTTAAAAACACAGCAGAAGAGACGAAGTTGAAATATGCCTGTACCTGGTTGACAGGTCATGCATCTCTTTGGTGGGAGCATTTTCAAGATGATAGATAGAGAAGAGGTAAAGAGAAGATTAAGATGTGGGATAAGATGATTACTAAGTTGAAATCAAATTTTGTGTCAGTAAATTATCAATTGGATTTGTTCTAGAAGTTGCAGAATCTGAGACAAAAGGAATCTAGTGTGAAGGAGTACACCGAAGTATTTTATATGTTGAACATCAGATCCGAACATGTTGATGATGATGTTGAAAAAATTGTAAGATATGTGAATGGATTTCTTATATCTATACAAGATGAACTCAGTATGATCAAATTGGAGAGTGTTGAAGCGGCTTACTAGTATGCCCTAAAGGATGAAGAGAAATTGAATAAAAGACATGAGCAGAGACAGAGAGGTAGAGGTGGAGGGTTTAACGGAGGAAGATTTCAAGGAGGAAGAGGAACCAGTACAGATCAGAAAAAGGACAAGGAAGTGAGGAAAGAAGGTAATTCATACCTAAAGGATAATAGAAATTTCTACCGGAGGAGAGAACCAAATGGTTACCAAAATGAGAAGTTTGGAAGACAAGACAAGAGGACATTTAGAGGAACCTTATTTAAGTGTGGAGGACAAGGACATCGTGCATTCGAATGTAAGAAGATAGAGGCTACCGAAAGAGAAATAGTGGTGGAGGAAAACCCCACCGGATTAGACAATAAAACAAAAGATGGAGAACTGTTGATGATGAGGAGAGCTTTATGTCATACTAGAGGAGATGAAGAGCCCTTGCAGAGGAAGAATCTATTCAAGATCTAATGTAAGGTATTTGGTAAGTGTTGTAAAGTTGTTATTGATAATGGTAGCTTAGATAATCTTGTTTCAGAAAAGATAGTCAATAAGTTGAAATTGGAGATATTAGAACACACTAAGCCTTACTAGATAGCATGAATTTGGGATGAACATGAGTTGTTAGTAAGTGAACAATGTTTGGTGAGATTAAAAATTGGGAATTTTCATGATGAAGTTTTGTCTGATATTATGCCTATGGATATTTGTCATCTTTTGTTGGGTAGACCTTGGCAGTTTGATAGATAGGCAATACATGATGAAAGGAAGAATACATACACTATTGTGGCCAATGGGATGAAGAAAACCTTGTTACCTTTGGAGGAACCTTTGAAGAATGAAGTCTGTATGAATGCCAGAATCTATTTAGTAGATGGAAGGAAATTCATGGATGGACTGAGACATGAGAATGTGTGTTTTGCCTTAGTTCCTAAGAAGACTGAGAGACCGGAATCGAAAGCAGAACACTCAGAAGAGGTAAGAGATTTGCTGATAGAATATGAGGACATCATTTGAGATTATTTACCTAATAGATTGTCACCTGTTAGAAGTATTAGTCATTGCATGGACTTGGTTCTCAGAGCTAGTTTTCCTAACAAAGCTGCACACTAGTTGACACTGACCAAGAATGATGAACTGAATAGACAAGTGTAGGAGATGTTGAAGAAAGGTTTGATTAGGGAGAGTCTGAGCCCTTGTGAAATACCAATGGTATTAGCACCTAAGAAGGATGGAGAATGGGGTATGTGTACTGATTCAAGAGCAATAAACAAGATCACAATGAAATACCAGTTTCCTTTGCCTAGGATGGATAACATAATAGACTGTTTGAGTAGAGAAAAATACTTTACAAAGATAGATTTGAAGAGTGGATATCATCAGATCAAGATCAGAGAAGGTGATGAGTGGAAGACAACATTTAAGACAAACAGAGGACTATATGAATGGTTGGTGATGCCTTTTGGATTGATTAATGCACCGAGTACTTTCATGAGGTTGATGAATGACGTATTGAAGAAATTCTTAGGTAAGTTTGTTATTGGGTATTTAGATGACATTCTGATTTTCAGTAAGACAAAAGAGGAGAATTTGTTGTAGTTAAGACAAGTTTTGCAAAGGTTGAGAGAAGTAAAGTTGCTGATCAATATCAAAAAGTGTACTTTCATGAAGGATGAGTTAGTCAATTTGGGCTTTGTGATATCTTAGAATGGTTTGAAGATGGACCCTGAGAAAGTGAAAGACATTGTTGAGTGACCTACACCGGAAACCATTGGGGAGGCAATATTATTTCGTGGATTGCCTAGTTTTTAATGGAAGTTTATCATAAATTTCAGTTCAGTTTATAACCCTATGACTGAGACCATGAGAGGAGACTAGAAGGAATTCAAGTGGACCACCGAAGCAAACAAAAGTTTTGAATTATTGAAGAAGAAAGTGATTGAGAAGCCTGTGTTAGCTTTACTAGATTTCAATAAAGTATTTCAAGTAGATTATGATGCATGTGGAACAACATTAGGAGCAGTCTTAAGTCAAGAAAGGAGAGCAGTAGCCTATTTCAGTGAGAAATTGAATGATGCCCAGAAGAGATATTCAGTGTATGATCAAGACTTTTATGCCATAGCTAAATCCTTGAAGAAATGGAGACACTACTTATTGCCTAAGGAGTTTGTTTTGTATACAAATCATCAAGCTTTGTAGTATTTGAATAGTCAGAGTAAGTTGAATCAAAGAAATATGAGATGGGTAGAGTTCTTACAGAGTTACACCTTTGTGTTGAATCATACAAGTGGAAAATCTAACAAAGTTACTGATTCATTGAGTAGGAGAAGGAATTTGCTGACAGAGATGAGAGTGACAGTATTAGGTTTTGAATATTTGAAGACCTTGTATGATGAAGACCCAGATTTTTCAAAACCTTGGAAAGCATGTAGAAAATTGGTTATAGTAGATAGAAGCAAATGGTTGGAATACTTCATTCAAGATGGAATGTTATTTAGGGGAGTTCAGTTGTGCATACCTAAAAGTTCCATGAGAGAGAACCCGATAAAGGAGAAACATAGTGGAGGACTAGCTGGACATTTTGACGTTAACAAGATAGTTGCATTGGTGAGTGATCAGTACTTTTGGTCCTGGATTCATAAGGATGTTAAGAGGTATGTGCAGAGTTGTAGAGTTTGTCAAGTAATAATGGTAGTAGTCAGAATGTGGGATTGTATAAACCTTAGACAATATCGGTAAGACCTTGGAAGGATATAAGCATGAATCTTGTACTTGGATTGCCTAAGACACCAAGAGGGAATGATTCTATATTTGTGGTAGTGGATAGATTTTTTAAGATGACTCATTTCATACCTTGTAAGAAGACATGAGATGCATTATATCTAGTAGACCTATTTTTGAAGGAAGTGGTGAGATTGCATGGATTACCGAAGAGCATAGTTTTAGACAGAGACACTACGTTTGTTGGTTATTTTTGGAGAACACTTTGGAAGAAGATGAAGACAGATTTGAAGTTCAACTCTACTTTTCATCCATGGACCGATGGATAGAAAAAAGTTATTAACTAGAGTCTGGCAGATTTATGGAAATGTTTAATGAGAGATAAAACTGAAAGTTGGGATTTAATCCTTGCACAAGTAGAGTTTTACTACAACAATTCAGTGAAGTACCCAAAAAACACCTTTTGAGAATGTTACCGGAGTACACCCTAGAGGTATAGTAGAATTAAGAGACATTAGCAATGAAGACCAAAAGAGTTCAGAAGTGGAAGATTTTGTAGATCACATGGCAGCATTGCATATTAAAGTTAAACAACATTTAGAAGACATGAACAACAAATATAAGGAGAAGGTAGATGAGAAAAGGAGACATAAGGAATTTGAAGTTGGCGATGAAGTGATGGTATATCTAAGAAAAGAGAGATTCTCGGTTGAAACTTATAATAAGTTGCAGATGAAGAAGTTTGGACCCTGTAAGATTTTGAGGAAGTTTAGTTCTGGAAATGCATATTAAATGCAGCTACCAAATAGTCTAAGTATTTCACTTGTATTCAATATTTCAGATCTTCATGAGTACCATGAACTAGAATTCAGTAAGGATAGTGTTGCAGACTTGGAGAAACAGTTGTCCCAGAAGGAACCGGACCAGATTGAAGATATTTTAGATAGTAGGATTGGGCATAGTACCTGAAGTAGTCAATATAAGGAATATCTTGTGAAGTGGAAGGATAGACCAGTTGAAGATTCATCTTGGATTTCTCAAGTAGAGGAAGACCACCTTGGTTTTCCTCTGACCCCAACAAAGTGAGAGTATCACTTTTTCAATAACCCTGGATGTCTGTTACAGGAGCATCCCTGGTTCATAGCAATCTTGCATCAACCAAAAACATTTTCCTTTTTGTTTTGCATTCTGTTTGCAGTTTCAATTTTTCTTTTTGTGTATCCTGGTTTTGGCTCACCAGATCTTGTGGAGTTGGATTCTACTTGAAGACTTTATCATCTTTCTTGCTTTGAGACCTCATCGCATTTGGATCACTTTCTGACAAGATATCGCTACCGGTTTCCATGATAGTTTCTTGTTACTGGTTGTTCCTTTGTTACCGGCTACCTAAGACCTATTCTGACAATCTACTGGAATCCATTCCAAATCTTGCGGAGCCCTGTGTGTTGATTTCCATGTTCCTTGGCGTGTGGCCGACCTTCTACGTTTCACCCTTTGGATTTTCCTGAGGAATCTCTTGGCGAAGGCTGACCTTTGTTATTTTCATGTTACGTCTTGTTCTTTGGGTTTTGATCCCTTTTGGGCCGACTAGATCCTTTGGTTCGATATATATATATATATATATATATATATAAAATTACGCATTAGAATGAAATCAATTTTAGAATCAAATAGCTAAACTGTGCATAGAAGGTAGATCTTTCGATTCAAGGTCCCGGTTGTGACCTATTCTACCAGGCATATGAGATGGTATGTTGTAACCTAGTTGTTACTGGTTGGATGTAATCAAATATCATGAAATTAATCAATCCTTTTTGCATTGCCTCTACCATATCTTTGTGTTTCCATTGTGTTTACTCTTGCTGGCTGGTCGGGATTGATCTCTTTGAGGTCCCTCCTCACTAATGACTACTTAAAAAAGGTTTCACATTACATTCCATAAGAACACAATGTTCTTAATTGTAGTCACTATTATCGATTTTTGCCACTCAATCTCGAACAATATAGACACCTACCACTGCTGCTGGAAGCTACGCTTGACTTTAGTCATTTTGGCACGAAATGGGAATGGAATATTGGTTATTATTCCCCTCCACAATGTGAAATTTCCATTTATTCACACTAGGAATAGTGAAAAGTGAATCATATCATGTTGCATACTAGTGTCTAGATCTTGCTGCACATGATCACCATTAGCTATGAATCTATTCATTGAACAATCATCTTCCAATAAAGTACAACAGTCAGAAGATCATCACAGTTAAATGATCTCTATAGTCATTTGCTCTCCAATACAATCATTTTTCTAGCATTCACACACCATACTGAAAAGTTGAAAAAAAAAACACTGCGTATCATACATTTTTCACCATATCATGCATGCGGCCTTGTCATTGATGACTGATGAGAGGTTGCTCATTGACCTCCAACCTCAAATGCCTCCGTCCTCGATTTATCTGTTGCTACACTAACACCCCAAGATTCTTGCAGTCACACACATGTTGCAGTTCTTATGAAGACCAACATAATCTAACCATGAATCATTCTTGTGCATCTTAATTGAGAAGAAAAATGTCAACGCCTCTCACAATAACCTAAACTTGTCCACAAATGGGTTTGAACACTTACGCAGTAACTATAACTTTCCTTCACACATGTTCAAACCAACAAATCTGCCACGGTCAAACACAGATCACACAGCTGAAATCAACAGCCAAAGAAATGACCAACTCGATTGGCTTTCTATTTGTTGCATGAAATTCAAACCTTTATCATAGGCGGCAAGCATCACTCATTTAGGTCTTGCATATTGTTTAACAAAACTATGTCAGGCGGCTCAAAGCTAAAACCTCCACTGGTAAATTAAAGTAAATATTATCACTTCTAAATGATAATCTTCTAGGGCCCAGAGATCGAACAATGTCTACAAACTTTAGAACGTAAAAAATGAGATAAAAAACCCCAGCGTACAAACTAAATCGTTCCAGCAGCAGCTGCGAAGATGAACCGCGTCTTCAGATCTAGTACCGTTTAAATGCTTCTTTCGAATGGCGACAACCTACGTCATCTTGTGAGATATGTTACTCTTAGAAGATCATACAACTTAGAAGCTCCTCCCAGTGTATTTAGAGACTATTGACACAAGATAGATGCTTCAAACTCAGGCCTCGAGATTCATGATGCCCTCCGCTGTATCCGACTGCAGATACTGAGATCGTCGGGATAGTCTTGACCCGCTAGCAACCTGAGAGTGGGCTCAATGCATCTATGGCAGCACAATTGAGCCCCTTGAGCAATTCACCTCCTATGCCGACCAAGGCAACTCAGTTATAGACTAGTGTGAGAACTATGCGGTGATGGGAGTAGCGTTAATTACCATCACGTTGCACGAGTAGTTATTTTCTATCTGCATGATCACAACCTTTACACTAGACTTTTCTTCAACTCTCAAACAAGCCTCACTATACAGCTCCTAATTACTACGAGATTCAAGGCATTCAAAATGCCAATATTCCGTCGTACTTATCTAATTACTAGATGATAGGCCCAGAGAATAGCATCTACTCTGATACCATATCAGAGATATTAGGAAAAAATATAGAAATCACATAAAAGATTTTACATACAGAGTCAAATTGTTTTATTTTACACCTCTCATTCAATAAACTATTAGAATATTTATAGGATTCTAATATCCTATTTTGTAGGAAACAATTCCTTAATACACTGAGTTGTTTTAGCAACTCAACAAAAGTACAATCAAACACTCCTTCAATAATTATTTTCTCATCTAGAATAGTTTCTTGAGTTGTTGCTACAACTCACTTTTATTTTCACTTCAAACATATTATTATGCTTAACTAACATGATTTCCAACAATTAATTAAATAATGCATAATTATTTAATTAAAGACACTTGGTATAATTAAATTCATTTAATTAAATTAATTAAATTTAAGTGTCTATATATCTACCACCTCTTTAACAATCAAATTTGAGATGATGCTGTAGATGGAGAAAATGGATTGAATACAAGACTCAATCTTCCAACATCCAACAATGGAGTTTTTCCTACAAAACACACACATGCAAACTGAAATCTATGCATGTTATCAAACTCTACTCCATTACACTCCTATTCGTCAAGATTTCACATTTAATCTATATTTGCTCTCAAAAGCACTTATGCAAAAAGCTATGAGGAAAATGAGATTTGAGAATGCAAAAATAGTGAATAAGATGTCAAGATATTGGAATGCAAATTGACATAAGTTCGACGCATAAAGATGAGATCCTCAAATAAAAGAGGGGGGCTTGTTTAAATAGATTTTCTCCGGGTGAGTTCATGTTGTGGGATGAATATGGGATAATACAAGACGAGTGGTATAGGGAAGATGAGTGGTAAATGGTAAGTGGTAGGAGGGGATATTAAAGGGTTTTATTAAATAAATGGAGAAAATCTATATAAGGTGAATGCATGAATATGATATAATGTTTTATTTAATAAATTTAATGGATAAATGGTAAGATATTAATAATAATAAAATAAAAGATGGGAATTATGAATAATAAATTATGGAGAAATAATAATGTAATAATTACTCACCCAATGTTAAGAGAAATTTGAAATTAAATGCAGACAAATTAATGGAAATTTTTATGTGCCTACATTTTGCCCCTCTTTGAGACAATGCAACTTGTCGCATTGTTTCAAAGAAAATGATCAACTGATATATGCCCCAAAGGTGTCTTGGTAAGGGTGATGATTGATTGGTTATGCCCCCTCGAGAGATTGATTGAACAAATTGATGGAGATTGGTCTCTCGATAGATCGTGGGAGAGAAAGATTGGGTGATTGATATTGCACAAGTAATTAGATTGAGATGTACATTTGATGGAAATGCACAGTTGATGAGGCGTAACTGAATAATTGATGGAAATGAATAGTATAGCTAGGTTGATAAGCTGATTCAGCTGATTAAGCTGATAGGGTTGATGCTAGCACAAGATAAGGTGATCCAATGATTGATTGATTGATTGACTCTAGGGGCATTGAGATTGCACGAAGCAAGTTGGTTGAAAAAGAGATTAAAGATTCAAAGACATGCATCGGTTGGATAAAGTGTTTGATCGATCTCACCGCAATAAGAAGAATGAAGAAGATGATGAAAGAAATGATGAAAAAGATAGATGAAAAGGAGGATGAGAAGACAAAAATGATGATTTATGAAGAATGATGAGAAAGGGGATATGAAAGGTGATGAGAATTATTGTGCTTTTTAAGTGCTTGTATCATCATCGAGCTTATTATAGAAAAAAGGCAAAAAATCATTTGGATATGAATTAAATCCAAATGAATCAGTCACACCAATTGCGAGAAAGAAAACATATCAGACAATAAAGGAATGCCTTAGTGTGTCTCAGACCAATATGTCCTCAATGATCTTAAGTGATCATGTCCTAAGACGTGTCGTCATATTACTAAGGAACATCCCGCAAGCAGCAAACAAGTGAACATGCCCCATCCTCGCCTTTCTAGTCAAAGACATCCTGGAAAAGCTAAAAGACATGTCACCAAAAGAAGGAAAATCAAAAACAACCCAGAGAAAATAAGGAAACAGTATGTTTCATGTCGATCGTTGAAGTTCCAAAGTTGCATGCTTGTCCGGAGTGTTTGTGTCATCGCAATGTTTATTGCATGTTTTTTTGGAGTTTTATGATTTTTAGGGTTTTATGAATGTTTTTAGTTTTTTAGGGTTTTTCCAGGAGAGTTTATAATTTTTAAGATTTTTTCAAGACATTTTATAATTTTAAAGATTTTTTCAGGACATTTTATAATTTTAAAGATTTTTTTAGGACATTTTATAATTTTAAAGATTTTTTCAGGTCATTTTATGATTTTTAAGATTTTTTCAAGACATTTTTTGATTTTAAGATTTTTTCAAGACATTTTTTGATTTTTAAGACTTTTTTAGGACATTTTATGATTTTTAAGACTTTTTCAAGACATTTTATGATTTTTAAGACTTTTTAAGACTTTTTTAGGACATTTTATGAATTTTTATGATTTTTATGATTTTTTCAGGTCATTTTATGATTTTTATGATTTTTTCATTTTTGCCCCTTGTGTCTAGCAAGGTAAAAGGGATTTTGAGTGGATGAATGAATGAATAGGACATGAATGGATAAGTGAATTATGGAGAAATCTTATGTGATTGTCAAGGACTAAATAGAGTAGCATGTTAATCCAAGCTCAAGGACCGGATATAGCAATATAAAGCAAGGGTATTGTGTAACTAATGTCATATTGTCCAAAGAAATGACCATGTCAAGAGGTTTGTTACATTTGATGTCCTTAGTTTGGATCAAGATCAAGGGATAGATTTGGCTAGGATGTAGATAGGATACACAAATCGAAGGGTGATAATGAAGGATAGGAGCTGAAGGGTGTGGATAAAGTACAATAAATGTGACACACAAAGCCTGCAAAGGTCCTTAACCTTGTCAAGATCAAAGGTGGAAAAAAGGATATGGATGGATATAGAGTGAATAAGGGATAATGGAGGATGGGGGATAATAGATGGATGCACATAGATGTAACTTTCCCCCAATGAATAGTGCAAGAAGATAATGGATTACACGTGATGCCTATTTGCCAAGTTTTCATCATGGTACTTACCCAAGGTGCCTGTTTGCCAGGTTTTCACCAATGGATGAATTTTTTTTCTCTTTACTTTTTCTGATTTTTCACTTTTTTTTTCATTTTTTCATTTTTTTTTTCCTTCTTTTTCTCCTTTTTTTTTTTTTCATTTTTTCATTTTTTTTTTCATTTGACTTCTTTCTTTCATGTTTTTTTTTTTGGTTGACTTTTCTGAACTTTTGAAAGATAATGGATACATGATAAGAGATATGACTCAGGAATCAAGTTATTATCTGGATAGTACCCTTGATAGATGTTCTATAATGATCCATGGCTATTGAAGGTATGCTCAAAGATGTCGATAGGATGATGGCAAAGGGAGATGAAATGGATGATAAGATGAAAAGGTTATAAGGAGTTATGCAAAGGATTGGATAAGAGGGATGGAAGGATAGAACATAGGTGTTGGATAATGGATGGGATGTTGGAAGAATTGTGCATGGCTAGATGGAAATGTTGGCAAGATCAACATTGGCACGCACCTTGAGGGGTGTTGGGCTAGTGGAGGAATAGTGGATTTAAGAGTTTTTGATTTTGATGGAAAGGTTGAGGTGGATTTTAGGACACAAGGAGCCAAAATGGATGTAGGAGGTGAAATAGGTTTTAGGATAGTGGATGTGGGAGAAGCTGGGATAGCAAACTTGAATGCCAATTTTGATTTTTCTTTAGTGTGCAAGTCCTGTATGAGTGACTTGGAAATCCACATGGTTCTTAAATTTTCATTCTTTTGTGATACTTTAGAATGCATTTCCTCAATGTAAGACTTGGGAAGCCATACACATTTTGAATTTTCTTCTTTCTTTGTGGGCCTTTGTGGCCTTCTGGAAATTTCTTTCTTTTGTAGTGTCTTGGAATGCATTGCTTCTATAAGCACCTTAGGAACCCATATGGTTTTTTAAATTTCTTTCTTTTTCTCAACGGGCCTTTGTGGCCTTTTGTATATCTCTTTTTTTTTTGGATTAAATTTTTATCTTTTTTTATAGTCGATTAGATGGGACATGTTGATCCTTAAATGCATGTGGATTGTTTGACTTGTGACTTTTATGCTTGGTATCCAAATTGCTTGGAGAAGGGAAAAAATGTGTAGATGGATAGGAATGATATGAAGGTATTTTGGATGGATGGAAGGTGTTCAAAGATGTGTGCCTTTGTTGATCCCACATAAGGGATGGAGGCATATAGGGACCTAAAATAGATGGAAGGGGTGAAGGGGAAGGTGTGTATTTGGATTTAACTAGAGAAATGTCAGATTTATGAGGGATACTAACATCTTGAGAGTGAGCAATGTAGCCAGTATAATCAAGATTATCTTTTATATCAGGGGGTTCTAATATACCATGTTCATGAATGTCTAACCCTTTTCTTTGATAATGCATGCTTTGGAAGATCTTTTTAACAAAGAGTTTCTTCTTACTTTTGATGCTAGAGGCAAGTCCATTTTCAGGTGGAGGTGGCTTGCAAGGAATGATAGGATCATGAGAGGGCTTTATGGGCATGATGGATTCTTGAGGAAAACATACAGAATTATGATAGGGGAATAAAGGGATACTTTGATCTTGACATGGAAGAGGACCATTGGATGGAGTAGGAATGGTGTTTGACACTTCATTTTGAATAGGATCATTTGAAAAGGTGGAAGAGGCATCATGATCTTTCTTAGGAAGTGGATTAGGAATAGGATTTGGAAAGATGCTTTTCTCTTGAGATGGGAGGGGGTCATCTTGGAAGAAATGGAAAGGTATAAGGGGATCATCATGGGATTTTAAGGAGGTAGGATATTTTTCAACCATTGGATGGGATTGGAGAGTTTTGGTGTCTTGATCTTGATTTATGATAGGACTTGTTTCTTTATTTTTCAGATTATCCTCTTGACATAGAGCCACTTCTAAGGAAGGGGTAGTGTTTTTTATATGCATGGGGGATTCTTATAAGGTGCTCATGTTTTTGCATGATGGGGAAAAATTTTGGATGGGGCCTTGTAGAGTGGGTATGATTGGAATTGGAGTGCATGATGGCATAGGATCTAAGATATCTAAATTGTATAAAGGATTTATATAAAAAAATGGTTTAGCTTGGATTTGTACTATTGATAGCCCTTGAGGGTCAACATGGGAAGTTTCACCATTAGGTTCGTTGTTAGAAGGAGATGGTATTGATTATTGCTGAGAAGTTTTAGGAGATGAAGGTATTATGGAAGAGATGGAGGCCACATATGGAGCTTTGCTAGACATAGGTGTATTATTTTGATCATGCTTGGTAATGACATCTAGTTTCTCCTTAGGTGAATCATTAGGATCTTCAATTTCAATGATACCATTATCAAGGAGGTCTTGAATCTTATGTTTTAATTCCATGCAATTTGAAGTCTTATGTTTGTTATGTCTATGATATGCACAATAATTACTCAAAAATTCACATCCCCATATGGACTCGTTAGGCAATATGATAAGATTATGCTCAAGAAGCTCTTTCAAAGATGACTCAATAGATTGCCCCAATGGTGGAAACTATCTATCTAGGGGATACTTAGAACAAATGTCTTGTTGCCTTAGTGAAGAATTCATGTGATCTTTCTTGAGATTTGGCTTTTGATTTTCAATTATTTGTTGTTCCACCTTATATAGTCATTTGAGCATTCCTTGAAGTTTGTCACTATTGATATCATGAATTTGTTTCTCAAAAGGGGTCATTGATTCATTTTGTTGAACTCAAATGTCATATATTTCTCTCTTGAGGTCTTGAATTTGTTGGGCCAAAGTAACCATGGATATTTATTATAGTTCTAATCTTTGACCTAGGACAATGTATGAGACTCTAGGTATGATGCAAACCCTAAAGTGCAAAGGGGGAACTATATGGTATGAGTGAGATTAGGATGTGATAAGGATTAATGAAAAAATCTAATCTATGTGACATGATTGAGATGGGAATGTGCTAAAGGGTTGATGCAAAATGCGATCTATATGATAGGAAAGTGATGTGCAACTAAACCCTAAGTGGCATATGGGGATGTTTGATGCAAGCAATAAGGATACTCTAGGTCTGAAAAATATTTGTAATGTGAGGTTTGAGTTGTGATATGATGGATAGACACAAGGATAAGTTATCAAATAGATGGCATGCTACGATAGGAGATGATGAACTCCAAGCGGAATACCAACTCAAAGACACTAATAGATTCCCTAAGTCAAGGAAGATGCACCTCAAGTGATAAGGGGGATTGATGATCAAAAGTTGATGTCAGACCTAAGATGAGAAATTCTAAGTGCAAGAAATGTTTTTGGTTTTTTTTTGTTTTCGGATTTTTAGTTTTTTTGGATTTTGATATGCAAATAATAATGAAATGATAGGACCAATGATGAAATGACATAAGGCACTTATGGAAGGTTTAAGGTTATGTCCTAAAGGAATGATGGAAGGCTATGCAAAGATCATGGGTATTATGCAAGGGTACAACCTAATGGTGGTATGCAAAGCTATGCAAAAGTTTGTTCTAGGAGTGGTATGCAAGGACTAGGTATGATTAAATAAGCTATGCAAGGATGAAAGGTGCAACTAGGTCAAGACTATGAAAGGATCTAAAAGGGTATGGGAAATTAGAATGACGTGACTATGTGAGGACCTAAAAGATCAGAACTTCAAACGTGATGTCTCAATAGATTTGAAATGATTGTTTTGAGAACACAAGTTCAATGTTTCAAGGACAATGTTGTTGTTTTACAATGTGGATGGATACTTGAAAGCTTAGACCAAGGTTTGTTGTAAAGTGTTTCAATTTCAAGTGTGATGTTGATTATGAAATGTTCTTGTTTGTTTGTGCACACACTCAGAAAACATGGCAGACAAAATGTTTGTTTGATTTTTCAATAAAAATACATTCAAGCACAATCCTAAGGCTGGCAAAGACAATAGTTGTTGAATCTCACTTGGGGGGTTACCCTGAGCAATGCAATTCAGAGTGGATACTTAGATGCTTGACACCACTGGCTCCACCCTCGGTACTCACTTCTTCGGGGCAGCCCAGCATCAGTCCCCATGAAAACTCCCAGTGGAAAACTTTGTATCTCTAGTAAGAACCATAAGAATGTGAGCCACTTCAGAGGTTCGACCTCTTGCGTCAACAACTAGAAGGTTTTTGGCTTCTAACACAAAAGGTGTCTAGTAAGGGCATCTGTTCAAGTGGCTATACATGCAGCAGCATATGCTCCGTTAAGGAAGGTTCCCAGCCTATAGAAGTTGTGCTCTATAGGGTTTATGGGGAGACATGCCATCGATATGAACTAATCAACACTCGTTTCTTGCAACTTTCATCAGAAACACATTTATTTATAGTGGTTCGAAAGAGCTTGGCATTAGCCCATTACCACTTGGGTCATTCCCTCTCACCGAGCCTTAAGGGCTTCTCGGGAGGCAGGCCCTCTAAAAGGTAAAACAAAAAGAGCCTAATGCTCAAAACACGAAAGACACTGGTTAATTTTAAAGCACTGATTTGAAATATGATCTAAGCTAAAAATCAGACAATCAATTTCAAATCACCATTTCTTCAATATGCGTCCTGCATCAAACAATGTTACTAGTTTCAAGATATTGCCTTCAACACAAGAGATTGGATGCCACAAGAGCAAACCTACACAAGCCAGAATTCAAAAGATTAGCTCCAAATCTTGAAACAAGCACAACAAGGAAATCAAACCTTATACAAAAATCTAAAAATCTAATTTTCATTCTAAAATTTAAAATTAATTAAAATATAAACTAATTCTAAATAAAAAATTTAAAAAATAAAATAAAATAAAAAAAAAGACAAAAATAAAACTAAAAGTAAATAACAATAAAACAAAAAAGAAGCTAAATACTAATTTAAAAAATCTCAAAAGTAAATCTAATTTAAAAACTAAAAAAGTAAAATCTAATTTAATAAAAACTAAAACCACATTCTAATTTAAAAAACTAAGACCCATTATAACTAAAACTTTTTTATAAATCAAAAGGACATGCTAAGGTAAAATGTGGACCACATTTAAGAAAAAAAATGGGGTCGCTTTTGACAGATTTCTTGAAAGAAATGAACTTTCATGGGAATGTAAAAAGGTTTCAGAAACTTTCAAGGAAATGTGAGCTACGTGGAAGACTGGGACAGCAAATGTGGGCTAGTTTTGGAATCAATGTGGGCTGCAAAACAAAAAGCACAAGCCCCTAAATGCGGCAAAATAATCATACTCACTACCCAAAATAGAAAAAGACACCATGTAAGCATGCAAAATGTAATTGTAGACAAGGCAAAGTCAACTGTAAATTTGTAAACTGCACAATATGTAAGCATAGACAAATACGTGTTAACTATATTTTGCCAAAACAAACTGTGGTAGCGTAGACAAGCATATTAATTGTTCGATGGTGCAGTGATTGCAGAATAAGCACAAAATGAATTTGCTGAAGCGGATATTTTTAAGAAAGCTTGAGCAAATGCATTAAAATTCATTTTGTTAAAATGCCTAAAAGAGATGTTACTCTCATAGAATGCAATGATTATTGAAAATGTACAGAATAAATACGCTGAAACAACTCTCTTAAAACAGTAAGCAATGATATTCAGTCGAAACAACTTTTAGAAACTTGCATGTATTGGTCGTTGTGGCATAAAAAACAAGAATATGTTTGGAAGAATGCTTCAAGGCATTTCCATTTCATGAAATCCAATGGTTGTAGGTTGCAAAAAAAAATCTATTCTCAAACCTAAACTTTTCAGCAAATATGCTTGGCAGGTGAAAAGCCCCAACATGCAAAATGTGTCAACATGCAAAATGTGGAAATGCACGCAAAGCATACAAAATGTTTTTGGCAAAAATGTGGTATCACATGCAAGGCATTTGAATCTGAAAATTGTGGAGCATAAACAAGGCACGTGAATCTGTTAAGAACGACACAAAATGCAAATTTGAAAACATTGCCAAGGCACATTCAATATTTAACAACGACATAAACAAGGCCTGCTAAATGTCCGATAAAATGCTCCATAGAAATAATTTCTAAATACCACGATTACAAACTTCTACCAAGCAACAACAAGATAGCAAAAGGACAATGGGAGTCCTATCGGGCATGCCAAATGTAGATGGAGGAAAGCAAAACACACACATGCAAATTGAAATCTAAACTAGAAAGACACATGCATGTTATCAAACTCTACTCCATTGCACTCTTATTCCTCAAGATTTGACATTTAATCTATATTTGCTCTCAGAAGCACTTATGCAAAAAGCTATGAGGAAATGGAGATTTGAGAATGCAAAAATAGTGGATAAGATGTCAAGATATTGGAATGCAAACTGACATAAGTTCGACGCATAAAGATGAGATCCTCAAATAAGAGAGGGGGGCTTGTTTAAATAGATTTTCTCCAGGCCAGTTCATGTTGTGGGATGAATATAAGATAATACAAGATGAGTGGTATAGGGAAGATGAGTGCTAAATGGTAAATGGTAAGTGGTAGGAGGGGATATTAAAGGGTTTTATTAAATAAATAGTGAAAATGTATATAAGGTGAATGCATGAAGTTATATGCATCAATATGATATAATGTTTTATTTAATAAATTTAATGGATAAATGGTAAGATATTAATAATAATATAATAAAAGATGGGAATTATGAATAATAAATTATGGAGAAATAATAATGTAATAATTACTCACCCAATGTTAAGAGAAATTTGAAATTAAATGCAGACAAATTAATGAAATTTTTTAAGTGTCTATAGATGCTATTGATTACCATTACTATATATTATTCCAACTATCATGTAACTAGCACAAGATACTTCATGCACTAATCCACATCATTCATTTATGCTCTCACAATTAAGACATCATTGATCAAATTTGAATTTTTATCTCATATCCTCATCAAGCCAAATAACTACCACCTCATTATCCTTACTACCACCTCATTATCCTTCCATACAGAAATGGTGGTATTGATTAGAATTACTACATTGTCTTAATTATCAATAAACAACACAAGATAGTGATGCACGAGTCCTCCTTATCCATTTTCACATTTATGGATTCCAAATAACTCAACACTAAGTTAAATGCATATATGTGCCATATCAATGAATCATCACCGCCCATATTAAGATAATAGATCTTCTTCCATAGAAAATTCAAATTCATAGTCAAATTTTTCTAACACAAATTTTCTAGCTTATTGCTGGTGGTATATCATGAAATGTTTATGATATCTAAATTTACAACTAAATTTTTAATTATGTTTTTTCTTTTCTTTTAATGATGAGACAAGTGGCTAGGGTTCTATTTTATTTGGAGTAATAAAATAGAACCTCCACAAAAGCTGAAACATATCATATTTCATGCATTTACTTGTCATTTGCATGTCAAATTGTTTCAAAAATGGATTTTTGTGTCACTGCATAACTTGACAAAATTAAAAGAAAGAAAAGAAACATCAAAGATAATATAAAAATAATAAGTATCCCCTCCTACTTAATTCTAAAATCAAAGATTTATATAGTTATTAGATATACCCAAATTTTAACAACATTCTAAAATATATACATAACCTAAGAAGGACCTAAGAAAGAATGAGAATAAGAGAAGAGAATGACACAACTATACACAAAAGAAAGATGAAACTAAGATTCCATAGAAAAAAATAAATTTGAAAAAAATTATGCCCTAAAGCACAAAACATATGTATTATCAACAACACCAATATTTACAATGCACTGCCTACCATAGATATTGATGGGAGATCATTATTCTCAACATTGATTGAATATCTCATAAAATTGAATTCTCAAACTCTATATCAAACCTTCAAAGACAATAACATCAAAAAAATAATTAATTATTTATCAATCCAAACCATATTAATGTACTCAGTATTCAACTTATATAACTCATTCAAAAGTAGCTCGTACCATAATACATTGTTATTCCAAGGTCCCGCACCATGAAAGAATAATCACACTTACACAAGTCTTACACATGACTATTATTAAATAATCAATTATGCTCCACATAATCTACTAAATGACCCACAGATTCCCAATTCTTACACAAATCATAACACAATTGAAGTAGTGGAGGATACCAGCTATGAGATATTTATAAGTCAATGAAAGTGGAATTACAATGAATTATAATATTATAAATATTAAATAGTAATTAATAAGATATACAGCACACCTAGTCCCTTGATAATCGCTTCCAAATATAGTTTTTCAATAAGAGTTCTTAAAAATAATGCAATCCAATGCTCTGGTCTTTGGGGAGGCTGCATTTATGACAAATAATGCTACACTTTTTTTAGAAACGTATCTGTAATAAAATTTATGACATATATCTATTATTCACGCCACGAACTGTTAAAAACATGTCATCTTGCGGAATTCTTGCTCTGCATTTCTAAGTTGGAGGCCTAGTAAAACTATCTGTTATTTATAAATGTATATAGCTCTGTAATTCGCCTGCTATAAATACCTCCAATGGAATCAGCAATTGTGCAAACCAATATTTATTTGAATCTAGAGAAAGCTTTGAGTGAATGGCATATTCGAGATCAACAAAACCATTGAAATCCGGGAGAGTAATTGGGGATGTTGTGGATGACTTCACACCATCGGTAAAAATGAAAGTTGTGTACGAGAGAAACACGAGAGTCAAGAACGGATTCGAACTGAGTTCTTCCACTGTATCATCCCCGCCTCAAGTAGTTGTGGAGGGCAAATATGACAAGTTTTACACATTGGTAAGAATGACATTTGTAATAATATATTCATTTCGTTGAAAGATTCATACTATGGAAGCTATAACCCTGGTTTCCTGTTTATTTCTTTTTGTTTTTACAGAAAATGTTTGATCCAGATTCCCATAGTCCAATTATTTTTTTATTTTACTGTATTGAATTGTTCTGAGTCTAGGACAACCTTTCTCCAATAAAGATATTAAGTTTTCACAATCCATAAGATATTGATCAGTTGTTTCCCAAATTGATTGTGTGTAAGTTTTTGCATCAATGTTTCGGACCACACTCCTTATCTGATCCATCATCAGGATGAAACCAATTAGGGAGCAATCAAAAGTGAAAGATGTCCAAAGAGCAGAGCAGAAGGCTAAAAAGAGGAAGGGAATGGGTTCAAAAAACAAAGGCAAAATCTTCCCTTCCTCTTTTTTAGCTTCCTGGTACGCTCTTTGGACATCTTTCACTTCTGCTTGTTCTCTAATTGGTTTCATCCTGATGATGGACCACCAGTGTGATTTGAAACCTTGATGCACGAACTTACACACAATGAATTCCGAAAACAACTGATCATTATCGATTAATTAATTATATACCTTAATAATGAAGTACGTTTCAAGTATAATTAATGCGAGAGGTACAATGATAGTCCAGCAAACGATTCTCTTATTTATTTAGTTTTTGATCAGTAAAGGCAAAACCGAGTTTTATATTAATTATGCATAATTAGAGTATTAACAAAGCTAAATGATGGAATACCAAAAAATCTTATAGATTGCTTTTGAAATCATTCTCAGGATTGTCAAGAAAGGATTTCTAGACAGGAAGCAAACCATAAGCATTATAATCTATCATCCAAAATCTATCAAGATTATGTAGTCTGGGATCTTAAAAAACTGTAGAAAGTTTAGGTAGCAGATTCTCAACTGCCAGAATAACAAAGATTTTAACATAACTATGTAGCCAAAATTAACTATTATGAGAGTCAAAGATAAGCAACGAAAATGTGTTTAAACATAACCAAATTTACAAACCTAGCTTTGAATTTTATTCAAGGGTTCGAATTGAGAAGTAACATTTCTCTCGCTCCCACGACCTCTACTTGGAGGGCAGCCATGACCATGACCAGACCCATGACGACCCCTGCTTGCACTATCCCGATAATCTTGTTTAGCCTGGTGGTTCTCATTTTGGGCTTTCAGAGTTAGGATTCCATTAAGTCTTGCAAACTGAAGGAGCTCTTCCTCTCTACCCTGGTCTTCCAGGTTTTCCCCTAAGAATTACCACTTGAGATATGTGAGGCCTACTCCCGCAAAAACCCTATGTCTATTCAGGTCCTTCCATTGCAAATCTAACAAGAAGGGGTAATACTTAATGAGCTTACTGTCAGCATTGAACAGAATCCTCTCACATGGTCGAGGAGCCCTTGAATCATGGAGTGCCTTAATCAAAATCTCTTGGAATTCCTGGAGGATTTCATCTGGAAATAGCTTTTTGGTGAGGCTCCATACAACTTGCTTAGCCAATTTTAGGTCCATCAGGGAAGCAATGAACCTGGAAGAAATACTAGTGTTGTCTCGGGGATACTCCTACCTATTCAAATGCCCACTGCCCAAAATCATCTTTACCACCAAGATAATTGGACGCTCTGAGTGGAGAAGGAGACACTTCAGTCTCAAGTCTGTAATTCTTCTGAAGGAAACTTGGTGAGTTGAAGCTGAGAGGAAAATGGGGGTGTCTGCTCCAAAGTAGGAAATGGGCCTTGGATAAACACTTATAATAAACCCATGTGGCACCTCTGTTGACATGGTTGGTAATTATAGAGTATTCAGATAAGAAAGGAATAGGCAGATTGAACTTTGGAATGATTCTGGCAAGAAAAGAATCATAACGACTTGTAGGATACGCTAAGGAAAGATCACCGGGCACGTTATTTAATGCATAATTATGAGGAATAGCTTTTCATTAAATTTGCCACCTAAGGTGATAGAGTATATTTGTCTTGGACAAGCCAAATCTCCCTAGCTCAGTTAAGATGGCTACCCTATGGATAACACATACCTTGAGTCTAAAATGATGGCTCATGCTAGCTGGACCTTGGGAGGCAAGGCAAGGAAAATGCTTAATTTGGGAGAGCATTTAGATGACATCACTCTGTTCAAACCCACTGTTTACCCGAAGTGTAGTAAAGTTTGAATTAAAAAAAAGAAATAGTCGTTTCCACTAAACCGCCAAAGATATACATTTAGACAATTGCTTTGAATTAGAAGCAGGCTTTAGCTAATTTTAACTCTCCTCTCTGAAATTCGTCTCTTACACTTAAAAGACTTAAGGTGCATATTCCTGGTGATTAACATGGTCTTCTAGGCCAATAAACCAAGCTCCCTTATCCCACCAATGAATGAAGATTCCTGGAGCTGCTAATTTTGATAGGGCATCTACTATTGAATTTGCTTCTCTATAGATATGCTTCGCTTCAAAATGCTTTATTCTATCCAAAAATTCTATTATATTGTCTAAGATTGCCTGTAGTCTCCAATTTGGGGTTTTTTTCCTCTTAATTGCATTAATTTCTATCTCTGAGTCTCCCTCCACTGTAATGTTTCTTAGACCATGCTTGATGCAATCCATCAATCCTAGTTGTAGTGCTTTGAATTCAACTATATTATTAGTGTCAGGTGGAATCGGCTTTGCCATTTTCCCTATGATTGATCCTGAGTGATCTCTGATTACATATCCTATGCTAGAGGGGCCTGGGTTTCCTTTAGAGGCACCATCAAAGTTTAATTTTACCCAGCTAGGCTTTGGAGGGGTCAAGGTAGCATCCTTTCTGGAGTTGGTTTTTTGCCCAAAAGATGGAGGAATCTTGATCCCTTGCCAGTTTTCCTGATGCTCTCATCCCATGAAGAGAAAACTTTGGGTGGTTCCAAAGAAAAAGCTATTTTGCTATTTACTGTGTCGACTATTGCCAATTCAATTGAGTTTAGGATTGATTCTAGCCTTGTGGCTTTGTCCTCAAATAGTCTGTGATTCATTTCTTTCCAAATTTCCCAGACTAAGCATTATGGGGACACCTCCATGATTTTACTCAAGGTGCTCTCCTTAATTGGGAGAGGCTAGCTTTGAAATAGAGATTTTATGTCATTCGGAAGGGCTTTGATTAGCGCCAATTTAGTGTAGAGCCAAAACTAGCATTTAGAAGCAAAGGGGCAGTTCAGTAGGAGGTGGTCCATTGTCTCTGTCTGGGCTTTACACATAATGAACCTTGAAGGTCCTTCATATCCCATTTTTGTAAACTTTTCTGTGGTTGGGATTTTTTTTTGATAGGCTAGCCACACGCAAATCCCTGCATTTGGAATGATCTTGGAACTCCAAAACAACTTCGTCAAAATATCCTACTTGTCTTGATCTGAATTACTGACAAGAACTCTGTAGTCATCTTTTGAGTTATACTGTTTTGGAGGATACCCAAATTAAAGAGTCCGCTCCTCTTATAGGATTGATATTTCTTGATTTTAGTTGTTCTAAGAGTTGGTCTAGGTGTTCCCCTAGGATTGGCAATCCTTCCATTGATTTCGACCTCCATTTTTGAGTATTCGACGAGTCATCCTCTTCCAGATAGTCTCTAACTCGAACACCCCAATGCTCTTTAAACCAGTGCTCTATAATAGGGATATTGAGGGAGTTTGCAAGATGTGGATAACCACCCGAAGAGTCCTCCCAGAAGACACTAGCTGATCCATCATGAATATCCCATGTGATCGATTATGAGACCAATTTTCTACAAGAGATGATAAATTTCCAGGTTCTAGATCCCTTGAGAAAATTGCCTGTTCTAAGAAGGTTGAGAGGATCCTGATTTGGTAGATACTTGCTTGCCAGCATTCTCACTCATGTGATATTAGGATTATTTATGAACTTCCAAACTAGTTTGGCTCCGAGGGCTCTATTTTGCAATTTAAGATCCTTGATGCCTAATCCCCCAATTGTAATTTTCTGCATTTCCTTAGTGTTTTGCCAAAAGAAATTTCTCATCATTTTAATTATAAAGGAGTTGGCACTAGCTGATAGGGATAATATGGATAATAGATAAATAGGAAGGGTCGAGACCATTTCTTGAATCATCACTAGCCTTCCAGCCCAAGAGAGCCACTTTCCCTTCCAGGAGTTTGAATTTTGTTCCACTTTTAACTTTAAGGGATCCCAAAATTTAGTATTCCTTAGACCTTGGTCTATTGGGATGCCCAAATGAATACAAGAGAGAGATCCTTCTCTGCAATCTAGAATTCTAAGGATCTTGACCTATAAAAGATTTGAAGTAGAGAAAAAATAAACTCTAGTTTTATCCTTGTGTCTTATTTGACTTGAGGCCTTTCCATAATATCTGGTTTAGGTGGGTTTCTTCCTTAACTTTTTCTGCCCCCAAGAGAAGATTATCATCTACAAACTGTTGGTGGGTAACTACAAAATTTTTGGTTACTTTGATGCCCTCTAAAAGGTTATTAGAATGACTTACTTTGATTGCCCTTCCTAAAGTCTCCCCATTTATAATGTAGAGGAAAGGAGATATAGGATCTCCTTATCTGATACCCCTTGTGGAAGAAAAGAAGCCTGTTGGCTTTCCATTTATCAGAATTGAGAATTTAGGAGTTGAGATGCATTCAAACACCTAGTTGATCCATTGTTTGGCAAAGCCAAAGGCTTGTACGATTTTGCAAAGAAAATGCCAATCTACACTATCATAGGCTTTTGATATGTCTAGTATTATTAGCATACTTGGTCTATTTGTGCTTTGAAGGGTGTGGATTTCTTCTTGCGCTATTATCATCCCATGAAGAATTGAGTAGCTTGGGACAAACCCTATGTGTTCTTCTAATATAATGCTTTCCATGAGGGGCTTCATTCTCTTTGTCATGACATTTGAGATGATTTTGTAGACTATATTTCATAGGGAAATAGGTATGAAATCACCTAGATTTGATGCTCTCTCCTTTGGGATGAGCACTAAAAAAATGTTATTTACTTATTTAAGAATTCTCCCTGATCTTCTTGAACATTCTAGGGCTTCTGAAAGGTCCTAACCTAATATATGCCAACACTTCTTGAAGAAATCCCCAGGGAAACCATCCGGGCTAGGAGCCTTACCAGAGGGAAGTTGATTAAGGGATTGGAATACTTCCTCCAACTTAATTCTCTCATTTATTTTTTGGTTCTACTCATCTAAAATGATCTTGGGAATCACTTCTAGAAACTTTTTTTGTTCTAGCAATTGGGATCCTTCTATGTTGTTTAAAAGATTGAAGTAAAAGGACATGATCTCTTTCTATATCTCATCTGAGTCCTCTGAGATTTGGATATGCTTTGTCTCCAATTTTGATATCCAATTCTTGCTCCTTCTCAGCTTTGTTACATTATGGAAAAATTTGGTATTTTTATCCCCCATTTTGAGCCAGTTCTCTTTGGACTTTTGTCTCCAGAAAATTTCTTCTTTTGAAAGAGCTGCCAATCTCTCTTCTAGTGATTTTTTTGTTAAGAAAATGTTTTTGAAATGCAGAGAATTCTATTGGAGCAATTTCTTCTTTACTAATTTTAGCTTTGCAATAAAGCAAAATAGTTTTGATCCTTCAAAAGATCCTTCCTTCCACCAATTTTCTATCAAGTTAAGAAAATTTGGATCTTTCATCCACATATTCTCAAACCTAAATGGAGCTCTAGAAATTTCTTGATTACCTTGCAGGGAAAGCAAAATGGGGTAATGGTCTGATCTTGAAGAAGGAAGAACCACATGGGAGAGAGAAAATGGAAAGAGCCTCAAGTCACCTTGCTAGAAGAATCTATCTATTTTTTCACCTATATTGTTGAATCCTTTCCTTATATTAGTCCATGTGAAGGTGTCCCCTGAATCTATTTCCAATAGACCATTCCTTTCAATCCAGTTGTTAAAGCCCTGTTGAGATCCACCTAGGCGGGTGATTCCTCCCCTTTTGTCAGAAGTAGACTTGATGGCATTGAAGTATCCCCCTATGAAAAGATGATCCTCAGTCAAAGAAGACAAGATCTCATCTAAAGAGGACCATAAGAGGTGCTTTTTGTGTGAGGACACTGGGCCATAATTATTTATAACAAAAAAGTAAGTATTGGACTGAAGGTGAGTAATTTTGACAAGAAGCCAATACTTGCTAGAAGCAATACCCTCAGCTTTGATTAGGAAGGCTTCCAGATTATCATTAAGCCTCCAGATGCCTCTTCTAAAGCCACTGTCAATTCTAGAGATGCTTGAAACAAAGGACTAATTCCACTTCCAAATGAGATTTCTTTCTTACACTCCAATTTAGTTTCTTGCAAGAGGATGATGTTTGTACTAACTAAAAGAATCCTTCTTTTGATCACCCTCTATTTTTTAGGGGCATTGAGACCCCTAACATTCCATGAAAGGATTTTCATTCTTGTTCAGGAAGGGGATTTCCCTTCCCTAGTTTCCAAAGATCTAATAGTTTTGATTTATTCTTTGTAGCACCATCCTAGGATCTAGCTTCAATGAGGGATTTGTGACCCTTCTTGGGAGGGGATGATCCAAATTTAGGTTTCTCCAATCCCTCTTGATTTTGATGCAGCCCTAGTTTTTTTTTTTCCTTAATCTGGGAGTACAGTACTACTAGAGGAGTTTCTAAGATTGAGTTTGGATTCTCATCCTCTATCAAAAAATCCTAGAGAATATTTTGGGCATTCTAATCTATAGACAAATCCAGACCTTGATGCACTATAGGTGGAGAAAATAGAAGTGGGTAAGGAATTTCCGCTGAGAGATTAAAAGGCTGGTCTGTTGAGGGTAGATCTAAAGAAGGAGAGATCTCTCCTTTAGATAAGTTTGGTTCATATTCCTCATCCAGGTCAGCTTTAAGGTCATTTTCAATGACATCCTCTTCCTGTAGGATTTTTACAAGGTGCATATGTTTGCTTTTACTAAATTTTATTAGCTGATGGGATTCCCTTAGTTTCTTTCACCTTAAACTATTCTTCCTCTTTAAAACCTTAGCAGGAGGTTGGGAGTATGTTGAAAGGTCCTCTACTTAGGGAAGGAATTTTTTTTTACCAAACAAGCTCCTAACAACCTTTTGAGAGTGGATCTTAACAATCAGGAATAAAATGAGAGGAGGACAACTTAAAGGACAAGGCAAAGAGATCTGGGGAACCTGACCTAGATTTGATTGATTTAGCTCACCTGGCTTATCTCTTGAAAGCTGATGATTTCTAGTAGTAAGAAGGAACTGTGAATCTGGAAGAGTTGGAGAGGCAGGAGGCATAGATAACACTCTATCTTGATACTAAAAAGATGCATTCTTGCTTGCCTGGGCTACATCCAAGGCAGTGGGGACCAAACGGTTTTCCAATCCCTTGTCCATCTTCTGAAAATCTTGACCAGTGGTGGTTAGCTCTGAAGGTGGATGAGGAAGGTTGAGAGCTCCCATAGTAGCTGCCAAAGAGCTATTATTCACTATTTGGTTTCGAAGAATACATTTGCCAGGGATTTCCTTTCCCATTCTTATCACTTTTTGATTCCATCTACCTATTTCTGAAATAATTTCTAAATCGCTATAAAAGCCTTTTTTAAGGTCAATTTCAACATAAATGTTGGCTACATCCCCTTTGAGGCCTTTCAGGAATTCCACCTCAATCCCCACCATGGATCCTAAAGTGTCGCCAATTTTTAACAGAGCCTTCAGACACCAAAACTCGGATGGGAGGCCTACTAAAGAAAACCAAACTGGAGTTTTCTTGAATCTATGGTGCATTGGGTCGAACCCTAGTTTCCAATCTAGAAAATGAAAGGCCAAACCTTGAAAAAAAAAAGGACTACCTTTCGTGATTGCTTTCTTCAAGGATGAGTCAATGCATTCTAAGTTCAGAAAAAATCATTTTGATGTTGTCTAGCTGAAATTAGACCTTGAAAGGGAGACTTCCCTTAGGCGATTATATCTTTTCTATTACCGCTGCTTCCACACCATTCCACAAAGAAGGCATTTTCTTTGAGTTGAGCTATCATAGGATTCAGAGGGTCTAATGGTAGAACAAATAGTTTACTTCCCATGGACTTCCTATTCCATTTCTGATCCTTGCGTTCAAAGTTAGGGGTTGCCCAGAGGGGAAAATTTCTTTTGAAACCCGAGGCCCTTAGACCCCTATAGGGCAAGAAAGATGCGGTAGAAGGGCGAGCTTGCAAATTTTGTCTATGAGGATCCTGATTTTTTTTATAGGGTTTCCTTGGGAGGACCAGGTTTCTAATCCCTAGCTGAAATAGGGATGCTATTTGAGCTTGTTGCTACTTTCTTTGCCCAAGAGTCTAACCTTTGGTGCTTCACAGCTTCATTAAACCAATGATTTTGATTACTTGCTTGCTGAGCAATACTAGACCAGCAAGGAAAGAATGTTCTCTCTGGTGAGAAGCTTGCCTGAGGACCCAACTAGAAATGTCCTTGATAGTTCTGGTTCTTATGAAGCCATTGAAGTTTGTGGTTCTTTTGGAAACTCGAGGATTTCTAGAGCCCTGGTTAGAGTATTGATTTTGGAACCGCACTGATTTCTGAAAGCTCTGATTTTTTTGGGTTCTTTGAACTTTAGATCTCAAATCCTGAGGTCTTGAGGAATAACCTCGAGGATTCCATGTGTTCTCTGCCATGGATAGGTAAGAAAATGGAGTGTTTGAACATAGATTGTTGTCACAATTGAAAATTTAGGAGTTGAGATGCATTCAAACACCCAAATGATCCTGAATAACCTCCAACGATTCTTTTATTTATTAGTATAAATATTTTAAGATATTTATTTAATATTTTCTTTAATTTAATATAAACATGTCCAATTTCAATTGATGTCTTTGCATGTAACTTTTGAAGGATGGTGGCGAACATACTTGGAATAAGATGGGCCAGTTATTTTGGTACGTGAGGAGACTATTTTGTAATTGGGATAGGTTACTAAATTTGAGGAAGTTTGTATGTTTAAATTTGTACTATCAATAATATTTTATTTTATTTCAAGAGTTTTTTATTTCTGAAATTTATATGTTCAAATTTGTAGTGTCAATAATATAATTTATATCACTGTTGTGGAAGATTATAATGCAAAAAAATGTCTCTGCGAAAATTGATGCATTGCATTGACACCCTTTTTCGAGCATTCTTACCCGCAACAAGGAATTTACAGAGGCTTTGTAAATCGGTTCATTGTTTTGGCTAATATCTCTCAGACTAAGTAACCTGACAAGGTTATATCATGGATCCACAATCAAGAAGCCTTCTTTGCAAAAACTAAATATTTTCTGGCTAATACAGTTAGGGCTCCCCCTCCTCTTTGCAAGGGTTAGGATCAGGATTGGCATTTGGTGAGCCACAGAAACAATAGAGCATTAGGGCAATCAAACTACCTCAATCAGAATCCCAATCATTGTCAGAAGGAGGGTTTTGTAAAACCTAACTAGTCAAAGATTTCCTCTACTCACCATATTTTTCCTCCTCGAAGGTCCTTGGGTAAATTATCAAAGAAAATGGTATCCTTGGGCCATCACTCTTTCATGAATAATCACAATTTAAAGGAGGCTAACCATCCTAAGCCAAATTCACCTTCAAATCCTCGAACTAATCCTAATGGGCTAGTCATTGAAACTAATACCCATACTAAGATCAGGTATCAAATGCATTGCAATGACTGAATGATCGTTGCTTGGTTGAAAGGTTGGCGGATCACGTCTGATCAAATTGCTAATTAGGTGGTGGCTTCTCTCAATAACCAGGTAAAACTTGATATCCTTCCTGATAATTTCTTAGCTATTAAATGTGGTAATCAGAGTTTGAGAAATTCTTTGCTAAACGAGGACATATTAACATTCAAAGGTCTAGGGTTTCATTGCCAGGAATGGCAACCCCTCTTTCTTCCATCTCAATTTAATTCCTGCATGGTTAATAGAGCAATTTCACTTGATAAATTCATTGTAGAATTGTGAAATAATGAGTTCTTAAGAATAATAGGTAACAAAATAGGCAAATTTGTAGAAGTTAAAAAATCAGCCCTAAGCTTCTTTAACCAACTTTTAATTGTTAATATGAATATTAACATTAAATCTTTAGAGCCCATAATAGTGAAATGTGACAATTTATGCTTAACCCTAGAACTGCCCTTTTATAATGGTTCTTTCGAAGAATCTATGCCGAGGAAGATCCCCTCTGAGAAACCTTTCTCCAAATCGATCCTCAAATCTAAAGGCACCCATTTAGATTTGTGGAAGGTGGGGGTTTTACCTTTGAGGGCTATAAGTTTAATATCAACTCTAATCATCTCACCACAGACTTATGTCCTCACAGCTCCCCTGTTAAGATATCTCGCCCACCTCTTCATCCATTGCCAACTATTAATCCACCTATAGTTGACTCATTACTTTGGGATCGAGACCTGGAAGAAGGTGAAATTATTCAGGTGCTCCATCAGAAAGAGTAGCCCAGACTGACTAATTTGCCATCTTCTAGCTCTCTCATCCCACCAGAGAGGCTAAGTCCTTCAAGGTCTTCCCCTTTAATGGAGCTCACCTCCTCCTCTGAGCAATTAGAGAGGGATAGGGCTCCCCTAAATCCATGAATGGCACTCGTGTAGGGTCAACCAATCTCTCAAGTCTCAAGATTGGAGACCTTTGAGGTGTCAGAGGTCCATCCTCCATCTTTGATGGCTGTTTCAGATTCAATTGCAGAATCTGAGAGTCATCGAGTTGCTAGGGAATTTTACATCATTGCCAAATTTGTAGGGGAAGAAGTAGTAAACGACCTTATGGATCAATTGGTTGATGAAATTTGTGATGATGAGGAACTAGAAAGACAAAGGGATCTCTATGTCAAAAATCTAATGGATGTTGCCAAAGTCGACTTAGAAATAGATGAACATTTTATAGCATTAGACAACTTAGAAAATTATAACCCAAACACTCTAGGCATTCTCAACTCTGAAAGAAGTAAAGATTCTCCTAACTATGCTAAAATCAGTAAGAAAAGAGGTAGGAGATCCCTTGCTGAACTAAGATCAAAGGATGGAGAAGCAAGGGGTCAGTCTAAAATATCTAATCTTTTTAATGAAAGGGAGGGGAAGTTCCTCCCCACATAGCCATGAAAATAATAACATGGAATGTTAGGGGTTTGAATGCCCCTAACAAACAGCGCATCTTAAAGCACTGTATCTCTGATTCTAAACCAGATATAATGTTAATCCAAGAAACCAAAATGAACTCATTTGAGATAGCCCTTTTTGAGAAAAAAACTAGGTGTTAGACAGCTAAAGCACTCCCCTGCTACAGGGGTCTCAGGGGGCTTAGCCATAATTTGGGACTCTAGATTCATCTCGTTTATAGCTTTAGAGATTAAGCAAAATTTGATGGGAGGAGAAGTAGTAAGTTATAAAAATAACCTAAGATTCAAATTGATTAATGTTTATGGTCCTATCCAAAATAGGGATAAGGCTAGGGTGTGGGTGGAATTGGAGTCTTTCCTCAGAAGTTTCCCAAATGATGTATGCATCATTGGGGGAGATTTCAATGCTATCACTAAGGTAGCTGACAAAAGAGGAGGTAGCAACAAACTTCCTCCAGCGGTTGTAGATTTCAATCATTGGATCAATAGGAACTCCCTGTTGGAAATCCAAACGATAGATAATGCTTTCACCTGGAACAATAGAAGGCTTGGTTTCTGTAACATTACTGAGAAACTAGATAGGTTCTTTATCCATGGAGGGCTCTCGGAGCTTAACTTCACCCTAAATGCAGAACCCTTCCCTTTAGCAGAATTTGACCATTTCCCACTCCAGCTAATCTTATTATCTGACCACTCCCTTAAAAAAAGTCCCTTCAAATTTGAGAGCATGTGGTTCAGAGATAATAACTTTTTAAACTTAATTGAGAACTGGTGGAGAAGCTCTATTTTCTCTGGTTCAAAGATGTTTATTATCACATCAAGTTAAAGCTTATCAAAAGGAAGCTTTTAGAATGGAATAGGACTAATTTTGGAAATATTTTCGATAAAAAACTCCTAATAGAAAATGATCTTAAGAATTTTAACATTGAGGTTCTTGAGAAGGGGATGGATGAACATCTCTTCCTCAAAGAAAAGGCTCTACTCTCTGAATATGAAAAGACACTCTCAAATGAAGAGATCTTTTGGAAACAAAAATCAAGGGAGACTTGGTTGAGTGATGGGGACCAAAATACTAAGTTTTTCCACAATAGTACTAAGCAGAGGCGATGGGTCAATCAAATTTCTAAAATTAAGAATTGCCAGGGTTCCATCCTGTCCGAATTGGATGATGTTGCCTCCGAGGCAGCAAGGTTTTTTAAGAAAATCTTAAACAATATTGAAGGCTCCAACCTAAAGGGCCAACTCAATATTATCAAGAATCTTCCAAAACTCATTAACGATGACCACACCAAAAACCTATCAAATAAATTCTCTAAGGAGGATGAATTTGTCCTTATGAAGATGAATCCCGACAAGGCCATGGGCCCAAATGGCTTCCCCACTAGCTTTTTCCAAAAATGTTGGAGTTTTATGGGGATAGAGATCATAGATGCCTTAGAAGGTATTAGGAACTATGGTAAGATTCTCAAAGAAATCAATAATACCTTCTTAGCTCTCATCACCAAAAAAGATAATCCTGAAAGCTTTAATGATTTCAGACCAATATCCCTTTGCAACACTCTGTACAAACTCTTAACCAAAACCCTAGTAGCCAGACTCTAGAATCTTCTCCCCATTATCATTAGTGAAGAATAAATTGGCTTCGTAGCAGATAGATCAATCTATGATGGGGTTATTATAGCCAAGAGGCCATTCATTCGGTCCAGCTCAACAGGGCCCCAAGTATGCTAGTCGAATTAGACATAAGCAAAGCTTATGACAAAGTTGATTGGCGCTTCCTATGCAAATGTTTGGAGGCCTTTGGATTTTCCAAATCCTAGATCAACTTAATCTTTGAATGTATACCCTCCCCCAAATTCTCGGTCTTAGTTGGTGGTTCCCCGGATGGTTTCTTCAGTAGCTCAAGAGGGCTCAGGTAAGGAGACCCTATGTCCCCCTTCCTCTTCATCATCATGGCTGAAGCCATAGGTAGATCCATCTCTAAGGCCAAAGAGGAAGGTGGGATCCAAGGAATCCCCATTACCAACAACCTCCCTCCCTTTACCCACTAGCAATTTTTCAATGACATGATGCTTTTTGGGCAGGGAAGTGTAAGGGAAGTGAGCGCCTTCAAAGGTATCCTTAATTCTTATATGCTAGCCTCGGGTCAAGAGGTGAATCTGGAAAAGTCTGCATTTTTCATGTTTAACATAGACTGCTCCTTAGGAAAAGTGATCAACAATGTCCCAGAGATTAGTAAAGGAACTCTTCCTTGCAAATATCTAGGCATTTGACTTGACAAGGGTTGAAGACCCTCAAAATTATGGGACAACTTGGTGGATAAAATCAAGTCTAGGATTAACACTTGGAAAGGAAAATGGCTCTCATCTGCAGGTAGAGCAACCTTAGTTAGATCTATCTTGTTAGCTATGCCCATTTACCAGCTCTCCTGTCAACATTTATCTTGTTCTAAACTTGCAGAGCTCAACAAGCATCTTAGGACTTTCTTTTGGCAAGGTGCTAATGAAAATTGTAAAATATCACTTATATCCTAGGACAAGATATGGAAACCTAAAGAAGAAGGAGGAGTTGGCATTAAAAATCTTTGTGATCAGGGCAAAGCCTTGGGTGCCAAGTTGGTCTGGAGGATGTTCAGAACCCCCCACCTCAAATGGGCTCGCCTGCTACACCACAAATACCTTAATGGAGGGAATCCTATCCAAATCTTCAGAGAAACCAACCCTCCCAAAGGGTCCTACCTATGGAATTTTATGTTAGACTGTAGGAGGATTATCTTTGACAGACTTACTTGGAACCTAGGGTCCGAGGATAAAACTCTTTTCTGGTTGGATTCATGGGGTGGATATAAGGCTATTGATAATATCCATGACTTTGGTGCTACTCGTATCCTTCTTAAATCTCATAGAGGTCCCTTGTTAAATAACTATATCTCCCCCTCAAAGGATGGGGCTGGTTGGCAGTGGATTGAGAAGGAAGATGAGGATATCCCAGTAAGTGATAAACAAAAACCTATCGT
Organism: Cryptomeria japonica; assembly: GCF_030272615.1. NCBI lineage: Eukaryota > Viridiplantae > Streptophyta > Pinopsida > Cupressales > Cupressaceae > Cryptomeria > Cryptomeria japonica. The sequence continues at coordinate 254,269,706 of NC_081411.1, forward strand.
AATTCTTAAATCAAGGAACATTGCCTTATGTTAGAATGAGGACAAGCTCGTCTGGGATGGCTCCCTAAGAGGAGAATACAACTCCAAGGATGGGTACTCTCTCATCTCAAAATCATTTTTAAGACCTATGACTGAACTTCCTTTGAAACTTTGCTGGGATAAATACTATCTGCCTAAGGAAGGTATCTTCTCCTAGCTTGTGGTTTAGAACAAGCTCCTAACTGTGAATAAATTTAGAAGAATGGGGTATGAGGGCCCTAGTAGATGTCCTCTTTGCAAGGCAGACGAGGAAGACACCAATCACATCCTCCTTAACTGCCCCTTTGCTCACAAATGTTGGATCTAGTTCACCAACAAACTTGAATGGTCTGTAGCCTTCTCCCACACCATCTTTGGAATGCTCAAGGCATGGCGTCTCCTCAGGCATGGCTATCTCTTTGAAGGTTTATGGACAGCTCTTCCTTCTTCCACTATGTGGGAACTATGGAAGGAGAGAAATAGATGTCTCTTTAAGAATGAAAAACTAGAGGTTCCCAGTATCATTAATAGGATAGAGTTAGCTATCACTGAGCTCATGAATAACGACTGTCATTAGGCACATTGAAGAATGCCTCTGTCACTTATTGGGATGAAAAAATGATAAAACATTGGGGAGGCTTATCCTTTCCTCCCTTTGTAGGAGATGGTCCTATTGCAAGTCTTCGATCAAGGGATGCATGCAGATGGCAGCCTTCAGGTGAAGGTTGGGTGAAGCTAAACTTTGATGGGGCATCCCGTGGCAACCCAGGGCAAGTAGGGATAGGTTTAGTTGTTCATAATTGGGAAGGAAAGGAACTAGAAACCCTTGCCTCTTCGGGTGGCATCAACACAAACAATTGGGAAAAACTTATGGCCCTGGTGGAGGGTCTGCATTTATGTAGGAAAATTAGAGTTAAGAACTTAGAAATTGAAGGAGATTCGGCTATAATTGTCAATTCTCTGAGGAAAGGTAGTATGCCTAATTGGAGACTAAATACTCTGCTGTCAAAAGCTCTTGACTTATGTAGAGATTTTGATAGGTTCATAGTCAATCATATTTATAGGGAGGGCAATAAAAGAGTGGATGAGTTGGCCAACATAGGAGCCAATGGCATCAATCTCCTATCAGTGCCACCTTAAGGCAACCCCCTGTTTTGTTTTCATTCCTAAGTGGTCGTTAGCATGTTTCTCCTTTCATCCCCTTATGTTTCTCTTGCCCAGACTTTGTTTTAACCCCCTTATTTATTCCTCTTCCTGCCCCCTGTATTTCCGTATAGATACTCAGACAAACATTCAGTTTAAATATGCCCATACATATGTTCTCTCAGACTTTAACTCATGTAGTTAGGCTCAATCCATGGCTGGATTGAGCCTAACTATGGCCGTTTCCTCACCGATACCTATTTGATATCCATTGGGTTTTTATGTCGAAGAAACCTCGGGCCTCGGTGACCTCCTTTATTTTTCCACTGAAACACTTCTACCATCAAAATCATCATTCCTTGTCAATGAATGGATCTATTGTCTCACTGAAGCCTTTCTTTATCCTCCCTTATCATCTTTCCCTGATAAAGTCGCATCGATGAAACCATGTGTATCAAAGTCATGCCTTTTAGCTTCCTCGAAACCTATTTCCTCATTGATATCTTTTATTGATGTAGCTTCCTTTTGTCTAATCAATATTATTCTTTTGATGAGAACATTCCTTTCGGTGAGTTATGTTTTAGGGATGGTATTATCTCCTCGAAGACCTTTTCCCATCGATGAAAACCTTCTCCACTTTCCTCGATATCTTTTGTCGATGGAATTACTGTCTTCGATGAGTCTTTTCTAAAGTTCATCGACGCTTCTTTTCTTCTATGGCCCTTATATATCGATGAGACATCGTTGGGTCTCATTGATATTATTCGAACCTGGATATCTTAATAGGATGCTTGCCTGTTTCCTCATCGATACCTATCTGATATCCATTGGGTTTTTATGTCAAAGAAACCTCGGGTTTCTGTGACCTCCTTTATTTTTCCATTGAAACACTTCTTCCATTGAAATCATCATGCCCTATTGGTGAATGGATCTATTGTCTCACCGAAGCCTTTCTTTATCCTCCCTTATCATCTTCCACCGATAAAGTTGAATTGGTGAAACCATGTGTATCAGAGGCATGCCTTTTAGCTTCCTCAAAACCTATTTCCTCTTCGATATCTTTTATTGATGTAGCTTCCTTTTTTCTAATCGACATTATTCTTTCGATGAAAACATTCCTTTCAGTGATTTATGTTGTACCCATGGTATTATCTCCTCGAAGACCTTTTCGCATCGATGAAAACCATCTTTGCTTTCCTCAATGTCTTTTGTCGATGGAATTACTGTCTTCGGTCACTATGGTTGTTTCCTCACCAATACCTATCTGATATCCATTGGGTTTTAATGTCAAAGAAACCTTGGGCTTTGGTGACCTCCTTTATTTTTCAACCAAAACACTTCTTCCATCAAAATCATCATGCCCTATTGGTGAATGGATCTATTGTCTCATCGAAGCCTTTCTTTATCCTCCCTTATCATCTTCCACTGATAAAGTCGCATTAGTGAAACCATTTGTATCAGTGGCATGCCTTTTAGCTTCCTTGAAACCTATTTCCTCATCAATATCTTTTATCAATGTAGCTTCCCTTTGTCTCATCGACATTATTCTTTCGATGAGAACATTCCTTTTTGTGAGTTATGTTGCACCGATGGTATTATCTCCTCAAAGACCTTTTCTCATTGATGAAAACTATCTCCGCTTTCCTCAATATCTTTTCTCGATGGAATTTATGTATTCGGTCACTATGGTTGTTTCCTCACCGATACCTATCTGATATCCATTGGGTTTCTATGTCGAATAAACCTTGGGCTTTGGTGACCTCCTTTATTTTTCCACCAAAACACTTCTTCCATCAAAATCATCATGACCTGTCGCTGAATGGATCTATTGTCTCACTGAAGCCTTTCTTTATCCTCCCTTATCATCTTCCACTGATAAAGTTGCATTGGTGAAACCATGCGTATTGGAGGCTTGCTTTTTAGTTTCCTCGAAACCTATTTCCTCATCGATATCTTTTATCAATGTAACTTCCTTTTGTCTGATCGACATTATTCTTTCAATGAGAACATTCCTTTCGGTGAGTTATGTTGCATTGATGGTATTATCTCCTTGAAGAGCTTTTCCCATCGATGAAAACCATCTCTGCTTTCCTTGATATCTTTTGTCGATGGAATTACTGTCTTCGATGAGTCTTCTTTGAAGTTCATCGGCACTTCCTTTCTTTGATGGCCCTTCTATATCGATGAGACATCATTGGGTCTCATCGATATTATTGGAACTCAGATATCTTAATAGGATGCTTGGGTGTTTCCTCAATGATACCTATTTGATATCCATTTGGTTTTTATGTCGAAGAAACCTCGGGCTTCAATGACCTCCTTTATTTTTCCACCCAAACACTTCTTCCATTGAAATCATCATGCCTTGTCAGTGATTGGATCTATTGTCTCACTGAAGCCTTTCCTTATGCTCCCTTATCATCTTTCACTGATAGAGTCGCA